>NC_140961.1:28538159-28655659 GCF_056783735.1 Eptatretus burgeri
CCGTGGGAGTACCTCCTGTGCAGCTTCCCTTCGCAGGGCAGCTCACCGGATGACGGGATTGGGGCAAAGCCTTCGGGACCCCCAATCGTTGATAGGAGGGAAACCACGGGGTAACATCCCTGGGTCAGATTGCGGGAGAGTGTGTCGGAGTGGTGCTGAGGTGTCGTCCACCAGACGGCGGTCTCCTTGGGTTAACCTGAGGCGGTCCCTTCGGGTGGGTGCCTGGAATGTCCTATCCCTAAGAGAGGATGATCACCCGTCTCTGTTATCATCTGAGCTCAAGCGTTTGGACATCGGGATTGCAGCTCTCTCTGAGGTTCGGAGACCGGATTGCGGCGAGATAATGGTGGGTGGTTACACCTACTATTGGTCTGGTCGCTCTGATGGTTACCATACCCAAGGAGTTGCTGTAGCTGTGTCCAATAAGCTGACCCCAATGATAATTGAGGTAACACCGGTCAACGAGCGTATTATGAGATTAAGGATTCGTCACTCCTTAGGTGTCATTTCCCTGGTCTCTGTTTATGCTCCGACTGAGGCGAGTGATCTCACCGTGAAGGATGCATTCTACGCCACACTCGAGTCTGTGGTTGATCAGTGCCCCAGACGAGATACACTTCTAGTCTTGGGGGATTTCAATGCATCGACTGGAACTGATAGGGATGGTTATGAGGTGTGTGTTGGTCCCCATGGGTCAGGAACTATGAACCAGAATAGCACTAAGTTCCTTGACTTTGCAAGAAGTCATGGACTTAGGGTGGCTGGTTCATGGTTTCAGCGCCCACAAGCTCATCGCTGGACTTGGTATTCCAACGCTGGCGGTGTGGCAAAGGAGATTGACCATGTCCTCATTGACGGTCGTTGGAGGATGATCCAGAACTGCAGGGTCTACCGGAGTGCTCAGTTCCTCAATACTGACCACAGGCTTGTTGTAGCAACTCTAAAGCTGCACCTTAAATCCTGGAGAATGGTACCATCCCAGCCGAGGCTGGATGTTGCCAAGCTCAGGGATGAGAGAGTAGCTGAGGAGTTTGCAAACAGGCTGAGTGGACACTTGGGGGTCTGGGTGCTTTGGGGGTCCTGAAGAGTTGTGGAGCGCCTTCAAGACCACCGTCCTTGATGTTGCCGGTGGATGCCTTGGAGCTCACCGCAGGGCAAAGAAGAATTTTGTCTCTCAAGGGACACTGGATACCATTGACCAGAGTCGCAGGGCCAGGCTGAATGGCAGAGCTGAGCTGTTCAGGGAGCTGAGGCGTAAAACTGTACGTGCACTGAGGGTGGACAAGGAGGCCTATGTGCGAGGAATCTGTGAGGGGGTAGAGCATCACCTGTGGACAGGTGATTCTCGTCCCGCTTACAGGGGAATTCGCGCATTACGTTCATCCAAGCCCATCCCTCGGAGCACTACAGTTCGAGCAGAGAGTGGTAGGCTCTTGACAGAGGAGTCTGAAGTGAAGGCCCGCTGGGCCGGTTACTTTGAGCGGTTGTACCAGGCTGATCCCCCAACTGTCGAGTTGGACGTCAAGGGTGTTACAATCCCTGTTGCTGACCCTCGAATCAACTGTGGTCCACCTACGCTTGTGGAAACACGGGCTGCGGTGAACCAGTTGAAACGGGGCAAAGCTCCAGGGATCTGTGGCATCCATGCCGAACTTCTCAAGGCTGGTGGAAATGCTGCACTCGTGTCGTTGCATGCAGTTTTGTGCTCTGCCTGGAACACAGGCATCATCCCAACTGACTGGAAGAGGGGCCTTGTTGTCCCTCTCTGGAAAGGGAAGGGTGATCGCCAAGACTGCAA
The DNA here is from genome assembly GCF_056783735.1 of Eptatretus burgeri. Classification (NCBI taxonomy): domain Eukaryota; kingdom Metazoa; phylum Chordata; class Myxini; order Myxiniformes; family Myxinidae; genus Eptatretus; species Eptatretus burgeri. The sequence continues at coordinate 28,539,958 of NC_140961.1, forward strand.
CAACTACCGAGGGGTGACGCTGCTCTCAGTGCCGGGCAAGGTCTTTGCTCGGATAATTCTCGATAGGGTTCGCCATCATCTGCTTGAGCACCAGCGTCCAGAGCAGTCAGGCTTTACACCAAAGAGGTCAACGATTGACCGTATCCTTGCCCTTCGTGTCCTCACCGAACGCAGATGAGAGTTTCGGCAGGGGCTGCTTGCAGCCTATGTTGATCTCTGTAAAGCGTTCGATTCAGTGAATCGGGATGTCCTCTGGAGGATTCTTGGTCTTCGTGGGGTGCCACCAAAACTGATCGATCTGATGTCTGAACTCTACTCTGGTACTGAGAGTGCTGTGAAGTGTGGTGGTACCATCTCTGACTTATTTCCAGTTGTTACTGGAGTTCGTCAGGGATGTGTACTTGCTCCCACACTTTTCAGCACTTGTATGGACTGGATTCTAGGGAGGATGTCGGAGAGATCAAGTTGCGGTGCGTCATTTGGGAATGTCAAGATCTCGGACCTTGACTTTGCAGATGATGCAGTCATCTTTGCGGAGACTTTAGACATCCTCTTGGGGGCCCTCGAGGTGCTGAATGAGGAGTCGGAGCCGTTGGGATTACGGGTTTCTTGGGTCAAAACTAAGATCCAGGCTTTCGGTGACATCTTGGATGCTGCTGTCCTGTCTGTGTCTGTTTGTGGTGAGGATGTTGAGGTCGTGGAGAGATTCACTTACCTTGGCAGTGATATTCATGTCTCTGCTGGCTGCGAGTCAGAGGTCAATAGACGTCTGGGTCGGGCCTGGGGAGTCATGGACTCACTGGATCATGGGGTGTGGCGCTGCCGGTACCTGTGCGGGAGGACGAAAGTCCGAGTCTTCAGGTCCTTGGTACTTCCAGTCTTGCTCTATGGGTGCGAGACTTGGACTCTGACCAAGGATCTGAGACGGAGACTTAATTCCTTTGCTACCAGGTCTCTTCGGAGAATCCTTGGCTATCGCTGGTCGGATTTTGTGTCCAACGAGCGGTTGCTGAGAGAGACTCGGATGAGATTTGTTACCTGCATAGTCCGTGAGCGTCAGTTGCGGCTGTATGGACATGTGGCTCGTTTTCCTGACTCTGATCCTGCTCACCAGATTCTCTCAGCGAGGGAGTCTCATGAGTGGAGGAGGCCAGTGGGTCGACCACGTGCCTCATGGTTGCAACAGGTTGACCATCATCTCAAGGAGATGGGGATGGGCCTGGCATCTGCCTGGGGGATGGCCAGACGGAGGCCCCTGGAGTACCGGCGGAAAGTGGACGCAGCGACGTGCTGTTCTGGCACATGCTCCCATACCTGACCTGACCTTAAAGACAAAACTAACAGGTCTGTGAGAGCCGGAATTCTTACTGGTTGGTCAGTGATCAAATACTTATTTCATGCAATAAAATGCAAATTAATTATTTAAAAATCATACAATGTGATTTTCAGGATTTTTGTTTTAGATTCTGTCTTTCACAGTTGAAGTGTACCTATGATAAAAAATTACAGACCTCTACGTGCTTTGTAAGTGGGAAAACCTGCAAAATCGGCAGTGTATCAAATACTTGTTCTCCCCACTGTATATGTATATGTATGTATATGTATATCTATGTATATGTATATATATATATATATATATATATATATATATATATGTATATGTATATGTATGTATATATATATATATATATATATGTATATGTATATATATATATATATATATGTATATGTATATATATATATATATATGTATATGTATATATATATATATATATATATATATATATATATATATATATATATTTTGTTGCGAATTCACACCCGCCGGCGTGCGATCGGCCACGTAACTCGAATCGCGGCACGTCGCCCACCAGACGGACAATTCAGTCGTGACTCTCTCGGAACAACGCTGGGAGCTCGTCACGGGTGGGTCTTTCGACCTCACCACAATCGTGCCAATCGGCCACCCGCGTAGGATAGGGTTGTTCGCCAAACTCGACCTACCCAAGTACCTAGGCGGATGGTTAATCGGGTGATCGTACCTCGCCGCAGGTCGACTTCAGACAAGAACCGCTTAAGCGGTTCGTTCCGTACTGCAGACATAACCGAGCGGAGTTATCGTCGACCTCGAAGGTTCAGATTAGTTTCCGGGAACTTACACCAACTACCAATCTCTTACACGATGCAGGATGGAGAGTCAATAAAAAGAAGGAGATGAAGCAGAGCGGGAACAGTTCAACAAGCAAGCATTTTATTGCGCGACACACGGACACAAAGCAAGCACATATATTCAAGCACAGTAATAATAATAAAATGCACGTATTCAAGCACAGAAAGAAACAGTAAAAGAGAGATACTACCGACTAAGACTGACACACGGCAACACTTACGCAGTTTTACTTAACAGACGGCGCCACCACAAGCATTTACACAAAAAGCAAAGTAAAAAGAAAGCCACCCTCATAGGCGAGGAGGCAGACAGATCCGTAGACCATATGTACGTGAATCCTGGAGGATCGGCCAGGTCCACGAGACCCACGAGTTCTTACCCGCGTTCTCGTGACGCGATGGCGGGCAAGCCGCAATGATCGCGCCGCTGCGCCCCGACTCCGTGCCCTAGTGTAGTCGGCGAGTCCTCTCCGGTGTGCTCCGCGCGAGTGGTCCCGTTGGCACCACGTTTAGGGTGGGGTGGAACGGGGGCCCCCCTCGGCACTATCTCAGTGCGAATGGGGGGGAAATCGTTGATGCTCAGGGAGAGGGGTATGGCTGGCTGGCCTGGATCTCGCGATGAGTCAAGCGACCCCCACACCGCAACCTCGTCGCCGTCCGCAGTCTCCCCTGCAACTCCTCTGCAACTTCTCTCCAAGCTCAACTTCACCCTCTTTTAGTTCCACACTACCGCCCCCAACTCCCGCTCTCAACTCCCGCGTGCGAGTCGCCTTGCGCTCGTATCTTTATAGGTCTCAGGAGGAGCCGATATGTAAATATGCGGATCAAAACGTGATTGGAGGTGGGGCCACGTCACCCTCTGTTCAGCCGTTGGTCGGGCAAAAAGGGGCGTGAACCTCCCTTGATCCGCATATTTGCATAAACGGACTTCACATACATGCGCTCGCAGGCAGGGCCAAGCCGCCTCGCGTTCGCCCATTGGATGGAGGGGAAGTGGGCGTGAAGCATTTTGGATCCGAATTTTCACCCGGAAAGGCCGCCATTCAAACTCGCGGCTCGGTGCGTTTGGCACCAATCGCCGAACGGGCCCTAGTCAGCCCGACATTCAGTGTTCACAGGTGGTGCGGTTGTTGGTTGTGAAGGAGAAAGGCGAAGGCGGTGGAGGGTTTTCGGTGGTGGTTTGATGGTTATGGTGTCGTTTGGGAATGGCGGTGAAGCGATGTTTGCGGGATGGAGTTGTGAAGGTAAAGTCGAAGGTGGTGGTGTTTGCGTTGTTGGCGGCTTAATGGTCGAAAATAACCATAGAGAAAGAAAAATGGCTAACTGAAGGATCGCAGCCCGAATGGATCACATAAATTCCCTCTATACAACGGGTGTGGGCTAACTACACATGGACTTATCGAGATATCTCACCTGAGGTCTCTTTATGGTGTAATGCGAATTTCCACAACCGTAACACTCTATATATATATATATATATATATATATATATATATATATATATATATATATATATATATATATATATATATATATATATATATATATATATATATATATATATATATATATATACATATATATATATATATTTGTATATATCACGATATCTCAAAAACTTGACGGATTCGGATGAAACTTGTTGCACAGGTTGGGTGTGTGACAAGGAAAAATTGATTCAATTTTGGTGAAGATCTGAATCCGGATATGGATAGGATAATTATTTAATTATTAAATTTATTCTTCACCATTGAGAGATAGGGCCAAAAACGATATAGTATTGTATGGTATGATATTTCAAAATGTATTGGGCCCGATATGTTCTTGTGGATCAGGCATGACGTGGCGGAGGTATGCGCTCTTCCGAGTGCCCTCCTAGTTTTATTTGTTTTGCCTTCCTTTGCCGCCCACACAGACCGCTAATTTTGTGCTGAATTTAGCAAACATATTCTTCAATTATTGTTCCCTTCTTCCCACCCATGATACACTGGATCTTGTGGTGAGGCAGTTCCTCAGAAACAACTTGCCTTCTCTTCCTAGAAGCTAATCTGACCGAAGGTAATCACAGTGCTTTCCAAAAAGCCCACAACTGTGTGTCCACTGTCAGGAGAGCCAGAAAACAACATCTCTCCAACCTCAAGAATGAACTTTTAAACTTGTGTCCCTCCTCCAAAACCCGGTGGTACCTTGTTAAGTCTGTCTCTGGAGTATGCTCCCCTTCCATCCCTTCCCTCACTTCAAATGGCACGACTGTCGACTCCGCTCGTGAGAAGGCTGAATACCTCAATTCTGTATTTGCTTCCAACTCTTGTCCCCAATCCCTCATTCTCAGTACCGTCCTTCCTGTCATATCCAACTACTCGTGGACTGTGTCTTTTGCACCTGAGAAGGCGGAGAAGGTTCTTTCAACCCTCGACTCTGACTCTACTTCTGGAATGTATGACATCAGCTCATGTGTCCTTAAATCCTGCTCTTCTGTTCTTGCACATCCTCTCTTGCCCTTTTCACCCGAACATTTGCACGAGGTCATCTTCCATTTGCTTGGAAATCAGACGTCATTGCATTACATGAAAAGGTGCAAAAAGGGATCCCCTTCACTACAGACCTGTCAGCTAACTTGCAGTCATCAGGGAAGTCATGGAATCCATCATTGTAGTGGATATGAAATCCTTCCTTTTCTCCAACCAGCTCATCTCAGATCACCAATTCAGATTCAAACCAGGTCACTCCACCTTGGACATGGTGCATCTACTCACACAATAATGGATGGAGGTCCTCAATGTCAGACATGAGATCAGAGTCAGACAAGAGCCATCTCCTGAGACAGATCGCGAGCTTTTTACATGGCCTGGCATCCTACTTTGCTCACCAAACTCTCTGCCTTTGGCATCTTAGGCCAATTCCACACATGGGTCACTGACTTACTCTAATCTCGCAGCCAATGTAAGGCTCTCAATGGAATATTTTAATCTCCTCTTCCTGTCAAAGCTGGAGTGCCTCTTATCCACCGAGGAGGCTATCATCCGCAGCGTGATAGAGTAATGCTTTCCCCTCTGGGCAGGTTCCCCTGCCTCACATATTGCTCAGCTTGAGGCCATGGACACCAAGGTCTACAAGATTATTGAAATCTCCTGGATGAAGCTGAGTCTTTGGGCTTCTCACTTCACCATCGCAGATTGGTCAGTGGTCTCTCTGTCTTCTATCACCTCCTTTCTAGTCTTGCACCCTCTGCTCGTTCCGTGCTTTGTCCCCACCCCAGGTTTCGATAGGGCTCACACAGTCCGTCATCAACCCTCTTCTGATGAAGCTACCTAAATCCAGGGTCACTGCTCACCTCTACCCATTTGTTCCTCTTTTTTTTCCCCCAGCTGTGGAATCATCTTCCACGTTCTCTTCAATCTCATTTTTACCTCCAGGTTTTCAAGACAGCTGTTCATCACCATCTCAGATCGTCCCCAATCCGAATCGATGATATCTTCTAGCCTTGTTACCCTCCCTCTCCCCCACCCCACCCTAATTCCTCCTTCCAAATTCCCAGTTTTCCCTCCTGAGAGTTTCGTTTTCTATCCATATTGCCCACCCCACGCATCCTCTCCTGCCCTCTTTCGTCCCCACACCCATTGTTTGTCCAAGTCTGCCTCTTTCTTTGCCTTTAACTCCACTGCTGGTGTTTCGCCTTCTCTCTCCTGTTCCTTTTGTCCTGTTGCATCCTGATCCGTTCTGTGTCCAAGTATGAACTCTTCCACGAGCCTCAACTATGCATCTTTCTTTTTGTTTTTTGTTAGAAAAACTCACCCATGGGAACCACTTTTGACAAGACACTCTGACAGTAGATGAGTCCCACTTGAACCCCTGGTGTCTGTGCCAGTTGTTGTGAAAGTTTAGCACTTGATTTTCTTTTTCTATTCCTTAAGGAACTTGTGTTTAAGTGTTGCTCATTTGTTTTGTTGAGTTTATTTGTCCTTCCAATCAGTTTTCTATCTTTAACTTCTCCGGTCTCATTATGCTGATCTGGATTGTTGCTTGAATGCCACATCTAGAAATATCTGTTTTGTGGTTTATTTCTCTCTGGGAATACCGTGCTCTCGAAATGATGTAAAAATGCAAACTAGGCCTTTTGCACACGCGGTGTGTGTGTGTGTGTGTGTGTGTGTGTGTGTGTGTGTGTGTGTGTGTGTGTGTGTGTGTGTGTGTGTGTGTGTGTGTGTGTGTGTGTGTGTGTGTGTGTGTGTGTGTGTGTGTGTGTGTGTGTGTGTTTTCAGTGACTAGATTATGCTCGCCTAGCACTTTTAACTTGCCGCTGCTAAGCTCAAAATGTGTGATTCAAATGGTCTTTTTAACAGAATTCTCAGTATTTGCATGAAATGGTGAAAAATTCAAGGTAGTTAACCATAATTGTTGTGTTCCGAAATGCAAATCGGACTCGCAGAAATAGAGGAAATATGACAAATATTAGTGGATGAGTTTGTACCATTTCGTGTTAGTGGTGGCAGTGGATATGGAAAAATATCGTGTAATTTATCTTGTGGCCCTGGAACCAAACAAAACAAGTGAAATCCTTCAATACAGCATGCGTGTGGTGAAGCAAATGACTACACTGATGTTAAAAAATGCAATTTATGCTTTTTCAGTTGAAAAACAATTAAAAAGCGTACTTAATATTTGAAATGTAAAAATGTTATTATTGTGATAAGTACCTTATATATAACAGAAGGAATGAAATCGTTCGACACAGCATGGCAGGGGGGCGCAAAAGAATGATGTAAAAAAAAAAAATCATAAAATTAATGTAGAGACAAACAAATGATGAGTAAAATGTAAGCTTTGCTGATGAAAAGATGAAAGCAAAGCTAAACAAGAGGGGGAGCACTCGGTAGAGTGCAAAACCTCTGCCGTCAATACTGCTGGGTCACTCAAGTGAACCTGATATCCTATTCATTCAATTTGACGTCAACAGTGCTCACAGTTATAGTTTGCAACTTTCCCTTTTACTTTTAACTTTTACATACTCAATTCATTCGTCATAACTAGATTCCTTGAGACAGAAATTGATTTTACGTTGGTATATCCACCTGAAGTTCCAAAATCAGCCGCAATTATAATTTTGGCATGTTTTTTGTTGGAAATCACTTATAACATGTAGAAATGCAAAAAACAAAAATCGAAATTTTGTTGAAAAAAAAAGTTGCAAAATTTTCTAAGTTTTTTTTTTTCTTTTTTTTCTCTAACAATTTTTTTATTTTTTTGGTTGGCAATCACTTAAAACATGTAGAAATGCAAAAAGAAACATCAAATATTTTTTCAAAATGGCCACCATAGCGGCCATACTGGACTTTGGACCAGCTCCAAAATCTAATGGCATGGTCCTTGGACCATACCTAATCCCCCCACCAAGTCACGAATGAGTAATATCGTATCAGCCACGAGTAGATAAAACCCATATCACCGATGAACCATGTGATGATTTGTTTATCATATACTTGACCATACATAATTAAAATTTAAAAAATAAAAGTATAATTTTTGAAAAAGTTTTCTTTTCTAAGTTTTTTTTTCTCTTACAATTTTTTTTTTGGGGGGGGGGGTTGGAAATCACTTAAAACATGTAGAAATGCAAAAACAAAAATTCAAATTTTTTTTCAAAAAGCCGCCATAGTGGCCATACTGGACTTTGGACCAAGTCCAAAATATAATGGCATGATTCTTGGACCATACCTAACCCCCCCCCCCCATCAAGTTTCATCGAAATCCATCGAGGAGTTTTTCCGTAATACTGTTCACAAACAAACAAACAAACAGACAGACAGGGGTGAAAACAGTAACCTCCGTCCATCTTCGATGGCGGAGGTTAAATATTTGTTGAGCAAAACATTGAAACATAGTGGTTACACCAACTACATAATATTACTTATATTGTTATTATATAAAATATAGATGAACACATTTTGAATTTAAGCATATTTAATTTTTGCATATTTTGAATGTACAGTACAAAGTTATGAAAATAATTCAAGATGTCCCTGGTTGAAAGAACCACTTATCACTTTGCCACCAATATGTGCCATAATTGTAAGTAAATTTCAACTACTAATGCATGACGAAGCACTTGTTTATGGCTAATATTAAAGAGAATGATGGCAGAAGAAGAATTTAACTTTCAGCATTCAGCGTTCGGCGCCAAATGCCATGGTGGGCGGAAATGACTTCTTTCGTTCGTTCGTACATGAGAGGGGAGCGTTTCTTGTTTTTTTCCATCAAGCAATAAATTCAATGGTTTTCACATATATAACACATTAGTTTCACAAATTTCCATTGAAATACTCGGGTATTTCTGTCAATTGTCGCCATTTCCGTCGAGGTTACGCACTGCCATCTACCGGACGGCCGTCATTGGCTGTCACTTGAGGCACGTGGGGAGGGGGGTGGGGGGGGACACCGGAGACATGGTAGACACCAGGGACATTTCAAACTCGGTGTAATTGTATACCAGCACACGCACTGTAAAAATATATTTATAACGGCCCTCACAGGCCATACAACTCCAACTCCCACTCCCCTCCTCCCTCCTCCCAAACATGATGAATAGTAAATATCATAATTTTAAACTTACCCTGTGCATCAACAAGCCCTCGATATGACCCATGTTTGCACGAGGTAATCCCACAATGTTCAATGTCCACTAACTGGTGGTGATCTCGAAGGTTTGGGTAGGAAGCCCCCATTTATGAACCTTCAGGCCTTGCACCGGTCCACACCCTCAGGAGTTTGCAGTATGGGGAGCTGCAAGCTATCAGCTTTTTGGGTGATATCCAAGTATTTTCCGTTTATTTTCGGAACTTTGTGAACCATTTCAGGTAACAATCCTGATCTCGCACACACAATGTACAGTCGGCTGCCTTGATGACCCCCATTGCTAGGGAGTTTCTGCGCACGCACGCCGAGCATTCTGGGGGTGGATTACGTCATTTTGAAAGTCCCGTATCACCTTTTTGGTGTAAAGCTATTATTTTGAGTCTTGTCGAGTTTGATATCTTGGGCACGATGTGGGTTTATATATTATATTGACTACAACAGAGATATTACAAACTGGTGAAAAAACAAAAATGTGGCCGAAGATTTTTGCACAGCACACTGTATGTACATTTACTTTTTGTAAAGTTTTGGATTTGTAGATTATTTTCACATAATGAAGGGTAGGGGCACTTGGTATTCCCTTTAAAGAGGTATTTTATTAATGTTCCTCGCAGGACGAAGAGTGCCTACGGCCTGGAGAAGCAACAGACATCACTTTCCTTATGAAATTGGAAGAAACTGTTGGATCCCACCCTCATTTTCTAACGTAAGGAGTACAAGGTTGTGTTTGGAAAACTGTGTGCTTTAAAGGTTAGAGTCAGGGGGAGTGGGTAATTAATGGGCTGGGTAATTGGAAGAACCGCTGGTGCTCCTCCACACAAGGTCACAGGGTCATATCCATTAAACCCTTTCTGCCTGTTAACCAAAGGTCTCTTTCTACTAGCTGGTTGTGTTGATCTTCCATCTGCCTAACTACTTTTTGTTACCCAGATATTTACCTCCACCACCGGAGGTGGACGGAGGTTATGTTTTCATCTGGTTGTCTGTTGTCTGTTTGTGAACAGGACATCACAAAAAAGTTGTGGATGCATTCACACAAAATTTGATGGACAAGTTGGGTGTGTAATAAGTACGAAACGATTCGATTTTGGTGAAGATCTGAACCCGGATAGTATAATTTTTTAAGTGACCACCATTGAGAGATGGGGCCAAGAACGATATATAGCACGATATTTCAAAAAGTTGCGGAGGAGTTATAACAAACTTGCTGGATGAATTGGTTATGTTACAATAACAAGATTTTGGTTCAGTTCCGGATCCAGATGTGGCCTATCAGTGAGATGCAAATTGTAAACTGTTCAGGCTGGCAGATGTGTGCGCTCTACCGAGTGCCGTTCTCATTTTTTGCATTTGTTTTGCCATTGCTTATAAAGTATTACGACCATTGTATATATGTAACTTAACCACATGATATGCCTTCCCAACACACACTCCATCATGCTCTCCATGCAAAAGTTTCTTGAGATACGATGAGGTTCTCATCAGCTTTCTATCAAATCTCATGATAAATCATTGCAGTTTTTTTTTGTCAAGGTTGTTTTTGAATGCTGTTAGTTCTACATCTTTCCCTATTTCTCATAAGCTTTGAATCATTCCCATTCATTGGAAGTTTTGTTTGCTTCCTCACAAGCTAAATCCTGGTAGGTACACATTTCTGAGCTGCAAGAGCAATATTGCGAAGCTTCGAAAGTCCTTGACTGATGGGGAAGTTTCTATATGAGAAGTGCTCGGGAAATTTGCAACACTTTGACTTCTGTGTACTCCGAGAGATTCCTTTGTTTCCTTCCTTCAGCCACAAACTGGGAGACCAGAAAGCCAGGAAGACTTTGAAAAGGGAAGAGTTCAGACTTCTACACTATGCTGGAGATGTTAACTACAACGTCACCGGTGAGAAGTGGTCCGGAGGGAAGAGCGTTCCTCTTCGATGCGTTTTATTTGTCTTTCACGTCTTTCACGTTCAAATTATTTTTGCCTTTGTAAACGCATCTTTTCTCAATTCATATTTTCTTGTTGCAGGATTTCTGGACAAGAACAATGATCTGTTGTTTCGAAACCTGAAGGAGGTAAGGGTGGGGAAGACCAGAGTGGGCAGGTTAAAGGGTAACATCAATGGCAAAAGGCATTGAATCAAAGACAATGTTTACATTGCTTTGTTGAAATTCAATGAAGAATTTTTTCTGGGTAAGAATCTACAATCTGCATTTTTGATTGTTCTGCTCCGCATCACCGTCGAACCGTGCTTTACACTATATACTCGTCCTCATTTTTGTGCCGTTTATTGCTGATGGACTTGGCTAGAGTGGTGATGGAGCAAGAAAAAGCAATGCGATGTGTAATTCAGCACAAGCACCAGGAGTGAGAATTTACAACACGACAAATCGACAGTCACTCGTAAAGAACCCGTCCTTACAGAAGGCTTCGTTCCCCCAGAATTTGCTATTTTAGTACGACTTCTAATAACTGCTGCCACTGGGAGCGGCGCTATATGATGCACATTGAGAGAGATTTTTATGCCTCCGCCAATGAAGTCGCAAGAGGCATAATGTTTTTGGGTTGGCCAGCCATCTATCCGTGCGTATGTCCGTGTGTGTGTGCATGCGTCCGTCCGTGGAAGATTTTCATTACCGCGATAACTTAAGAACGACTGAAGGGATCTAAGTCAACTTGGTACAAGTATGTATAATGATGCAAAGATGGACTGAATCGATTTATGGGGTCAAGGGGTCATGTTGGGTAAAAAAATTCTGTTGCCATGCTAACTTGTGAACCAGTGATTGGGGTTTTGACCAAATTTGATACAAGTATGTTCAATGATGTAAAGATGAAGTGATTCTATTTCATCATCAAGAGGTCAGAGGTCATTTCAGGTTAAAAAAAAATGTGATACTTGAGGCTTCCCATACATATTCCAAGTACAACCCCCAGTTTTAAACTCATTTCATCCAATTCAGGAGTGTATATAAGTCAAACAAACTCACAAATGATAGTTCCTCCACTTACAGGGTTTTCAGCCTATCATCCTTCCGAGGTCGGCAAAATGAGTGCCAGCTTGCTGGTATCCTGTGTCGGAGTGGCGACCCGTCCAGGATTGTGCCCAATAGCCAAGGAGACTTCTTAGGCAGCACCAACGCTCTGCACAGAGTATGGTCCCAATGGATGGATGGGTGGATGGATTAGTTATAACTTATAATACCCACCCCTACGAGGTGGCGCAACATGATACATATTTACAAAGAGAATTTGGGTGCTCCCTCACCCCGAACCCCGAGGGCTATGAGTTATTTTATCACATAAGACCTTCCTGTGCACAACCAGAGTACAACCATCATTTTTCAACTCATTATGTCCAGCGTTTCAGGAGTGCATGTAAGTCAGACACACACACACACACACACACACACACACACACACACACACACACACACACACACACACACACGGCTGGCTGGATGGCCTCGACTAGAGGTATGCACATTCGCTTCTGAGCCGTCTCACCTGGATTTTGAATGTTGGCCCAGCTACAAACTATGATCCTGGTTGTCTCACGGGCATGGCAATCACCACGTGTGTGCCGTCCTTCGGATGGACGTTTAACTCTGTGTCCCGTCTGCCAGCATTAGTTGGTGGACATTACAGATTCCATGGTGTCCTTCATGATGAGCAGGGGAGCTATCACCGGGACATCACACCTATTGATGTAACACTCTGCCCACAAACCTCCAGCACGATAGATTCCCAAACCCACAATAAACTATCTCAGACCAGCCAGCTCAAAGTCGATTGCACGACTTCAGCAACATCCTGGACGACTCCTGAAATTCTGCATCGTACTTTCATTCGCGTTAGGTGATGTTTTTTTTCAGGATAGTGCATTGTACCGTTTTGTATTTGTCTTTAACCAGGTAATGAGTGTGGCAGACAACCCCATCATCAGTTCATGCTTTCCCAAAGATGAACTACAGGGTCAGCGCAGGCCAGAAACGGTGAGCAGGAACACGAAAGCAAGCCAACACTATTGATGTCCGTGTCCTCCGCGTCAGTTTTGTTCAGGATCCATTGTGAGCCTTAGATGTTTCTGTTGATAAATTTTTAGCATTAATTTATCATCGCAGTAAACTTTTTTTACTTTACCTGTGTTTACATGTACCGCATCTCTTTTCATGCGAAGCCTTTATTCGTGCAGGTAAATTGCTTATCAACCCGTCATGGAGCTTACTAAATCAATTAATTAGTACGCACACGAACCCCATGAAACCTGTTGCTTGAAATTTTTGTTCAACAAACTAACGTTCTCACGCTGTTTGTGTCAGACAGACAGCCACGCAGTTCAAGGCAAGTGTAGCTGGACTAATGGACACCTTGATGTCCAAGGAGCCATCATACGTCCGTTGCATCAAGCCAAATGATGCCAAGCAGGCAGGTGAGATGGTTGAGAAAGGAAAAATTTGTCATGGGATTGAGGACGGATTGTTTAGCTGACGAGAATAGCAATAGAGATGTTTGATTTCGCTCATTGCAATCCTCAGGACGATTTGAGGACGTCTTGGTGAGACACCAGGTGAAGTACCTGGGACTGCTGGAGAACGTCAGGGTCAGGAGGGCAGGATTTGCATATAGACGGGACTATCCTCGCTTCCTTGACCGGTGAAATTTTTTTGTTTGTTTGTTTACTGGTCCGTCATTTGCTACTCCGCCTTTCACGGCACCTCTTTTCCGTCTGTCCAAATGAGTTAACCTACAGTTGCTAATGAAAGCACCGTTTGATGGGACAACCAACAGGTACAAGTCCCTATGCCCAGACACGTGGCCAAACTGGAAAGGAACAACAAGCGATGGAATTCGGACGCTTGTGAAACACATCGGGTACAAGGTTGGAAACTTTGACTTTACTGTATTCTTCTACAGCGTGTGCATCTATCTGTTTGCCCGTCCGTTCTATTTATTCACCTTGTTTATTTAGCCTGACGAGTACAAGCTGGGACGATCAAAGATTTTCATACGCTTCCCAAAGACTCTTTTCGCCACTGAGGATGCACTGGAAGCGCGCAAACATTCCATAGGTGGGCTGTCAATTTATCAGATGCATGCAGATCATCCGTCGGTGGTTGTAGTCAAGTGAGATCTAAACAAGAATTACATTGGTTATATATATATATATATATGTATGTGTGTGACGGATGTCGTTAACCTGTTCCCAGCTACGAAGCTTGAAGCGTCCTGGAGAGGATACCACCACCGGCAGAAATACCTCGCAATGAAGCAATCGGGTGTGTTGTACCAAAATGCCGAAACCAATCTTCCGTTATTTCAAATCCATTCACTTTTCTCCAAAGTACCGGCAACTGCTGTTTATTTTTTGCTTTATTGTGCTTGTGTGGATATAACATTTTATACCACCTCGATATCTCCATCGCCGAAGGGGGACAGAGGTTGTGTTTTTACTTCTGTTGGGTGGTCGCGCTCGACTACCCTTATTCTCAGTTTTTCCATCTGTCTGGATGTTTGTTTGTCATGGACAGCTCTGGAGGCCAGAGGAGTCAACCAATTTTGATGAAACTTGACAGGTAGATTCATACCAGGATCTAGTTGTATGCTTTTGAGCACCGTTGCTATGGACGCCACCGTTGCCTATCAACGGGGCTTTGAAATTTTTGAAAAATCCTAAAAAAAATTATTTTTTCGAAAATCAAAAATCGGCTTCCAGGCTTTTATGCGCACTATAATGAACTTCTTTGTCAAAAATTTTCAGCCCAATCCGTCAAATACTGTATGACTAGTATGCAATTATGTAGCGACCACCCATGTCACCTACCGGCTTGTCTGTTTGTTTGTATGTAATGGACAGCTCTGGAGGCCAGAGGAATCAACTGATTTTGATGAAACTTGACTGGTAGGTTCATACCAGGATCTAGTTGTATGCATTTGAGTACCGTTGCTATGGACGCCACCGTTGCCTAGCAACTGGACTTTGAAATTTTTGAAAAAAATCCGAAAATATTTATACATATTTTTTTCAAAAATCAAAAATCGGCTTCCGCGCTTTTATGCGCACTACAATCAACCTCTTTGCCAAAAAATTTCAGCCCGATCCGTCAAAATCTGTATGACTAGTATGCAATTATGTAGCGACCACCCATGTCGCCTATCGGCAAGTCTGTCTGTCTATCTGAACAGGATATATCAAAAAGTTGTGGATTGATTCAGACAAAATTTGGTGGACACGTTGGGTGTGTGACAAGGACGAAATGATTACATTTTACTGAAGATCTGGATATGAGAATTTTGAAGCGATTCTACACCAATGAGAGATGGGGCTAAAAAAATATATAGCATGGTATTTCAAAAAGTTATGGATGGATTTAGATTAAACATGGTGGACAGATTGGGTGTGTGACAGACAAAATGATTAGATTTTGGTGAATATCCGGATCCGGATCCAGATCCAACCTCGAGAATTTTTTTTAATTTTTGTAAGTGATTCTTCACCATTGAGAAATCGGGCCAAAAACGACGTATGGTGTGTGTGTGTGTGTGTGTGTGTGTGTGTGTGTGTGTGTGTGTGTGTGTGTGTGTGTGTGTGTGTGTGTGTGTGTGTGTGTGTGTGTGTGTATACAGAGACATGACAGAAGTAAATAGACACCGTGATTTTTAAAATAATTTATTTATTGAACATTTGAAGGACATTTTATCTATTTTAATACATATACTCGTATTTTGTAGACTTGCCATTTGCAGATTTCAACACTTTTAATCTTTCAGACATAGAACGAACGAGTTCTGAAATTTTCTATTGTGGGATTTCTGTCCAGGCTTCACACAAACAGGTCAGCCATTCTGCTCATGATGTTGGTTTCCTGGACTTTCTCCACTCAGCTCGATCCAATTTGATCCAGAGGTGTTCAATGGGAATCATGTCAGGAGACTGACTTGGCCATGGAAGTGGCTTGATCCCATTTTTGTCCTGCCATTCTTTGGTCTTTATTGCAGAGTGGCATGGAGCTCCGTCTTCCATGAACAGAGTGTTGTTTTTGACCATCTGACCAGTGGAGAATACAAGGAGAAGTCCATCCTCAAGGATAGAAATGTACATCATAGAGTTGGTGTTGCCAACACACTCCACAAGCTCTGACCGTCCAGTGCTCCAGATTGCTCCCCACACCATCACTGAAAAACCACAGTGTTTGACAGTTGGCTGCAATCGTTTCAAAGAGAACTCTTGACCAGGAAGTCTCCAGGCCCAGTTGCATCCACTGTCAGAAAATTGAGCACATTGGGACTCACCTGAAAAAAAAATTACAGTTTTCCAAAACTCCAAGGGTTTAGTGGCCATCTCGTCAGCTCACTTATTTCTCCTTTGAGTGTTGGCCGGTCCAAGAAGAGGTTTTTTTTCGAATTGCTCTCCTACAGTAGCCCAGTTGATGAAGATACCGCACGGCAGTTCTTGAGCTAACTTGGACCTCTTCTGCGACATCTGCTGTTTTGCAACGGGGAGTTTTCTCAATGGATGGTTTGACAGCTCGAAGACACCTTTATGAAGGTCTAGATCGACCAGAACGGGAAGCTGTGGATCCCTTGCCTTCGCTGGTGAGTTGCACAATCACCCGATTGACCGTAGAAATCGGAATGCCAAGGTTCTGAGCTATCTGACGCCGGCCGACTCCACCTTCCGATGGGCCAACAAGTCGTCGTTTTTGAAAATCGGAAAGTTTGTGTGCTCCCTGGTTTCGCGGCATTGTTAATTGTCATACATGACCCAGGAACTCGTTTCTGCAAAGAAACAGTTGAATATTAGTCTAAATCATTGAGTAAAACCGCATTATACAGATAAAATGAATAAATTTAAGGTGTCTATTTACCTCTGTCATGTCTCTGTATATACATATATATTACACACATATAGATGTACATATATATTTTTATGGCCACGGGTACCGAGTGTATCATGAGGGGGTTAATCCTCGTTTCTCCTCGGAAGAACCGGACCTGGTGCCACCGCTCACATTTAACTTCGTGGTACGGTGGGTTGCTTTACAACCACGAACGACAATCAGTTAACCACGAGTTCCACTATCCACCGTCTAATTTGCCGTTTAACTTGAGGTCACGTGGCTTCCTGAACGGGGGACGTGCCCTCGGCGTTGCACCAATCTTCTCTTGATTAGATCTTAAGGAGGGTGGCCGAGCGTTTACTGCTGGTGCACGCCGACTATGACAGGTTACTTAATTTGGGGACTACCTCCCACTCTATCTAAGTTCGGACAATGCTGGATCAATGGAAAGAAAGGCCAAACACGGACTGATTGAAACGTCAACAAGGAATTATTAATAAGAAAAATAAATAAACAGAATAACTTTTTGTTTCTTTGTAGTGAAGAAAGATGAATTCAAATCAATCAAAATAATCTCAAACAAATATAGAATTCAACAGGCATTGATAGAAAAATAGACAAAGAGCCTATGCTTATCACTACGGCTCACTTAACAATTAAACACGAGACAAGAGTACCCAGCATATCATTCAGGGGGGAAGAAATCCGGTCTCAGTATAAGTCATCGTGAGTCAAATAAAATGTCCAAAAATGTGTGAGTGTGCCTTGGTCCGCTGCCAGTGCCCTGCCTCACCGTGCACCCACCCGCAAACAGGCTCAAACACCAATCGACGTCACGTCGTCACTCCCATGGATGCCAAGAATCAGGTACGAGCAGAACCAGCAGGAATGGTCCAACCGCCACCCTCCATCAGGAGCTACCAGGAGCCGTAACCAATGGACAGCCGTAAGCTGTAAGGCGTTGTGAGGAGCTGTAATCAGTTGTCACCAACTCACCAACTACCAGGAAATGTCACCAACTGGCTGGAGCTGTGAGGAACCGTCACCCAGCTGTCAGGAAAGCGGTCCTCCCGTCATTTTTATAGGCCACCAGTGTGGGCGGAGCCTCAAGCAGGCTTCAGCCAAATCCACCTTGCCTATCCACCACCCACCAACAATATTGTTATGGATTTCAGAATCGGATCCGACTAATGCAAACCACATTCACGTCCTCAGACAGTTATTTCTATACATGCATGTCCAGGAGAGACCCATCCCCTTGTCTGGTACGATTCTAACTCTTTGATGCATTGGAGAAGGGGAGAGAACAGAGTCCCTTTGTTGTGGGATAACTTTTTCCTCTTTATGACACGTTCGTGCACGCGAGAGATAGTCATTAGCCCAACGGAGGCTCGTTCTACCCCTTTCCATCAGGACACATTGGCTTGGAGGTGGACGGTTTATTTACACTTTGGACTTACATGACATTTGATTAAACACACCACGGGCTTTTCCTGAACAGTTATTTTGATGGTCAAATATGGCTGTGGATCATTTACCTCATGGCCATCTTCTTTCATTGACGTTCGACACCCACCTCTCTTTCACCGATGTTTGACATCCGCCTTTTTCCGTCAGCGACTGGCAGCCTATTCAGCAGCTCCGTGGATGCTGGTTGGCTCCTGCTCATGTCAGGTCGAGCGGGGAGGCGATGGCTGTTGTTGACATTTTGTGAGCGCTTCACGCCCCCGCTCGGTTGTTCCGGCAAATGGCCGCTTTCTGGCACTCATCAAGCGCCCCGAACACGGTGGCATAGGCCAGGCCTGTGTTAATTGGGGGTTGCATCTCGCTCAATGGTGAGGAATGGATGATCGCGAGATTGACGCTTGGAGGTCACTTGCAGCAATGCGCCAATAAGCAAGCTGGATTTGGCTGAAGTCTGCTTGAGGCTCCACCCACACTGGTCGCCTATAAAAAGGACGGGAGGACCACCTTCCGGGCAGTTGGTGATAGCACCTGATGGTTGGTGATCGCTCCTGGCGGTTGGTGATCGCTCCTGACGGTTGGTGATCGCTCCTGACGGTTGGTGATCGCTCCTGACGGTTGGTGATCGCTCCTGACGGTTTGTGATCGCTCCTGACGGTTGGTGATCGCTCCTGACGGTTGGTGATCGCTCCTGACGGTTGGTGATCGCTCCTGACGGTTGGTGATCGCTCCTGACGGTTGGTGATCGCTCCTGACGGTTGGTGATCGCTCCTGACGGTTGGTGATCGCTCCTGACGGTTGGTGATCGCTCCTGACGGTTGATGACCGCTCCTGATGGTTGGTGGTAGTTCCTGACGGTTGATGGTAGCTCCTGACGGTTGCTGACAGCTCCTGACTGTTGGTTACCGCTCCTTACAGCTGTCCGTTGGTTACAGCACCTTGCAGCTCCTGACCGTTGGTTACGGCTCCTGACAGCGCCTGACCATTGGTGATTGTTCCTTACAGCTCCTGACCATTGGTGATGGTTTCTTACAGCTCCTGACCATTGGTGATGGTTCCTTACATCTGCCCATTGGTTACGGCTCCTGACCATTGGTGATGGTTCCTTTCAGCTCCTGACCATTGATGACGGTTCCTTATGGCTCCTGACCATAGGTGATGGTTCCTTACGGCTCCTGACCATTGGTGATGGTTCCTTGCAGCTCCTTACAGCTACCCATTGGTTACAGCTCCAGATAGCTCCTGACCATTGGTGACGGTTGGACCGTTTCTGCTGGTTCTGCTCGGTACCTGCTCTTGGTGTCCCTGGTTCCTGGGGGTGATGACGTGACGTCAATTGGTGTTCGAGCCTGTTTGTGGGAGGGTGCATGGCGAGGCAAGGCGCTGGCAGTAGACCAAGGCACGCTCACACGTTTTGGGTTGTTTTATTGGATGCACGATGACTTCTACCTTGGTAAGTGGAGATCGGATTTCATTCCCCCTGAATGATATGCTGGGTACCCTTGTCTCGTGTTTAGTTGTTAAGTCAGGCATAGTGATAAGCATCGGCTCTTTGTCTATTTTTCTATCAATGCCTGTTGAATTCTTTATTTATCTGAGATTATTTTGATTGATTTGAATTCATTCATTTACACCATAAGAAAATAAAAAGTTCTGTTTATTTATTTTTCTTATTAATAAATTCCTTGTTGAAGATTCAACCTGTCCATGCTTGGCCTTTCCTTCCATTGATTCAGCATTGTCTGAACCTAGATAGACTGGAAGATAATTCCAAAACTAATTAACCTGCCATAGTCGGCGTGCACCAGCGGTAAATGCTCGGCTGCCCTAATTAAGATCTAATCAAGATAAGATTGGTGCATCTCCGAGGACGCATTCCCTGGTCAGGAGGCCACGTGACCTTTAGTTAAACGGCAAATTAGACTGTGGACAATTGAACTCGTGGTTAACTGATTGACGTTCATGGTTGTTATGCGACCCACATACCACGAAGTTAATTGTGAGCGGTGGCCCCAGGACCGGTTCTTCCGAGGAGAAACGAGGACTAACCCCCTCATAATACACTCGGTACCCGACACACACACACACACACACACACACACACACACACACACACACACACACACACACACACACACACACACACACACACACATATCAGATGCACCTGACTGTTGTGGTGAGCATCGCCGCGGATTATGTCTCGCACGGTAAAACTGCATAATCGACAAAGAACAACCGTCCGTCTGCCACCCAGTCCATTGTTCCAGCTAATGCAAACCATTCAACCAATGGAGATCGGGGGAGTGCTTGTCACACTCCAAATGTTTTGATTTACCTGCCGATCACATCACGTACCTTCTGGTTGAATGGTTTGCATTTGCGGGAACAATCATCTGGGTGGCAAACAGATGGTTGTTCTTTGCGGATTATGCGGTTTTACCGTGTGAGACATAATCCGCAGCGATGCTCACCACAACAGTCAGGAGGTGCGTCTGAAGTATAAACGACGAATGTGATCATCATTGGTTCGATGTTTATTGGTATGCCGTCCTGATTAGGGCAAATAAGCCTGAAATCTGGATAGGCAGCTCTGTTTGATGTTCAACTGATGTTGACCATGTAATCTTTGACTATTTGACAATCGCGATGCCTCTGAGTTGGAGGTAACGCTTTGGTGTAGGACTGTCCAATGGAGATCGGGGGAGTGCTTGTCACACTCTGCATGTTTCTATATCTCAAAAAGTTGTGGATGAGTTGGTAAGTCGACAAGAACAAGCCGATTAGATTTTAGTTCAGGTCCGAATCCAGATCCGACTTATGAGTGGGATACGAAACGTAAACTGGTCATCCCGGTGGAGGCATGCACTCTACTGAGTGCCGTTCTCGCTGTCTTTATTTTTCTCAACCAATTTAATCCTTTTTGACTCCTCTCTTCCCTTTCATCTGAAACCCCCTACCCACTCTTTCCAGTCGTGAAGTTGCAAGCATGGTGGAGAGGCATTCGAGCCCGTCGTCTTGCAGCAAGAAGGCGTGAGGCAGCGGACAAAATCCGGAGGTTCCTTTAATTGAAATTTTTTTTGTGACAAACTTTTTGCAATGTTAATCTTGTTTAACTGTTTGTTTCCTAACAGATCTCGATGGCTCCCACTCTTGTTTCTTTCTCCATCATGCGCATTTAAATTCCCATGGAAGTTGAACCATATCACGTTGATGGATGAAATCAAGAGGACGTTGATTGAGGTGTGCTAACCGCTGTGGGAAGCAAGAAGTTGACGTTTTTGCTTCGACGAAGGGTTAACATCCGAAGCATCAGCTTCTCCTTGCTTCCCATGGTGGTTAACATGCCTGAATCAATGTCCTGTTGATTTCACCCATTGTTCTACCTGTCGGCCCACTTAGACAGACACTTGCCTTAACGAGCATGATTACGTCTTCATTCCATGTTCGATTAGTCTTCCTTCGCACGCTTCTATATGAATCATCCACTTCTCCATGACTCGACTTCCTATTTCTTCTCCCTCCTCAAGGTTGATAAAGGGCTTCTCCAACCGTCGTCTGCCTCGCTGTCCTCAGAATGAGTCGTACTTGGACCTGCTCTATTCGACCTTTCTGCTTCACTTACGAGAAAAGCTCCCTCGCTCTCCAATGGATAAAACTTGGCCGGTTCCTCCACCTGCTCTCAAACAGGTCCGTTTTTCATTTGACTTATTTTCGGTAAATCTCCTCGTCGTCTCTCCGTCTGCTTTTGGAATTGCTCGTTTCAGTTTGATTTGAAACCGCACACTATGATGTATCTTCATGATAAATGGAATCGTCGAGCATGTTCTTTCTTCATGTACCCCGCATCCTCACCGTATTCATTCAATATTCTCCATAATCAAGCTTGGGGGTCCAGTTATCCCAGAAACAATAACAGACAAACTTTACAGACCAGTGAACTTTTGAGAGAAATGCACATGAAGAACCTTGTTCGCTGCTACTGCAAAAAGATAACACCGGAGAGAAAGGCACAGGTAAAAAAAGGCTCGTCGCAGCCAAACTTCTTGTTTTCCTTGTACGTGTGTGATCACATTTCCTTGTGAATGAATGTTCATTTGAAAGGGACACAAATTTAGCTTTCATGGCACATTACAACTTTTGCTGTCTCTCAAGTTGTTGGCGATGAAAGCATTGTTGGCCAAAACCAAGAGGCGTTTCGAATGAAACCTCAATGTTTCTTCGTATGTTTGAAAGATTCTCAGCAACATAGTTTGGACAATCGGTTTTTATTTTACTTTGAAATACTTCCCGTCTCTAGGTCATCTCTAACGAGAGTCGCGTGACGACTCGTCCTGGTTATCGTTGAATTAATTGAGATCGGAAATCGGAATCGGAATTGGTTGAAATATCGGAATTAGTTGAAATTCGTCCTGGTTATCGAGTCACGTGTCTTCTCCAACGAGATGACCTAATAAAACCAGTCTCGATGTACGTACGTCCCCATTTTTTTCTTCCGATTTTCTTGATATTTGGTATGTGGGTAGATGTCGATGAGGGATGCACGATAGTATGACCTTTGACCCGATTGAAGGTCAACGTCAAGGTCACTCCAAAGTTGCGAAATCGGCCATTTTCAAAATCTATCTCCTCCGCCGTTTGTGATCCGATCTTCGAAATTTCTTCGGATTCTGATAATATGGAACAATATCTAAATTTGGTCAGGTCGGTTTTTTGAAATTCGTCCTGGTTATCGAGTCACGTGTCTTCAAAGTTGGAAAAATCGTCGATGACATACGGTCAAAAATATTTTGCCCGATCTTGATGAAACTTGGTAGGTAGGTAGGGGTCGATGAGTGATGCCGACGGTATGACCTTTGACACGATTGAAGGTCAAGGTCACCGATGCTGTAAACTTGTGAAATCATCCATTGTCAAAATATTGTTACGGCTGTGGAAATTTGCAGACCACCATAAAGGACCTTAGATCAGTTATGACGATAAGTAATTGTGTAGTTAGATTTCCCCACCGTTGTTTAGAGGGAATTTCCGTGTTCACAGGGCTGTGATCCTTTGAGTTAGCCGTTTTTCTTTTCTCTATCGTTATTTTGGACCAATCATCCCCCAATAACCAAATCGCCACCACCAACACCCTTCCCAAACCACCACAGCAAACTCCCACCACCTTCGCCCTTCTACCGAACGTCGTGCCATGGGTTATGAATGGGATCCTTTTGAAGAAGAAATTGGATCAGGAATGATTCACGCCCACTTTTCATGGGTAGGTGGTGTAGCCCCGCCTCCAAACCCGCTGTGATCCACAAATTTACATATGCACTCCTCCCCCGGCCTATATAAGCGCAAGCACAACACAGCTCGAGGCAGTCTGGAGGGGTCGGAGAACAGGACGGAGCACGAAGAGGCAGACGGCGGCAGTATCGGTGTAGCAGTGTCGGTGAGGCAGAGTCGGGAGACGGAGCTCGAAGCAGACGGAGAAAGGAAGACGGGGGCCGATCGACGGAGAGGAGGAGTTCGCCGGAGCCAGTGCGGTTCAGAGCGTCAACTCGTTGGACGGAGCATCAGCAATTCCCCTCTCTCTTACCGAGCTCCGCGCTAAGAAAGCGCCGGTAACCCCGTCCGTTCCCCTCCCCAACCGTGGTTCCGACGGTAAAACACGTGCATGCGCGGAGAACGCCGGAGAGAGCTCACCGGCCACGCCAGGTGCGCGAAGCCAGGCGCAGCTATGCTGACATCGCTGCTTGCCCGCCATCGCGCCACGAGGGCGTGGGTAAGACCCTTCGGTCTAGTGGACCTGGCCGCTCATCCAGGTTCCACGCACATTTGGTCCACGAACCTGTCTGCCACCCTTGCCTTTGAGGGTGGCTTTTTCCTTTGCTTTTGTGTAAATGCATGTGGTGGCGCCATCTTATAAGTAGAATTGTCTAAGTGTGCGTGTGAAATAAAGACACTTTATTCGGTTGTAACTCTGCCTTTGCTTGCTTTCATTGCTTTCACTGTTATACGTGCATGATTTTTTGTATGGCTGTGAATACGTGCTTGCCTTGTCTGAGTGTGCAATAAATGTGCTTGTTGAACTGTTCCCCGTTTCGTTGCATCCTTTCCCTTGTTTGAAAGAAAGGTTCCATCTTGCATCACGGAAAGAATTGCTTGGAGGGGTGTAAGCACCCGGTAAATAATTAATCACGTCCGTCGGGGCCAGCGATAACACCACTCGGTTATCACTGAAGCACGGAACGGACCGCTTAAGCGGTTCGTGTCCTAGGCCGGCCAGCGGCGAGGTACGATCGCCCGGTTAACTACTCGCAGAGGTACTTAAGTTGGTCGAGTTTGGCGAACAACCCTATCCTGCGCGGGTGGCCGATTGGCACGATTGTGGTGTGGTCAAAAGACCCACCCGTGACTAGCTCCTGGCGGTAATTCCAAGGAGGGTCACGACTGAATTGTCCGTTCCGGTGGGCGACGCGGTCGCGATTTGAGTTACGTGGCCGATCGCACGCCGGGCGGACCGAAATTCGTAACAATATCATCCGCCATTTGCGGTTTGATTTCTGAGGTCCGATTTCTATCCTTTTGAAGATGCATTGATCATAAATGTTCCAAATCAACCATTTTCAAAATCTATCTCCGGATAACTCAGAAATGTAGTTTGATTTCTGAGGTTTCCTATCCGACGGATAGGAAACCCTTTTTACCCTTTTTACTATTCACCCTTTTTACTCCCGGGCTTTACCCTTTTTTTACTTTCCTATTCACCCTTTTTACTCCCGGGCTTTCGTCTGTACGTTGAACCAAAAGACAAGACGACATCGAAGCCATTCTAAGCCGATCAGAGATCCACATCTACAGAGCTTCAGAGATGACCGTCACCTCTAACCGGGGGTAATTTTTTTATTTTCCAAACAACAAAGCCACCCACCAGTGACATCATGCATTGCCACGTATATTCATGGGAACTGATCTGATAAGATGGTGCAGAGCTAGCACACTTCCTTTTGAGCTGTCTCACCTGGGTTCGATTCCCGACCTGACGATAAACTGTCAGATTGGCGCGTCACAGGAAAGGTGGGCAAGTAGGATGGTTTTGAAGTGTGCACACTCACCGCTGAGCTGTCGAGTTTGGGTTTGAATCTCGACTCGGCGATAAACTGTAATCCTGGTGTTTCACAAGCAGGGTGATTCATCAATGGGCGTGCCATCCCTTGGATGGATGTTAAACTGGGAATCCCGACTGCCGGAATTAGTTGGTGGATGTTAAAGATCCCACGGTGCTTTTGGTGAAGAGTAGACAAACGAGCTACTGCTGGCACCCTGAATAAATTTCAAATTTCTGCCCAAATCGGCTTCAGTTGAACACCATCCCTGTCCAGCCATTTGGTGAAAGCCTTCTGCCAAAAACCCTCTCCAGCCATTTCCATAAGAAGGCGGGAATAATTGAGGCCGTCATAGTAGCAGCACTAGAGAGATTCAGGGGAAGTGACAGAATTGCATGAAACAAGTTTATTTTTATTCGGAAATGTCAACTGTTCATCTGTAACGTAAGCCTGGTGTGGCTTAACGGTTAAGGTGGCTGGTTTAAGATCATCAGTTCGAGCCACTATCATGTTGTTAAATAACACCAGGTGGGTTGACTCAGCCTGTCATCCTTCTTCGGTTGGCAAAATGGAAACCACCTTACTGGTAACTCGGGGCACTGCATCAGTGGAACAGCCACATTCCCAGTAATGACGCAACCAGCAGCCATAGGCTGCATACAAAACAATACGATTAATCTGTCATGTTATGGGGGGTTTTTTGGCATTTGCATTGTAAAACTAGAATGGAACTCGGTAGAGCGCATACCTCCGCCAGGCTGAACAGTTTACGTTTTATATCCCACTGATAGGCCGGATCTGCATCCGTACCTGAACCCAAATCAAATGGGCTTGTTCTTGTCACCTCCTCAACTCGTACACCAAATTTCGTCTGAATCCGTCAATAACGTTCCGTTGAGATATCGTGCTCACAGTCAGCCAGACAGGTAGACAAACAGGAGTGAAAACACAACCTCAATCCACCTTCGGTGGTGGAAGTAATCGGTGTCTGTAAGAGTGGTACATAAAGTTTTCGCAGTTTCTTTGTTCGTCATTCTCTGGATAAAGAGTGTTGTCTTTACGAACTAGTGATTTTTTTATAATGTCATCCTCCTTTTAACCGCTTTTAAAATCCGTTCAATTTTTTTTTTTTGTTTGTTTGTTTTATGTTGATGATGGATAAAGCTACATTTTATATTT
Source organism: Eptatretus burgeri (assembly GCF_056783735.1). Classification (NCBI taxonomy): domain Eukaryota; kingdom Metazoa; phylum Chordata; class Myxini; order Myxiniformes; family Myxinidae; genus Eptatretus; species Eptatretus burgeri. Next base: position 28,566,323 of record NC_140961.1, read on the forward strand.
CAGTTCCATATCATATGTACCTTGAGCAAGTGGTGAAGAATAATGCAGTGCTCAAAAAAGCTTGTCTGTCTTTGTCTGGATCTCTTGTGCAGCTGGAGTCCAAGGCTTTAGCCAGTGATCTCTTCAAGGGTAAAAAGGAAAGTTACCCACAAAGCATCCCCAAGCCATTCCTGGCCACGCACCTCGGTAAGCGTAAAAGATGGACGTAGACACACATCATATTGCAAAAAAAAAGTTTAAAGTTTGTATCGGGTCCAAAAAGATCACACAACTTTAATTGATCATTAAATGTATTTCTTGTATTTGGACCCTTTCACAATGAAAAAAAAAATGTTGATGTAACTTTCATAATGCTCGTACTTCATGGTAGAGGGGACTTGTAAAGACGGTCTCAGCTGATAAGCTGGACGTGCCTTGTTGCGTTTATCTGCAGACGAAAAAGACATAAAAAATGCCAAGGTGTTGCAGTCCATCGGAAGCTTGGCAGACAAGGTGAGATGCAGTAACATGGCAGCAATCTTCAGTCTTTGCCTGGAAAGTGTTTTTTTTTTTTAAGTTTTGTGTTTTTGTTGGAGTTGCAAGGTTTTTACATCTTTTTGTCATAAACGTTATTCGGGATTTTTTCACTGCCATATTTATACAGCACCCGCTGCCATATTAAGGGGAAATATGTGAGCAAATCAATTCCTGTTGGTTTCTTCCCTTCTCTATCCCAGTATGGAGTCCAAGTCACGAAGTTTGACAGGAGGGGGTTTAAACCCAGACCACGGCAGCTCATTCTCGGGGCAGACGGAGGCTGGTTGCTGGGGCCATCCGAGATCAAACAGAACTTCCTGTACAGCCAACTGCAAGGTAGTCTGCCTTTCCAACATCTTGCTGACTTATTATGTACCAAGCCTGGAAATGTATCATTTGCCTTTGTTCACAGGCAGAGAAATATCTTTTAAAAATCTTAAAAACTGAACATCATTTGTAAGTTATTGTCCACACTGTGCATGCCCATTGGTCTCCTCTGATAAGGAATTATGTCGGCATCGTGCGAGAACGTCCCCCGCGAGCAGTGGTGTCAAGAACGAGCGAATGACTGTACGTGCACAGCATCGACCACTATTCCGTTCCAAGGAAACATTAATCTGCTTGCTTGTTAAGAAAAATATAAACACTTGACATGAAAACTCCATAATCCCTTCGTGTCACAAAAACCGTGGTTATTTGATCGATCAATGTCCAACCAGCAGTCTCGGGCGTAGTCAAAGCTTGAGTTTATTGAAAAGGTAAAACACAAGCGATAGCACGAACACATTGACATGGCGCTGCACAAATTAAAAGGTGACTGGCTCTTCTCTCGACTCTCTCTCTCTTCTTGGTGCTGCTTTGCCACTTACAGTTCACGAACATTCTGAAAGCCCCTCCCAAAGTGCGCCACCTGTCCCTAGGATGGACGTTAAGCCTGCTGTCCCGAGCGTCATGTGTCCCATTGCATGCACCTGACCAACATTAGATGGTGGACGTTAAATATCCCAGGGTGTCTTTGACAAAGAGAGTAGGTGAGTTATCCCGGCACCGAACGTCTTGGCCTCGCGGTGGGATTATTTGTGGCCATTAAAGTAGTAATTGGTGTTTATTGAGTTTTGTCTGTCTCGTCGGTTTAGGTTACCCTGATATGATTAAAAACAATTGCATTTTAACACTAATTCCATTAGCTGGTTCCTCCCGGATTACAGTACTCTGACAATACTCTGACCCCATGACACTGGCTTTGAAATATTTTTTTCAAGAGTTTGGACGAGGTGTAATTTTGGCACGTGATGATGCACTTGATTTTTTTAAAAAACTCAAGCCTAGCTTTTAGTTTGACAGATATGCAAACTCTGGTGCAAGGCAGAATAGTGTCCGAGTTCAATTTTATCACACGCACACGGTGCATGGACACTAATGCATTGGTAATGAACGAAGGTGCACAACCTCCGATGAAAGTTGAGGGCAAACGTTGTTTCTCGTGCTGCAAATTCCTATTTACCAAAACTTTAAAGTGGACATGTCAAATAAAATTTTCAAACTTCGATGTATTTTACATTCTCACAAAAACAAGGGTCGTTTTACTCTGACAAAAGCGGTCATCAATGAGAAAAGTGTCCCTAGGATGCTTGTGCATCTGAATTTGCGATTATTGCATTGCTCGCCATGCTTGAGAGATAAAAGGGAACTCTAATCGACTCACAAACTGCTCGGTTCCACACATGAAGGTATTTACCACGCACACGTAGCGCAAAGCAGGGGAAAGCAATTGGTTCGGTCTGTCCGTCTATAATTGAGGAACCACTTGATTTCATTCAAATTATACAGTCATGACCAAAAATATTGGCACCCTTGCACTTTTTTTCAAATAATGCACCATTTCTTCCAGGAAATTGTTTGAATTAAAAAAAAACACTTGTATCCACATATGTATTTCTTTGGCTTGCAGAGTAACAAAACAAAAAAGCTGAAAAAAATTACTAAATCGTAGTTTATTCCACAAAGAAATCCTAAAATGGCCCGGACAATATTATTGGCACCTTTTAGAAGTTGTTTGAAATATTGAGATTTCAAGCAGGTGATTCTCCTTTTACTTTGGAATTGAAGTCACCTGTGGTGAGTTGCAGATACCTGCAATATCAAAATCACTCATTCGACCAGTTTGAATAGAGAAAAGGAGTCATTCTGCTGTTTTGTGTCACTATGTGGACCACAACGAGCATGGACAAAAGAAAGAAAACCAGAGAAATGTCTGAGGAGGTCAGACACAATATTGTAGCCAAGCATGGACAATCTCAAGGCTACAAGTCTATCTCCAGAGACCTTGATGTTCCTGTGTCCACCGTACACTATGTTATCAGGAAGTTTAAGGCCCATGGCACTGCAGCCAACCTCCCTGGACGTGGCTGCAAGATAAAGCCTGATCGAAGATTGCAGCGAAGGATTGTTCCAATGGTGGAGAAAGCACCTCGATCAACTGCCAAACAGATTCGAGATGACCTTCAGACACAAGGTACGACAGTTTCAACTCGCATCATCCATCGCCAACTCGATGAAAGGGGATCCGATGGTAAGAGACCCAGGAGGACCCCACTGCTGAGAGAGTGACATAAGAAAGCCTGACTGGAGTTTGCCAAAACACACTTGAAAAGCCAAAATCCTTCTGGTAGAATGTCCTGTGGACAGATGAGACCAAATTAGAGCTTTTTGGTAAAACACTTCATCTCTATGTTTACAGAAAACAAAATGAATCCTTCAAAGAAAAGAACACCTTCTATACAGTCAAACATGGAAGAGGTTCAGTGATATTTCGAGGTTGCTTTGCTGCCTCTGGCACTGGGTGCTTTGAATGTGTGCATGGGCATCATGAAATTAGGAGATTAGCAAGGCATTTCGGAGCACAATGTTCAACCCAGTGTCAGAAATCTGGGTCTCCGTCGAAGATCATGGGTCTTGTAGCAGGACAATGACCCCAAACACACTTCAAAAAGCACCCAGGAATAGTTCAAGACAAAACACTGGACTGTTCTGAAGTGGCCAGCCATTGTCCAGATCGAAACCCCATTGAACACCTGTGGGAAGATTGGAAAACAGCAATTGGGAGAAGGAACCCTTCAAATCTGGGAGAACTGGAACAGTTTGCACAAGAAGAGTGGGTCAAATTACCAGTCGAGAAGTGTACGAAGCTCATTCCTGGCTCTCGGAAAGGCTTGACTGCAGTTATTTTGTCCAAAGGCTGTGTGTGCTACCAAATATTAAATTGAGGGTGTCAATAATTTTGTTCATGCCATTTCTTTTTATTTTCTCATTTAAAAGGATATATTAAGTTCTGAATCAAAAACAAAGGTTCTGTAATATTAACAGTGAAATAAAGAATTGTGGAGACCAAATACTTCCATCAATTTCAATTTATTTTTCGAGAAAATTGTGAGTTATTTGAAAAAAGTGCAAGGGTGCCAATATTTTTGGCCACGACTGTACATTTGGAACACGAGAACACGAATGTGCTTGTTGGCACTTCAAAAAAACCCTACAATCTTCGATTTAGCAGTCCTTTGTCCCCGAAGTTGGCATAATTATATGCCGTCTCGACCAATCAAATTTGCCTCTCACGCTCTCCCGGCAGAGGAACCTCGATATTCGGACAAAATGGCATCGCGGAGCGATGCAACACCTGAGCTCACTTCCTCAAAAATATCTGTCTGTTTAGTGCATCTATCTCTCAGAAATCGCCTTTCTCCGAGAAGGGTTGACAGAAGGTTTGTGATTGCGCAAGTGCACGGATAAACGTCGATGGTGGAAAACATATCTCAGCGGATGGTTACCATCGCACATTTTTCAATGTTCATGAACAAAACTAATATAGATCATGCTCCGAAATGCAAAGTGAGAGTTGAAAAGGAGCGAGATGGCCAGTAACCCTTCGCACGTCCTTTTTGTCAAGACTACATGGGATAAGGTATTTATGAACTCTCCATTTCATCGATGTTATTGTCTAGGAGGTGGTACACTACCAATTGTTATTATTTTTTTTTTTAAATCCCCTTTGGATAACCGGTTGAAAAAGAGCTTGCACTTAATTTGATATATCATGAAAATAAAGTCTTAACCCATCTTTTTCTAGGTGTCTCCATCAGCCCCTTGAATGATGGAGTCTTTGTTTTACACATTGCGGAAGATAATAAGGTGAGTTCTTTTATTTATTTATTTTTAATGTCCCGGTTGCGTCGCGATCATGACTATTGTTATAATATGGCGGGATTTTAATCTCTGACCTACTTGTAGGGCGATGTGATTCTGGAAAGTGAACTGCTGCTCGAGATTCTCACCAAGCTCGTCTCGCTATCCACGAAAAACGATCTGATCAGGATTACAGAAACGAGGTTTGTTCCTCCTTTTTTACCTCCGCCGCCGAAGGTGGACGAAGGTAATGTTTTCGCCATCGTTTGTGCGTTTGTGAGCAGGATCTCTCAAAAAATTATGGACACTGTCGGACGAAACTTGGTGGAAAGGTTTATGTGTGACAAGGACGAATTTATTTTCGTTTGGTGAAGATCCGATCCGGATCTGGATCCAGAAATGAGAATGTTTAAAGTGATTCTTCACAATTGAGTGATAGGGTCAAAACAATACGTAGCATATTTCAAGAAGTTGTGGATGGATGACAAAACTCGGTGGATGAGTTGGGTAGGTGACAAGATCAAGCCGATTCGATTTTCGATAAGGTCCATATGCAGATCTAGCCTTCCAGTAGGATACAAAGCCTAAACTGTTCAGCCTAGTGGAGGTATGCACTCTACCATGTGCCAGTTTATTTTATTTTATTAACAGTATTTTGCTGCATGCAGGCTTTCTTGGTGAGACTTCACATCCTCTCAGTCCTTTGTTTTGCTCTGACCTATCCCTCCACTTCCTTGATATTAACGTTCTTCCATTTTGTACTCCTTTAATTCCCAGCATTCCTTTCAGCGGTGGTGGGGGGCGCCAGGGAGTTGTAGAATTTTCCAAAGGTACCATGTCCAGCATTGGAAAGGCAAAGTCTGGAGCCTTGTCAGTGGTGAGTCTTCTCCGTCCGTCTCGCATCCTGTCCATCTTGCATCCATTTATTAATTTTTTTGGCCTCATTTTCACTTTCCACTTTGACTTGCAGGTTGTACAAACTGCTGCATCGACAAGATAGATGCTGAAAAGAAGAGATTGAGAAATAAATCTGGAGAAATGTTTTATCACTTTAAAAATATGAAAGTTGTTTTTCCTTTTTAAATACACTTATTGAATGAAAATTATTGCTGGGGGAATGTGTGGGGGAGAAGTGAGAGATAACCTACTGTGACGCACACAAACCGACTGCCCTCTCGTTTTATCCAAAAGTGCCTTTGTGTGTACAATGAATAAATACAAAACGTATTTTTAAATATCTCGATTACAAGGCATCGGAAGGAGCAGCAAAGGTAGTTTAATAAGCAAGTTAAACCTTTCTAATGGGTAGTGAACTCGAAGAGGAGATACGGTGCTGTCGAACCATCGGGGCACAGGAGAATCCCTCAAGTATCTCCGAGTTGTAAAAGGGATGAATTATATACAACATTTATGTCTCATCCGATTGTCTGCAAACATGTTAGCCATGGTTTTGAGCAGAGACAATTGAAAGTCTATTTATTAAACTAAAAGTTACATTTGGCCAACATCTTTCATTCCCATAAGATATATCTGCATTGATGTCATTATGTTGGTGAGCAATGGACCGCAAACCCAGAGAGAGAAAAGAAAAATGGATATCATTTAATGAATCTTGTATTTTATTGTTCTACTGACTTTGTGACATTGCATTGAAGTCTGAAGGTCTGTGCTGATATCATGAGATGAGCATTTACAGATGGTACATCTAGCTGTGTTAGTTATGGTGAAATTACCTCCATTGTGTTTTTTTTTTAGCATGGAGACATCAAAAACTGAAAATGCCCCAAAGGGTACTTCTGCTTGCAAACGTTAATCATTTTATAGCACTGTATCTTAAAAGTTGGGAAGAATGATTGTGTTCGGCCCATCGGAGACCGGGTCTTCCGACTGTTCCCATCAAAATTTGTGTTTAGAGACCCGAAGTGGAAACCACATCATCTTGCCCTCCATCCTCTTGCCAGTTTTTCAAAATGAGAGAGAGCAGCTCAATCTGTAAAGATATTTCCTACAGGGCGTAGGAGGTGGTGTTAAGGTAAAAACAAAATCGTAATTTTATTAAAGCTAAAAATAAAAATTATTTTGGTCAAGATCAGTGGTAGCTCTGCTTGCAAACAAATTTTATGGGGTTATTTTGTCAGACAATCACGCAGCAATAAAACTAGAGATGTGAGTTTGATGAATCGGACGATGCTGGGGGATATGCAAAAAGACGTGGTTGAAGATGCAAAGTGGTTGGAAGGTAATAAGTTGCTATTATTTGAGGGAGGGAGGGAGGGAGGGATGGGTTGGGGGTGTATTAGTGCACAATGATATTACCAGATGATAAATGGACAAGCAACACCCGTGGAAGGGTGCTTGGAGCAAGACCTGAATGGTACTGTAAACATTTATGAATGATGGCGACCGTCTTTCCATGCTTAAAACACGCCACATCCTACTATTGTTAGGCAATCGAAACATGTATAAACGAACCACGGTGGAATATAAACTGCTCGGAGGGTGAGACCTCGCACATTGGACTTCAAAACATTCCTTGAAATTTCAGAAAGACTAGTATGAAACTTCAAAAAAATATACAGCAGTTGTTACAATTATAATTACTGCTATATTATTAATTCGCTGAGCTAGCATAAAAGCAACCAATGACCAAACATTATAACTGTATTCTCGACGGGTCACTATTACATCACGGTACTGGGAAAGCTGCACTTACCGTAGACTTCAAGCGAGTGCACCGCCATCTCTCTTCATCCCCTATTCTGACTCGCCTTTATTACACACTCCCCCCGTCCCCCTTTAACCTTTCCTAAATAAACCACTTCACTTGCTAGTTTGCCTTTCCTCTCATTCATTCATTCTTATTTTTGGTTCCACTGTCAGTTTTACCTTGCTTTGCATAAGCCTCACTCCTGCAAAGAAAGAACAAAACAAAAAAAATCGAATCTGGCCAAGGTACTGGTCCACAATGGCCTACTCTTTTCAAAAGGTGCCACATAACGCCAACAATTAATTGGAAAGCTTCACCCCACAAGAGCATTTATTCAACTCCTGATGTAACTTTGCTTCTTTATTGCCTTTATTTGGATAAAGTAATGAAAGGAATGCATTACAATTGTAAGAATGGTATTTTGTTTTGGTTTACAATAAAAAAAAACTACGGGATTAAACCAAACACTTTCTACCATCACTTGCAGAAGTTGGACAATCTCTCAAGCCATGGGGGGGGGAGGGGGGAGGGGTCTTCAACATACTTCAATTTTATTCAATGGCTCAACTTATGAAAAACTTGATTCACATCCTCTGCTTTTGTCTGCAATTGGTTCACAACCAACAGTCGTGAAGGTCGGTGCAAGCGATGGAAACCGGGAGAATAGGGAAGTGTGGAAACGGGGTTTTATGCACCTGTGCAGAACTGTCAAAATTTGTAAGATCATTTAGTGGAAAAACTAGTTCCTTGAACACCTGACCCTGTGCAGCCATGAGAAAAAGGGATTTGGGCGGGATCTGTGAGCGACAAATTTGATTGGTCGAGTTGATCGAAAATGCTGTAATATTTTGTCCAAGTACTGCTAAACGGAAGGTTTTTTTTTTAAGTGCCAATATGGCGATTTGTGTTCTGCAGTGTTCAATTATACAAGTGCGTGCCTGTACGTGCAAAAAATAAAATAAAAATAAAAAACTTTCAGACCGCGTGCCACAAACAACAACCACACAGGCCGTTTCTTCGCTCTCGCGTGCCCGTACGTGCAAAACAAAAAAAAAAACTTTCAAACAACCACACAGGCCATTCCTTTGCTCTCGTAAACGACGACTGGATTGGAATATGTTTATCTATAAATGCGCATAAGAAATCGAGAAATTAGTAGAATACAGTAAGTCATCGCTATCCGGAAATCCGTACGTTATAACCCGTAATGGGGAACACGGCTGAGGATCTCTTCCCCAACGGCCACGCCTACGCAGCAATGTGTCCTGTCATTGGTTTTTTTTTTAAATAAATGGCCATAACTTGGGAACCACTTGTCCGATTAATATCAAACCTTGAAAAGGCACATACTCAGGTCCCCAGCAATATACCTGGCAAGTTTCAATTAGATCAGACCAGTGGTTGGCGAGAAACCGCGGTCACATACACACACAGACACACAGAGATTGCTGGAATTATAGATAGATGATAAAATGGAAATAAAAAAGATTTTAAAGGTTGTAGAAAATTTTTTCGGCAGTTAACCACCGTTGATGCAGTCTTTTACACCACCTTATTTAACACGTTACGTTAGTCCTTCGTGTCTATTGTTTGTGTCCTTTATGACGTCCTTAAAAACAATATTTCCTGTTTGAAATGACGAGCAGATACCCGTCTACGACGGGTATGGGGGATACGACAGATCACAATACTCGGTTACGGTAGTTTCTTTGGATGTTTTGCACCGCATTCAACAGCTCAGTTCATATTGGTGGCACGTCTTGGTGCCCATGGTAGCGTTTGAGACCAGTCGTTTTAGATTGTTGGCCTTGATACATTGTGCCAGATGAGTAATACGAACGATTTGACATATTCATCGATTCTATATTACCTCCATCAACAGATTAACAACATGGCAGGATAAAAATCGTAAATGCTGAGTTGAACAAACGTCCTGAACTCAAGAACTTAGTTAAGTAAAGCACGTCGTCTGGGACCCGGCCGTCGGTTTTCCGCCAAACGCTGCTGATTGTGACGTCATCGATTCCCTCTTTGAAAATTATATCTATATTCGATTTTTTTGAATCCACTATCACCTGCGTAAATACATGGAACACATAATGTGAAGATTTCGGAAGTATGAACAGAAAATGTTTGGAGAAAAGTGTGTTAGAAGTTCCAGGCTTACGCCCATTATATAATGTGATTTTCAATTTTGTGTGACTGCCAGACAGAATTACCTTTCTTTGCGCGCATGCATGCTCGGTACGATATTCCGTACAATTTGCCAAATTCAGAGCCATAGTACAGCTGGCCTGCAGGTTCGTGCTCTACTTTGTGCTCTACAGTATTCAAAATATAACATTCAAATTGAGATCAAGTTGTTCCTCGATCATAAAGTGACATCTGTAGACTGACGGACAAAGTGAACCAATTGCTTCACCCCGCTTTTCGCTTTGCATGCATGGGGTAATTAACTATCCTTCACGAGCACATGGCCCACACTAAGGCCTTACATAACACAACACACCTGGTGATGTCCCTGTATCTCTCCAATTGTTTTCCCCCTCCCCCACATGCAGTGAAATTAAATTGATCACCCGAGAGATTGAACTAATGTGGTGTTGATCGATCTATAGGCATGATAACCCTGGCCTAATTTAGAGATATAAAAAGTCAATTAATGAACAGGCTCGTCCTTAACCCTCAATCACAATTAATTCAGCAAAATCATAATTGATGTTACCGCCCCAAGAGCACTCATAAGCATCGCTCTCGCGAGTGAGAATTGCCGAAATAACCTGTGGATTACTGGTGATGAAAAATCCAGGAACTCCAGCCTTTTCCAACGTATTCTGCTGATCCTCAACCTTCTGATCCAGTTCCAATACAATCCTTTGCTGCAGCACCTTCCTCTCCTCATTCAACCTTCGATCCAGAGCCTGTACACAAACGTCCGACCAACACAATTATTGTGAATTCTCTTGTGGGTCTCGACGTGGAGCCTTTGAGCTTCGACACTCATCTCACCTCCATCTCCCTCCCCTGCGCAGCCTCGAGGAGAGGGAGGTTTTCAGTGAGGCAGCCTTTCCTTGCCCCCACGTGTCTCATTTCCACACTGTGCAAGAGAGCTGCAAACAACCAGTAACACGCAAACCTACAACTCCATAGATCCTCAGTTCTTCGATTCCAATAGTAATATACAAGGGCTACAACGGCTAAAGTCAGAGCCCTTGCATGACGATTATTGAGGGATGTAACCTTAGTTTATAATTGCAGACACTTTACAAGAGGATGGGATGTGGTTGTGGATTATGTAGTATAGTTTGCTGAACATCAAGCTTGTAAATATCTCATCACAAGGTAACTTGCTGATGGTCATGTATTATTAATTTTGTCTTTCTCCAAGGTTGTCCTCGGGGTGTGCACGGGCAGGTTTTAGGCGGTTAAAGAAAAAAAAATTCAGTCCTTGGGGTTCAGAGTGGGGGAATGCCCACAATCATCTCTAATCTGTATGGCAAAGCACCGCTCCTGGTGGGTAGTACAAGTCAAACTAGAAAGAGCAATCAACGATTGCAGACCCTCACCAGGACTTCTTTTGTGCGGTTTAAAGTACGTATTTTATGGACACACATTATAATTGTATGGTGCATACGTTAGAGAGGTATGAGCATGCAAATTGTACATATTTTATAGAGGTACTCGTTTGAAAAAAAAAAGATAACTTGTACTACTGGCTACAACTAGGTGGCGTTTGTGGGCTACATTTGCAAGTTCTGTGCGGACAAACAGACAAACGGATGAAATTCCCCTCCTCTGGTGAGGGTAACCAGGCTGAACGATTTAAGTTTTCTAACCCTCTAATGGGCCGGACCTGCATCCGTACCTTAACCTAAATCGAATCGGCTTGTTCTCGTCACCTACCACACTCATCCAGTAAGTTTCATCTGAATCCAACCACAACATTTTGAGATATCATGCTCACAGACAAACAGGGCTGAAAACACAACCTCCGTCAATCTGCGGTGGTGGAGGTAATAAAAAAAAGGGCACGATGATACCTTCTTGCTTTGCTATCATGCCCCTGTGCTCTTCAGCCAACCTTTCTTCTGTTATCTCCTGGATCTCGGACAACCCCTTTACAATGGCCAACACCGTTCCATCCGCCAGAGCACTGGACAACTCGCTCAGCTGCACACTGTAAGTTTGAAACAAGACTGGTTAGCAGTTTCCGTTGTCACCTCTTCACCTCAACGTTAACATTTTCATCCATTTCACTGACCATGGCTGTATTCTGGCTTTATTTTTTTTTTTTTTTGCAAAGACTGCAAACTATAGCAAAACGTTTTCAGGTGGTGCATTGGGTGCGCCTTACATTTGATTAAACCTCAGTTATTTTATTATTGTGCAAGGGTCGTCCATAATATGCCCTATGACCTTTTGCATTTAATTCCCCAAATAAATGTATTACAAAGACATACGGTATTGTAATGACGATGTCTACAAGGTAGATTGTTTATTGCTTCATATATTATCAATAGAGTGGTGTATGATTAAACTTATTCAAATGTCGTCATCTATCTATAATTCCAGCAGTGTGTGTGTGTGTGTGTGTGTGTGTGTGTGTGTGTGTGTGTGTGTGTGTGTGTGTGTGTGTGTGTGTGTGTGTGTGTGTGTGTGTGTGTGTGTGTGTGTGTGTGTGTGTGTGTGTGTGTGTTGTTATGTCTGGCTTCCTTATTGGGACTACTGTACAGTATTTAGTGTTTATTTAGATTTTGCTCGTACCATATCCTGATGCAGTGTGGACTTTGCTTCCCCGCTGATGGACCTCTGGTAGCTTTTTACTTGTTACTGCATTTAGGTCTTGGATTGATTGCTGGATCTTGAGTCTTGTCTGGATTCATCCTTACATCTTTGATGTTTGTTCTTTTTCTTTCATACCTCTTTTTCGTCTTTCATGATTCCTTTTACCGTTTCATACCTCTCTTTATTCCTACTTCCCCTTTTAATACCTTCCCCCTATATTTCTCTTCATTTTTGGAGTATGAGCTACCTGCCCTCATGTTTACGAAAAACCAGCAGCTGCCAACTTTGATCCGGTTTTAAGGTTGGGGTAATGGCCGTCACGCACTGATCACTCGGCATTGTCAGTGCAGGTGGGAGAACTTTCAGTTCTATACCAGGTAACACCCGCCTTAAGCAAGGCAGCTCCTCGCCAATAAGTATCCTGGGCAGCCTATCTCTTCTGTCTGGTCTTAGCCAACCGGATTAGGTCAAAAACTGAAAAGAATGACAATAATGTCAGGCTTACGGAAAACGAAAAAGCATGCAGTGTCGGAATGAGTCAGTATGTTTTGTCAAAAAGTGTAATTCCTCTCGATGTTTGTGTTGTAAAGTTTTTAGACCTTGTCAAATTTTTGTTTGTCATATGACGGGTAAGACTTTTGTTGTCGATTGTGAATGTTTGTTGGGATGTGAATCAAAGTGCATGATTTATCTTCTCACTTGTGGAGATTGTGGATTGCAATATGTTGGTAAAAACATCTCAATGTTTGTTTACATCAACGTTTGAATGGACATGGGTCTGCTGTATCGTCTGGTGTTAAGACTTAGTTATATAATCATTTAAGTGAAGTTGGACGTGCTTTTAGTAGTTGTTCTATTAAAATTATATTCAGTTAATGTTAATGATTTTGATAATAAAGAGGAGTGTAATGTTGAACGAGGGTGCAGAGAGGATTTTTTTGGATCAGGACACTATGTGCGAGCTATCCTTTGGGCCTTAATGACAGAGTACAAGGTACTGGGTCAGTTTCTGAAGGTAATGTTTTTGGTAACAAGTATTTTGCTAATGCAATCAGAAGGAGACCCAGAGGTCATGTGCGTCGTCGTCGGTGTCGTACGGCTTCAAAAATATAAATTTCAGAGATAATTGATGAACTTCAAGATTTTTATGAAGGAAAGGTTTTTCATGATTTTTTATGTTCTTCTGAGGTCATGCTCCAAACAAGTCTTGGCTAATATTCTCCAGAGTTTAGCAGGTTCATTCAACATGTGCTCGTTTTTGATCGAAGCTTTTTGTTGCAGGGTTCTGATAAAGAAGACTACTCCCAAAGTTGATCGGATCCGCGAGTTATTAGTTTGTGATTTTTTCCAGCAAGCAGGTAGATGGGCTTCGGCTTCATTCTATTTTTAGGGATACCAGTGTGGAGAGTTTATTACCAGATAAAGTTAGGGAGCAAACCCCATTGAAGGTTTATTTCACTTTCATTAAGACCATAGGAGAATCCTTATTCAATTATGGTAAATTTCTTTAAAACTCTTAGTATAGATGTAGTAAAGGACATTTTGGAAACTGACTGTGCATGGTCATCTTCCCCTTTTTTATTATATGGTCCTTGTGGACACATAGTTTCTGGGTATTTGAACATAATTAGCAATTGTGAAATTAGGGATCTGATGAAAATGGGAGCTAAATATAGGGAACCAGTGACTCAACCTTGGAGCTGCATTAGGTTTTCAATTGTGGATTCTGTCTCTAATTTTGTTAACAAAATGTGCACCAAGTTTAATTTATCTGTAAACAGTTTTAATGCATGGTTTAACAGTGTTGTCGAAGTCCTGGATAATAGGATTTAGTTTTTTAGTAGTCGGGGATTGCTTTCACTGGGTCGATCTAAACCAGTGTTGAACAAGCCGAGTGTTCGTAAAGACATTCAGGATCTCCACGATAGCTACCTAATAGCTCCAGCGGATAAAGCTGCTAATAATTTTGTTGTGGTTTGTGAAAACCTTCATGCGGAGGTTTTATTAAGAGAGTTCGGCATCGATTCGGTTACTTTGACGAGTATAGGAAAGAGCACATATGTTCCTTGTCAAAAGTCATTCCAATATATTATTTCCGAGCATCAGGAAGTTTTAGTTAATAATTCCAGTATTAAATGTAAAGCGGTAAATTTTTGTACTCCTCGACTTTTCTGGATCCTAAGCTTCATAAGAACCCATACAAGTACAGGTTTATAGCAGGTGCCAGGCGGTGTTCCACCAATCAGTTATCAGTTATACGTAGTTAACTCAGGCTTACACGTTGTAAGGGAGCAGTTCAGGAAATATTGTTTTGCAATTGAGAAGAATTCTGGTGTTAACACTTTCTGGAGCATTAATTGAGGTAATCAAGGGATAAAATAGTCCAAAGAAAAAAAAAATGATGACGTCATTGGTCACGTCATTCGGCAGCTTTATTGTTTAAAAAAAAAAACCTTCAACAACATTGACAACTAGGCTGTGGACAACAATGCGATTCTTCGGTAGTTATTTCAGTCCAGTAGGTAGCCTTTCCTTTTGTACAATTGGAAGTTTGTGGCGACTGAAATTCTGTAAGACTGAATCCTTGGACGAGATTTGGGTGAAAAGTTTATGTAAAAGCAAAGGAAGATGGGAGCCACCATGCCTGTACACTTCCCCTGGAATGCGTCAGAATCAGAAGCCTTACCCACCTTTAGTTGTTTCATAATGTTGCGGATTTTATCGAGCGTTGGCACTACCGTGAGGAGTGTGTTCAGTTACCAAGTTTATATTTTCTTATTGTTTTGTATACATAGACGAGGCTCATGGAAGAGCTAAAAGTTTCTTCTGTAGCGTTCATCTTGTACAGATCAACATGGAGAATTTGGACAATTTGTATACTGTACACATCAACAAAGGAAATTTATACAAATATTACACAGTACACATCGACATAGAGAATTTATACAATTTGTACCTGGTACACATCTTCATTGAGAAATTATACAATTAGTACATGGTGCACATCTACACAGAGAATTTATATAATTAGTACATGGTCTGCATCTACATAGAGAATTTATACAATTAGTACAGAGTACACATCTACATTGAAGATTTATACAATTATTTCACAGTACACATCGACATAGATAATTTATACAATGAGTACATGGTACAAATCTACAGAGAGAAATTATAGAATTAGTACATGGCACACATCAACATCGAGAATTTATACATTTAGTACATGGAACACATCAACAATGAAAAATTGTACAATTAGTACACGGTACACATATAGAGAATTTATACTAAATTTATACTATTACAACACAGTACATATCTACATTGAAAAATTGTACAACTAGTACACAGTACACATCTTTATAGAGAAATTGTACAATCAGTATATGATAAACATCTTCAGAGATAAATTATCCAATTAGTTTATGGTACACATCTACATGGAGAATTTATACAGTTAGTACACGGTACACATCTACATGGAGAATTTATACTAAATTTATACTATTACTACACAGTACATATCTATATTGAAAAATTGTACAATTAGTTTACGGTACACATCTTCATTGAGAATTTATACTAAATTTATTATATTACGACACAGTACTTATCTATATTGAAAAATTGTACAATTAGTACACAGCACACATCTTTATAGAGAAATTGTACAATCAGTATATGGTGCACATCTTCAGAGATAAATTATCCAATTAGTTTACGGTACACATCTACATGGAGAATTTATACAATTAGTATATGGTACACACCTACAAAGATAATTTATACTATTACAACAGAGTACATATCTACATTGAAAAATTGTACAATTAGTACATAGTACACATCTTTATAGAGAAATTGTACAATCAGTATATGGTGCACATCTTCAGAGATAAATTATCCAATGAGTTTATAGTACACATCTACATGGAGAATTTATACAGTTAGTACACGGTACACATCTACATGGAGAACTTATACTAAATTTATACTATTACTACACAGTACATATCTATATTGAAAAATTGTACAATTAGTTTACGGTACACATCCACATTGAGAATTTATACTAAATTTATTATATTACTACACAGTACATATCTACATTGAAAAATTGGACAATTACTACACAGTACATATCTACATTGAAAAATTGGACAATTACTACACAGCACACATCTTTATAGAGAAATTGTACAATCAGTATATGGTGCACATCTTCAGAGATAAATTATCCAATTAGTTTACGGTACGCATCTACATGGAGAATTTATACAATTAGTATACGGTACACATATACAAAGATAATTTATACAATTAGTACACAGTACACATCTCCATAGAGAATTTATACAATGACTACATGGTACACATCTACACAGATAATTTATACAATTCGTACATGGTACACATCTACATGGAGAATTTATACAATTAGTATACGGTACACATATACAAAGATAATTTATACAATTAGTACACAGTACACATCTCCATAGAGAATTTATACAATGACTACATGGTACACATCTACACAGATAATTTATACAATTCGTACATGGTACACATCCACATGGAGAATTTATACAATTAGTATACGGTACACATTTACAAAGAGAATTTATACAATTAGTACACAGTACACATCTCCAGAGAGAATTTATACAATGACTACATGGTACACATCTCCATAGAGAATTTACACAATGACTACATGGTACACATCTACCTGGAGAATTTATACAATTAGTATACGGTACACATCTACAAAGAGAATTTATACAATTAGTACACAGTACACATCTCCATAGAGAATTTATACAATGACGACATGGTACACATCTACACAGAGAATTTATACAATTCGTACATGGTACACATCTACCTGGAGAATTTATATAATTAGTATACGGTAAACATCTACAAAGATAATTTATACAATTAGTACACAGTACACATCTCCATAGAGAATTTATACAATGACTACATGGTACACATCTACACAGAGAATTTATACAATTAGTATGCGGTACACATCTACAAAGAGAATTTATACAATTAGTACACAGTACACATCTCCATAGAGAATTTATACAATTTGTACATGGTACACATCTACAAAGATAATTTATACAATTAGTACACAGTACACATCTCCATAGAGAATTTACACAATGACGACATGGTGCACATCAACATGGAGAATTTATACAATTAGTTCATGGCACACATCTACATAGAGAAATTATACAATGAGTACATGGTCAACATCTACATAGAGAAATTGTACAATGAGTACATGGTCAACATCTACATAGAGAAATTATACAATGAGTACATGGTCAACATCTACATAGAGAAATTATACAATGAGTACATGGTCAACATCTACATAGAGAAATTATACAATGAGTACATGGTCAACATCTACATAGAGAAATTGTACAATTTGTATATGGTACACATCTGCATGGAGAATTTATACAATTAGTACACGGTGCACATCTACCTAGAGAATTTGTATAATTTGTACATGGAACACATGTTATTTTTCTGTGTCAATCAATATGTTTGCAACAACTTAACCTTTCAATCCATCACAAACTGAGGAGTCAACCAATGTGTGTCATTTCCATTGTATTTGAATGTTACTCAAGGAAAACTAGAAAATGTGACAGTGTAAGGAAGAGGAAATATGTAACACTCTTTGGTTCTCATCCTGGAACTCCACTCATGCTTGTTATAAGTTCGATCCACAGTGTTGTAGTTACAGTTGATAGAGAAGGTTTCATCTCTGATTCAACCTTTGTATTTACCTGCTTGTGTTCCCATCTGAATGTGTGTCATCTCTCCCTCCCCTGCCTTCCTCCTCTCTCTTTCTACTTTGGAGTTCTTAGATAGAATTAGATGCCTCAATATGACGTTGGTTGAAGTTTTTGTTTTTTAAACTTTATTTACAAATGTGGATTTAGTACTGGTGAGGGATTTGCTCTTCAAAGTGATTGACAAGGTTTTAAACTCTTTTAATAAGTTTTTATGTGTCAAGTTTGATACAGCATTCTTTTCTAAAAATAAATGCTCAAGTTTTCATTGTTTTGACAAGCAGAAGTTTAAGGATGCTGTTAATTTTATTTTATTTTATACTTTTGTGTCGTTTTGTGGGATAATATTTCAACAGGTTCAGGGTATTCCCATGGGTGGGAATTGCAGCCCCCAGACCAGCGGACATTTTTCTTATTTTCTGTGAATTTTCATTCATGCATAAATTGATGAAGGAGAAAAAAATTAGGATTAGCTAAAAAATTAACTCATACATGTCGTTATATCGATTATATTTGTGTGGTGAAATATTATAATTATTTTGATAGGCAGCTTCACAAGATCTATCCAGATAGCCTGATTGTAAACAGGAGTGGTAATGATTGTACAGATGCTGCATATCTGGATGTGTTGGTGAGAGTTGGACAGAATGGATTTAATACAAGTGTATATCGTAAAGTTGATGATTTCAGTTTCCCGGTAATCTTGTACACCTTTCCAGGTAGCAATGTACCAATTAAAATGGGTTGCAATGTCTTTTCATCTCAGCAACTTCGATTTGCAAAAATTTGTTCAGTGAAGGATGATTTTGTAGAACGTGCTGATAAGGTTTTTCCATCATGTTAAACAGGGGATATTTGGTTTATTGTTTGATCAGATCTTGTGAGAATGTCTTTGGACTCCATCATCACCTTTTATTAAAGTTTGGTTGGTTTTTGTGGAAACAAGTTCCGATTGCATTGCATATAATAATTAATTTTTTTAGTGAGGTAAATTCTTTAATTATTACTGGTTAAATATGTGTGTGTATTAAATAAAGAAGGTAAATAGAAAAATAAATAAATAATCATTTTAAAATTATTGATAAAATACAAGCATTAAAATAATTTCTGGGTTACACAGTGCATCATGTTAAAATCGGTTATTAATGACAGTTTGAATATTTGAATGACAGTTTGAGTGTATGGTTAGATGGTGGTGCTGTGTAATGGACATGTCCACAAGGTAAAGTTTTTATATCGCTTCATCATTATCATATAAAGTGGTATATGATTAGAGTTCGTCATATGCAATAATACTTTAAATAAAACTAATAATTTGAATAAAGATATTGCATTGCTGTGTTGACTGGCTGTCTGAACACAACTTTGAGGTTGTGTGTGGGTCCTTTGATGTGGAGTAATCTACTGTTGTGGATCTGCAACCGGGGTTGTGGATCCACCGTTTTGAGAGGTTCTGGGCTGAAAGGATCGAAACCTCGATGAAAAACGGTGCCCAGCTGATGATTCGGGAAGTTGGGATATCAGTCAATTGCTTATAGGTGAAGGTTATAACTTCAAATAAAACAGCTTTTGTAAGTACTTACCAGTAAGTACATTATATATCCATGTTTGTGTGATATATATATATATATATATATATATATATATATATATATATATATATATATATACATATATATATATACATATACATATATATATATACATATACATATACATATACACATACACACACACACACACACACACACACACTCCACCGGTCAGAAGTTTTAGAACACCCCCATTTTTCAGTTTTTACTGCAATTTAAGTGGTTCAAGTCCAGTGAATAACCTGAAATGGTACAAAGCTAAGCGGTTAACTGCCAGAGGATTTAAAAAAAAAAAAACGAAGTTTAGGTTACCAAAAACAGAAAAATAATGTAAATTTCAGAGTTGTTAAAAAGGCCCTTTTCAAGGAACAAGTAATGGGTGAGCAACTGCAGCTGTTCTGCAGCAATGGAAGTAAATTAAGCCATGAAAGTTGATGCAAACAATTCCTATAGGTGTCCTAACTTTTGCTTGATTAGTTACAAACCCTCTGTATAAAAGCAGTGTTGGAACAGACTGTGTTGCTGCACCTTCTGAAGCATTATTTGGACAATATTGCACTGCAGGAAGTAGTATATTGGTATCATAATGGCGAGAAAAAGAAAATTAACAAAGGAAGACAAACAGACCATTATAACCCTTAAAAGTGTAGGTTTTTCCTTTGGAGAAATTGCAAAGGAGGCCAAGGTGTCAGTGAGTACAGTTTTTCTACACCATCAAAAGGCACTTGGAAACTGGAGAAAACTCTGACAGGAAGAGGTCTGGCAGACCCAAAGCCACAATACAATCAGAAGAGAAGTTTCTGAGAGTCAACAGCTTGCGTGATCGGCGGCTCACAGGACAGCAGCTTCAAGCATAACTCAACACTGGTCGAAGTAAGGAAGTCCCAGTTTCAACTGTGAAGAGAAGACTTTGAGCTGCAGGTTTGACAGGTCGAGTGACAGTAAGAAAGCCATTGCTAAGATGGCAATAAAAGAAAAAGAGGTTTGCCTGGGCCATGAAGTACCGCCAGTGGACTACTGAAAACTGGAAGAAGGTCTTATGGAACGATGAATCAAAATTAGAAATCTTCGGTTCATCATGCAGGGTTTTTGTACGCCGTCGAGTGGGCGAAAGGATGGTTTCTCAGTGTGTGACACCAACTGTCAGACATGGAGGAGAAAGTGTGATGATCTGGGGCTCATTTGCTGGATCCAGAGTCGGTGACTTCCTCAGAGTGACTGGCACCCTGAACCAAAAGGGCGACCACAGAATTTTGCAGCACTATGCAATACCCTATGGTCTACGCCTCGTTGGTCAGAGGTTCATTTTACAGCAAGATAACGACCCAAAACATACCTCCAGGTTATGTCAGAACTACCTTCGAAGAAAACAACAAGACGGTAGGCTTCAAATCATGGAATGGCCAGCACAGTCTCCAGACTTAAACCCCATCGAGCTGGTTTGGGATGAACTGGACAGAAGGTGAAAGCAAAACAACCTACAAGTGCAACATATTTGTGGGAACTTCTGCAACAGTGTTGGGGAAAACTTTCCGAGCAATATTTGATTTCCATTGCAGAAAGAATGCCACGAGTATGTTCGGCTGTTATATATGCAAAAGGTGGTGACTTTGATGAGTCAAAAGTTTAGATTAAATTTTGTTCAACAAAACGATTCCATGATTTCTTTTTTATTATCTGAAATTGTTTATTTGTTCTATGCTTTAATTTCAGAGTACATTGAAATATTAAACTGCTTAAATTTCAGTAAAAACTGGAAAAATGGGGATGTTCTTAAACTTCAGAGAGAGAGAGAGAGAGAAAGAGAGAAAGAGAGAAAGAGAGAAAGAGAGAAAGAGAGAAAGAGAGAGAGATATAGATATAGATATATATATATGTATATATCCTGTCAAGCTTCCTTCTTTAGACTACGGTGCAGTAATTGGTCTTTTTTGTGATTGCTTCATAAACTGAACTCTCAACATGAGATTATTCATCTATTATGCCTGTTGAAGCCGGCTGCGAAACATTGCCTGAGACCGGATCTGCTCTCACTTTTTTGCTCAAATTAGCAGTCAATCTCGTTTCTTACTTTTCGTTGGAAGCGACTTCTTTTTTTTTTTTTTTAAAGTGTAATCCCAACCGCCCCACTCTTTTACTATTTGTTTGTATGTATGTATATGTGTGCATATACATATATATATATATACTCGTGCAGTCGACAGACAAATGCAACCTAGAATGCTTCGGGAGAGGTAGGTGCGGGGAATACTGGTGGTGTCTAAGATGTGGGAGTGGGAGATGTGACATAGTGCACTGTGGGGGATGCGGTGTCGTGCCAGAGGAAAATGGGATTGCGAGTCACTAACGTTCTTCTTTGTTTGTCCACAGAAGACGGGATGGAGGGGGGGGAGAGAGAGAGAGAGAGAGAGAGAGAGAGATAAAAATAGATAAAAATAGATGCGTGAGGAGAAAGATCCCTAACCTAACCATGTAAAGATCTGTATGTGTAGCGTGCACCTCCGTGGGACACTCAGCCTGAGAGTTTCCACCTCGTGATATGGTGCGTTATCTCCTGCTTAATTATTTGCCGGAGCTCGTGGCAACGTGTGCTCCACATTGGTCCGTCTGGCTGCGCGGGAGTGGCGGGACATCAACAGCATGGCAGGGAGTCTCGAAGGACGGCAGTCGGCTCGGATCAGGTTCTTGAAGAAGAAGAGGTGGGTTCTGGATGGCAATCGCACACCAATAATGTTCTGAAGAAGAGCGTGACAGAGAGAGACCCGAACGGCTCTGCGCTACCCCTTTTATAAGCCCCAGGCAAAGGGTGGGGTGATGACCGGAAAGTGATGTGCTGTGGCCCAAACCCTGCTCTTCCATTCGGCCACAGCGACCCGAGCCACACCCTGCCAGGCTCCAGGACCGAAAACCGGCTCAGATGCCTCCCGGCCTCGGCATGGCTCGGAGCTCCCGACCCAGAATAGAGGCATGCTCCCCGAGCCAGCACCCCGGCCCTGAGCGTGCACTGAGTGCAGTCTGAATGTCAGATGGCAGCGGACTTTCTCCGCCACCCACGAGTTCCCTCATGAACCAAAATGTACAACCAGGACTTGAACCAAACTCCCAGATCGCCTCTCTCGCGACCCCTCCTCATTGCCCCCGGTCCCGCCATGGTCTGACGACTGGATGAGGGCTGTATCAATTCCAGATGCTCAACCGGGATGTCCCTGGTGAGACGTGGCGGAGCTATTAGCATCTGTTGCGTGGTTGAGCATCGCGCGGCGCCGAGGACAATCCGATTCCGCGAATAGAGTGGCGAATTGTCGGGATGCAGAGGTACGAGGGGGTGCGGCGATATTTTTCCCGTGTGCGGGAGGCGTTTGTGGTCAAAGTGGTGAGATTGAGATTTGGTAAGCGAGGTGTAAAGTAAGGTGAGCTGCCAATTGGGAATTGGCGTGCAGATTTCAATGAAATAATGGTGCAGCGGGGATGTGGATGATCTGAGCCGCTGGAGGCATCGTGGTGTGCTGAAAAACAATTGTCTATTGAATGGCGTGTGTGCTTGCTTGCTTGTTATGTACTATGGCTAGAAGGGTTAGAGTTGGAATGAGATATTTATTAGACCTAATTACGAGACCCATGCAACGCACTTCGTCTCGTTAACCCACGAGACATGAGGGAAGGATTAACGACACGAATACTAATGAAACTAGAAGGACGCTCAGAGCGCATACCTCCGCCACGTCGTGTCTGATCCACGATAACATATGGGGACCAATCCATTTTTTAAATATCATGCGATACAGAACTATATCGTTTTTGGCCCGATCTCTCAATGGTGAAGAATCACATTAGAAATTAAATAACTCTCGGATCCGGATCCGGATCTTCACCAAAATAGGATCAACTAGTCCTTGTCACACACCCAACCTGTCCACAACTTTTTGAGATATCATGTACACAAACAGACAAACAAACAGACAAACAAACAGGCAGACAAACAGAAACGGGTGAAAACACAACCTCCTTCACCTTTGGCGGCAGAGGTAATAACTGCCTGGGGATCACTGTATGTTGGGTGCCATTGCCTTCGAGGCATGCGGTTTTGCAGAACCGCAACGATATAAAGACAGTGCTTTCAGAAAGTAATCACACCCCACAACCTTTGTCACATTTTGTTGTTGCAGCCTGAATTGAAAATGGATTTGTTTTAAAAAATTTTCTCACCGATCGACATAAAACACCCCGTAATGACAAAGTGAAAACATGTTTTGAGAAATATTTATAAATTAATTATCAGTGAAAATCTGAGCTCTCTTGCTCCCGCCGAGATCAATAAGTGTTCTCCCACCCCTCCCTTCGTGCGCCAAAGGTCGCGACGAGAGCCTCCGTTCCCTACCCCGCGTACAACTGTTCACTGCACAGTCCCCGCTGTAATGTGCCTGCGAGATGTGTCGCACTCCACCATGCACGGGAAAAAGCACACGAGGTGCGCCTCATACCACGAACATGCACATGAGAATGCACACAGTGCCATGCGGTGAAGGTAATCCGATCAGCCCGAAGGATTAATGACAACAGACGGATCGAACATGCCCAATTAAGCAATGCACGAATGGAGGGAAAACGGAGAGGGATTCCGTCGGACCGAGGGACGCCGGAATTTTCGTTGGACTGAAGGTCAGGCCGATGGGGTGAAGGATTGTCGAAAGGAGCATTGGGGAATGGGGGGAGAGAGAAACACAAACTAACCAACGCATGCTAACTGCGTCCCATCACAGCGCTTGCTGCACAACCTGCCAGCAACAAGTGTTGCCTGCCACACGAGCACATTGTCTCTGCCCCGCTGATCACCAGTCAGGAGGTTTACAGCCAGGAACATTAAATTCAACGAAAGAAGCACGCTAACTCTAACACGATGGGACTCGATTTGTGCCCTGCTGCCTCGCCAAGTTTGGGGGTTCGATTCAGTTATTATTAATAAGCCGAATATGGTCACAAATAAACGATCAGCAGTATGTTGTCCTGATGAGCCCACACCAAGGGAGAAATCCAGATCTACATCTCTGCTTTCATCTATTCGTGACCACCTTTCATCTCAGTCTGCAAAGGCTGGAGTACCATTCGGATTCCTCCTAGTTTGGAGGTGACATGTTGGTATAATTTGTGTCCGTGACAGCAGTGCCGTGTCATGGTGTCAGCGTGCTTCTTTCGTTGAATTTTACGTTCCTGGCTGTAAACCTCCTGACTGGTGATCAGCAGGGCAGAGACAATGTGCTCCTGTGGTAGGCGATTCTCAGCTCATGTCATTGTTTTTGGTATTTTTTGAAGATGTGATTATAAACCACCATGTTGGTGTTGTGTGTGTGCATGCAGTACGTTGAATCGCCAAGCACTGGACCATCGGCATGCAATGCATGGCTTGCGGCCTCTCGCCATGAATCGCAGTTTGTTAAAGAGACCACAGGAAGCTTTGGTGCAGGTGAAGACCCGGATGGATGACTCTGCAACTCTGAGGGGTCTTAAGACAAGACTAATCACCGAGTTTTTGGGGAAACGAGGCCTCTCACTGAAAGCATGGACGAAAACAAAGAAACAACCTGTTTTTTTATTTTGAGTGGTGGCGTCTCATTGGCCCTGTGCCTAATTTGAGGAAATCAGCAAAGCTGAAGTCAAGAGAAAATTAATTTGGGCTTGTTTGACCGAATGCTTGAGGTGAGGCCTTCACATAGGAGTTTGAGGCCTTAGGTCAACATGTCTACCAACAAGCTCAAATGAGTGAAGATCCTCATCCTCTTAATGATGACGTCATAAAAACGAATATGACGTCATTGTGAAGTATCAGGTTTGCGATAAATTATCTGTGCTAATACCCGACTTGATTCCCGCAAACAAAATTCAAACAGCTTGCCTAGTTTCGGAGATAATGGTGCAGGCGATTTCCATTAGCGGCGATATTATGACGTCAACTTTTTTTCTCGGAGGAATTTTCAAAATCGGAGATGGTTACTGCCTGCGCAGGGTATTTTTACATATATATGCCAAATTTCAGGAAGTTTTGATGAAAACTGTGGGCTGTGAAACACAAAAGTCCACAAGAAGAAGATAAAGAACAACAACGTGAGTAAGTCTTAGAGATCCTCCACGAGGATCTAAAAATAGTCAAAGACAAAATACCCATGCTCTCAGCAATGCTGCCAAGGTCATTGGCACTGCTGCTGCTGGTGCACACCCCAGGACCTTCAGCCCTGGCCATTCTTTGAATAAACTAACAGTTAAAGGTGCAAGCAGATGTGGAAAGTCGGGTCATGTATGGGAGCATGTGCCGGAGCAGCGCGTCACTTTCTGTTGGTACTCCAGGGCCCCCCGTTTGGCCATCCCCCAGGCAGATGCCTGGCCCATCCCCATCTCCTTGAGATCCTGATCAACCTGCTGCAACCACGAGGCACGTGGTCGGCACATTGGCCTCCTCCACTCACGAGACTCCCTCACTGAGAGAATCTGGTGAGTAGGATCAGCGTCAGGAAAACGAGCCACATGTCCATACAGCGGCAGCTGATGCTCACAGACTATGCAGGTAACAAATCTCATTTGAGTCTCTCTCAGCAACCGCTCGTTGGACACAAAGTCTGACCAGCGAGAGCCAAGGATTCTCCGAAGAGACCTGGTACCAAAGGAGTTAAGTCTCCGTCTCTATCTCAGATCCCTGGTCAGAGTCCAAGTCTCACATCCGCAGAGCAAGACCGGAAGGACCAAGAACTTGAAGACTCAGACTTTCATCGTCCTGCACAGGTACGACAGCGCCATACCCTATGATCCAGTGAATCCATGACTCCCCAGGCCCGACCCAGACATCTATTGACCTCTGACTCGCAGCCAGTAGAGACGTGAATCTCTCCACGACCTCAACATCCTCACCATAAATAGGCACAGACAAGATAGCTGTATCCAAGATGTCAATGAAAGCCTGGATCTTAGTTTTGACCCAGTAAACCCGTAATCCCAGCGGCTCAGACTCCTCATTCAGCACCTCAAGGGCCCCCAAAAGGATGTCTAAAGTCTCCGCAAAGATGACTGCATCAGCTGCGAAATCAAGGTCAGAGATCTTGACATTCCCGAACGATGCACCGCAGCTTAATCTCTCCGACATCCTCCCTAGAATCCAGTCCATACAAGCGCCGAAAAATGTGGGGGCCAGTACACACCCCTGACGAATTCCAGTAACAACTGGAAATAAGTCAGAGATGGTACCACCACATCTTACAGCACACTCAGTACCAGAGTTGAGTTCAGACATCAGATCGATCAGTTTTGGTGGCACCCCACGAAGACCAAGAATCCTCCAGAGGGCATCCCGAAGACAAAGTAGCAGCAAACCCCACAATCAGATGCATGTGGACACCTTTTCTAATGACACCGACGGAAGCATGAATCGAAACGGTGTACAATGTGCCAACATCATGGACGAGCTGGTAGAATGTGATAGATGGGGTCAATGGACATGTATTTATGGTTGTCATCGAGCAGGAGAATGGCATGATTAATAATAATCACCCGCACCTATTTCCTTGGTACTGCCCAAACGATCGTCATATAAAGGCAAAGAAAGCTATCTGGGACGACAAGTGCATCGAAGACGATATGAAGTCATTTACTGAGCAGAGCCTGGTGTTGGCTCAGTGGTTAGGGTGGTGGCTTGGGATCCTAGGATCCTGAGTTCAAGCCCCATCGGCCGCTGAATTAATACACCAGGGGGTTGACTCAGCCTGTCATCCTTCCGAGGTCGGCGAAATGAGTACCGGTTCCAGTGTGTGTACTGGTAGAGGGGCACTGCATCAGCGACACTGTCACTCTTCAAGAAATGATAGCTACCATACGACCACCACCATTTACTGAGCAAGCCTGCTGTTTGCTTACGAAGTCCAAAACAGTAATTTTGACCTTTTTCATTTTCTAAAACTCAGGTCATAAAGATTTCGGCCTTCGTGGCGGTCACGGTTAAGGTGGCTGTCTTAAGATCTCAGGGTCTTGAGTTTGAGCCCTCGCCGTCCGGTTGAAATAACACCAAGTGAGTTGACTCGGCCCGTCATCCTTCTGAGGTCGTCATAAAATGAGTACCAGCTCAGTGATAAACGGGGGCACTGCATCAGTGGCACAGCCACACTTCCAGGAATGATGCAACCAGCAGCGACAGCCTACGTACGAAACATTTCCTGTGAGCATCTGGACAAGGTAGAGTTTGATCTCTTCACTTTCAAAATGGACAAAGCAGCCAGCAACATCGTAGCCATGGAAACGGACACTCAAACGTGTTGTGACGTCAGTATCCCGAACGCCCATTGGCTATCAAGGACTCCCGCGGCTTGGCCAATCATGTTCACACGAGTCTCTTCGTCATCGGACGTCATTTCCGCTTTTAGAAAACGTAAAGAAACCTTCAGGACTCACTGAAAGAACCGCAGGACGTCCCAAGTTTATGGAAATTTTAAATAAAAACGAACGATTTAACATGGTTAAAGTAAACTAGTTGAGAGGTTGTGGTGGAGCAAGCACAGACATCATCACCGGGAGCGTTTATGAGCAAAAATCCATCACGACGACGAGCGACAAGTCGAGCACTTAGCAGGAGAATGAAACTGCATCGGTAAAATGAATGATTTATCAGTACGCACCCTGGAAGCTGTTCAACAAGACATTCTAGTCGTTGATCCGAAGCACCGAAACCACCCATTCCAGACTCGCGAATCAAACTTTGGGAAATGGACACGACGGCGGACAAATTCGCGGTTTACGATCCGCCGATTCGTTGTACACTTTGCGTGAGCTCTATAACGTCAATACGGTTGTAGATTTCAGAGATAGGTTCTAGGTATGCCACTTTTAACATATATAGTATCTGTTTAGACTTTTTACATAATTTACTATTTTTTAGGGTTGTGTTTACGTCTTCCATTGCCAATCCGCTTGTAGAGCGCTCGCCAAGCGGCTTAAGCACTCAAGCAAGCACTCCAACGAAATGGTTGATCCGGAACAGCTAGCTTGGAAAGCGATAGCAAGCGCATCGCGAACTGAACACACCCCTGGAAAAAGAAAAAAAGAAAACAAACCATTTAACCGTGAAATAAAATGTAAACTTAACACGAGTGGCATATCTAGATTCGGCAGAATCGAAGATGTTCCAAAAACAAATAGATCGTTTTCCTGAGGAATCTGTTCTTGCAGATAATGCTTTTTTTATTTTAAACCAATAAATAATTTGTTACTTTCTCGAATGAAAACGACCGCAAAATAATTGATGTCACGTGGCCCAGGTAGTCAGCTGATTGATGACGTCATTTCGAAAACACGTGGGTAAAGAGTTGTGTTTGTTTTTTCAGTTCCATTTCTTCCTGTTTCACTTCTTGATGAGACGAGGGAAAGGTAGGTGGACACGGCGAATCAGAGATCGCGTAATGGATACCTGAGACGCTGGAAGAAAAGGAATTTTTAACAAAAGATGAGGAATAAATACGATGTTTTAGTGTAACATGTTGAGTGGGAGTTTGGTGGGATTTACCGGGAAGTTAAGATAACTTGGAGTCTTGGAGATTTGTTCAAGTCGCTGAATTGGAATCGTGGAATGGAAAAGGGAATGAGATTCCTGAAGGAAATGGTGAATGTAAGTTTGTAGAGTGCGCGACATGAAAGGGCGAATTGGTTCTGTGTGGGGGAGAGTTAAGTAGAATTTAATGGGGGAAGTTAGTAACTAGTGAGTGTTGTTGGGTGTGGTCGGCGAGTGTTTGAGAGATGCCGGCATTGATGGTTGTGGTAGTGATGTTTTAAGGGGGAGAA
Source organism: Eptatretus burgeri (assembly GCF_056783735.1). Taxonomy (NCBI): domain Eukaryota; kingdom Metazoa; phylum Chordata; class Myxini; order Myxiniformes; family Myxinidae; genus Eptatretus; species Eptatretus burgeri. The sequence continues at coordinate 28,595,746 of NC_140961.1, forward strand.
GGTGGAGAGAAGTAGAGAACGATGGTTGTGGTTGTGGTGATGGTGATGTTAGAGAGTATGGTGGTGGAGAGAGGTAGAGAACGATGGTTGTGGTGATGGTGAGGTTAGAGGGTAGGGTGGTGGAGAGAGGTAGAGAACGATGGTTGTGGTGATGGTGAGGTTAGAGGGTAGGGTGGTGGAGAGAGGTAGAGAACGATGGTTGTGGTGATGGTGAGGTTAGAGGGTAGGGTGGTGGAGAGAGTAGAGAACGATGGTTGTGGTGATGGTGATGTTAGAGAGTATGGTGGTGGAGAGAGTAGAGAACGATGGTTGTGGTGATGGTGATGTTAGAGGGTAGGGTGGTGGGGAGAGGTAGAGAAGGATGGTTGTGGTGATGGTGATGTTAGACGGTAGGGTGGTGGAGAGAGTAGAGAACGATGGTTGTGGTGATGGTGATGTTAGAGAGTATGGTGGTGGAGAGAGTAGAGAACGATGGTTGTGGTGATGGTTATGTTAGAGGGTAGGGTGGTGGAGAGAGTAGAGAACGATGGTTGTGATGATGGTGATGTTAGACGGTAGGGTGGTGGAGAGAGTAGAGAACGATGGTTGTGGTGATGGTGATGTTAGAGAGTATGGTGGTGGAGAGAGTAGAGAACGAGGGTTGTGGTGATGGTGATGTTAGAGGGTAGGGTGGTGGAGAGAGTAGAGAACGATGGTTGTGATGATGGTGATGTTAGACGGTAGGGTGGTGGAGAGAGTAGAGAACGATGGTTGTGGTGATGGTGATGTTAGAGAGTATGGTGGTGGAGAGAGTAGAGAACGATGGTTGTGGTGATGGTGAGGTTAGAGGGTAGGGGGGGGGAGAGAGGTAGAGAACGATGGTTGTGGTGATGGTGATGTTAGACGGTAGGGTGGTGGAGAGAGTAGAGAACGATGGTTGTGGTGATGGTGATGTTAGAGAGTATGGTGGTGGAGAGAGTAGAGAACGATGGTTGTGGTGATGGTTATGTTAGAGGGTAGGGTGGTGGAGAGAGTAGAGAACGATGGTTGTGATGATGGTGATGTTAGACGGTAGGGTGGTGGAGAGAGTAGAGAACGATGGTTGTGGTGATGGTGATGTTAGAGAGTATGGTGGTGGAGAGAGTAGAGAACGATGGTTGTGGTGATGGTGATGTTAGAGAGTATGGTGGTGGAGAGAGTAGAGAACGATGGTTGTGGTGGTGGAGAGAGGTAGAGAACGATGGTTGTGGTGATGGTGATGTTAGACGGTAGGGTGGTGGAGAGAGTAGAGAACGATGGTTGTGGTGATGGTGATGTTAGAGAGTATGGTGGTGGAGAGAGTAGAGAACGATGGTTGTGGTGATGGTTATGTTAGAGGGTAGGGTGGTGGAGAGAGTAGAGAACGATGGTTGTGATGATGGTGATGTTAGACGGTAGGGTGGTGGAGAGAGTAGAGAACGATGGTTGTGGTGATGGTGATGTTAGAGAGTATGGTGGTGGAGAGAGTAGAGAACGATGGTTGTGGTGATGGTGATGTTAGAGGGTAGGGTGGTGGAGAGAGGTAGAGAACGATGGTGATGGTGATGTTAGACGGTAGGGTGGTGGAGAGAGTAGAGAACGATGGTTGTGGTGATGGTGATGTTAGAGAGTATGGTGGTGGAGAGAGTAGAGAACGATGGTTGTGGTGATGGTGATGTTAGACGGTAGGGTGGTGGAGAGAGTAGAGAACGATGGTTGTGGTGATGGTGATGTTAGAGAGTATGGTGGTGGAGAGAGTAGAGAACGATGGTTGTGGTGATGGTGATGTTAGAGGGTAGGGTGGTGGAGAGAGTAGAGAACGATGGTTGTGATGATGGTGATGTTAGACGGTAGGGTGGTGGAGAGAGTAGAGAACGATGGTTGTGGTGATGGTGATGTTAGAGAGTATGGTGGTGGAGAGAGTAGAGAACGATGGTTGTGGTGATGGTGATGTTAGAGGGTAGGGTGGTGGAGAGAGTAGAGAACGATGGTTGTGGTGATGGTGATGTTAGAGAGTATGGTGGTGGAGAGAGTAGAGAACGATGGTTGTGGTGATGGTGATGTTAGACGGTAGGGTGGTGGAGAGAGTAGAGAACGATGGTTGTGGTGATGGTGATGTTAGAGAGTATGGTGGTGGAGAGAGTAGAGAACGATGGTTGTGGTGATGGTGATGTTAGAGGGTAGGGTGGTGGAGAGAGTAGAGAACGATGGTTGTGATGATGGTGATGTTAGACGGTAGGGTGGTGGAGAGAGTAGAGAACGATGGTTGTGGTGATGGTGATGTTAGAGGGTAGGGTGGTGGAGAGAGGTAGAGAACGATGGTTGTGGTGATGGTGATGTTAGACGGTAGGGTGGTGGAGAGAGTAGAGAACGATGGTTGTGGTGATGGTGATGTTAGAGGGTAGGGTGGTGGAGAGAGTAGAGAACGATGGTTGTGATGATGGTGATGTTAGACGGTAGGGTGGTGGAGAGAGTAGAGAACGATGGTTGTGGTGATGGTGATGTTAGAGAGTATGGTGGTGGAGAGAGTAGAGAACGATGGTTGTGGTGATGGTGATGTTAGAGGGTAGGGTGGTGGAGAGAGTAGAGAACGATGGTTGTGATGATGGTGATGTTAGACGGTAGGGTGGTGGAGAGAGTAGAGAACGAGGGTTGTGGTGATGGTGATGTTAGAGGGTAGGGTGGTGGATAGAGGTAGAGAGCGATGGTTGTGGTTATGGTGATGTTAGGCGGTAGGGTGGTGGAGAGAGTAGAGAACGATGGTTGTGGTGATGGTGATGTTAGAGAGTATGGTGGTGGAGAGAGTAGAGAACGATGGTTGTGGTGATGGTGATGTTAGAGGGTAGGGTGGTGGAGAGAGTAGAGAACGATGGTTGTGATGATGGTGATGTTAGACGGTAGGGTGGTGGAGAGAGTAGAGAACGATGGTTGTGATGATGGTGATGTTAGACGGTAGGGTGGTGGAGAGAGTAGAGAACGATGGTTGTGGTGATGGTGATGTTAGAGAGTATGGTGGTGGAGAGAGTAGAGAACGATGGTTGTGGTGATGGTGATGTTAGAGGGTAGGGTGGTGGAGAGAGTAGAGAACGATGGTTGTGATGATGGTGATGTTAGACGGTAGGGTGGTGGAGAGAGTAGAGAACGATGGTTGTGGTGATGGTGATGTTAGAGGGTAGGGTGGTGGAGAGAGGTAGAGAACGATGGTTGTGGTGATGGTGATGTTAGACGGTAGGGTGGTGGAGAGAGTAGAGAACGATGGTTGTGGTGATGGTGATGTTAGAGAGTATGGTGGTGGAGAGAGTAGAGAACGATGGTTGTGGTGATGGTGATGTTAGAGGGTAGGGTGGTGGAGAGAGTAGAGAACGATGGTTGTGATGATGGTGATGTTAGACGGTAGGGTGGTGGAGAGAGTAGAGAACGATGGTTGTGATGATGGTGATGTTAGACGGTAGGGTGGTGGAGAGAGTAGAGAACGATGGTTGTGGTGATGGTGATGTTAGAGAGTATGGTGGTGGAGAGAGTAGAGAACGATGGTTGTGGTGATGGTGATGTTAGAGGGTAGGGTGGTGGAGAGAGTAGAGAACGATGGTTGTGATGATGGTGATGTTAGACGGTAGGGTGGTGGAGAGAGTAGAGAACGATGGTTGTGGTGATGGTGATGTTAGAGGGTAGGGTGGTGGAGAGAGGTAGAGACCGATGGCTGTGGTGATGGTGATGTTAGACGGTAGGGTGGTGGAGAGAGTAGAGAACGATGGTTGTGGTGAAGGTGATGTTAGAGAGTATGGTGGTGGAGAGAGTAGAGAACGATGGTTGTGGTGATGGTGATGTTAGAGGGTAGGGTGGTGGAGAGTGGTTGAGAACGATGGGTGTGGTGATGGTGAGGTTAGACGGTAGGGTGGTGGAGAGAGGTAGAGAACGATGGTTGTGGTGATGGTGATGTTAGACGGTAGGGTGGTGGAGAGAGGTAGAGAACGATGGTTGTGGTGATGGTGATGGTGATGGTGATGTTAGATGGTAGGGTGGTGGAGAGAGTAGAGAACGATGGTTGTGGTGATGGTGGTGGAGAGAGTAGAGAACGATGGTTGTGGTGATGGTGATGTTAGAGGGTAGGGTGGTGGAGAGAGTAGAGAACGATGGTTGTGGTGATGGTGATGTTAGACGGTAGGGTGGTGGAGAGAGTAGAGAGTGATGGTTGTGATGATGGTGATGTTAGACGGTAGGGTGGTGGAGAGAGTGGAGAACGATGGTTGTGATGGTGATGTTAGAGGGTAGGGTGGTGGAGAGAGTGGAGAACGATGGTTGTGATGGTGATGTTAGAGGGTAGGGTGGTGGAGAGATGGAGAACGATTGTTGTGGTGATGGTGAGGTTAGAGGGTAGGGTGGTGGAGAGAGTAGAGAACGATGGTGATGGTGATGGTGAGGTTAGAGGGTAGGGTGGTGGAGAGAGTAGAGAACGATGGTGATGGTGAGGTTAGAGGGTAGGGTGGTGGAGAGAGTAGAGAACGATGGTTGTGATGATGGTGATGTTAGACGGTAGGGTGGTGGAGAGAGTAGAGAACGATGGTGATGGTGATGTTAGAGGGTAGGGTGGTGGAGAGAGTAGAGAACGATGGTGATGGTGATGTTAGAGGGTAGAGTGGTGGAGAGAGTAGAGAACGATGGTTGTGATGATGGTGATGTTAGAGGGTAGGGTGGTGGAGAGAGTAGAGAACGATGGTTGTGATGATGGTGATGTTAGACGGTAGGGTGGTGGAGAGAGTAGAGAACGATGGTTGTGATGATGGTGAGGTTAGAGGGTAGGGTGGTGGAGAGAGTAGAGAACGATGATTGCGGTGATGGTGATTGTGGTGGAGAGGAAGTGGAAGTTCTGTCTGGTTTTGAGTCTGCCGTGGTGGAGTTCATGTTCTCAAACCCTACTCCATCCTCGTTCCCTCTCCACCTGCCATATTCAGTATGTCCTCCTTTTTCCACTTCCCCTCTGTATGCAAATCCACAAACATTACTCCGTCCACAATGAGGATGCAAAAACAAACCCGACCAGCTATCGGCCAGTGAGCTTCCTTCCCATGACAAGCAAAGTCATGAAGTCCATCAAATTGCTTCAGATTTCAAGTCTTTACTGTTTTCATACAACCTGATCGATCTCTAACCATCAGTTATCGAGGAGGGAGGAGAGAGGGTGATTGTGGAGAGGAAGGTGTGTGTGTGTGTGTGTGTGTGTGTGTGTGTGTGTGTGTGTGTGTGTGTGTGTGTGTGTGTGTGTGTGTGTGTGTGTGTGTGTGTGTGTGTGTGTGTGTGTGTGTGTGTGTGTGTGTGTGTGTGTGTGTGTGTGTGTAAACTCTTACCACAAATGCAGACAGTTGTAACCAGAGTTGGTGTCAAAGCCACCCAATGCTCGCCTGTTTATACATTAATCGTTTTTAAAAGACTCGTCTAATAATTAATATTTTTTATAAAGCATTGCAGTGAAGTCTGATCTAAATAATTTTAAAGCAATATATGTATTTGTATATTGTAATCTGTAACAAGAGCACAAGTCAGCACAATATACGCCCGAACAAGAAGGTATATACAGAATTGTGCTACTACATGGAAAACGGCATCCTGGTTGCCATGGCAACCACTTTAGATGACGAGCGTATGTCGCGACACACCGTCTCCACAGTCTGTACCTATGTACCACATATGAAACGTGAAAGTTGAAAACTTTGGGAGTTAGAGTGCGGACAGGAACTGATGGACAGACAGACACAGACAGACAGACGGACCGAGGACACGTAATACGCCCTGACATATATACATATACATATATCGTATAAAAACATTAGAAAGGAAAAAATAACACACCAAAACTTTTAACATTTTCACGCTGATGCCGGGGGTATCGCTGTAGCTCTCTGTTCTTCGAACAGGCGAGCTAAAAAGTTCTTATTTACGTCATAACTAGAACGACACTCGGAGCACACACCTCCACCAGGAGGAACAGTTTACATTCTGTAACCTACTGATGGGCTGAATCGAGATCGGACCGTAACCAAAATCAAATCGGCTTGTTCTCGTCCCACACCTCACTCCTCAACCTATCTTTGTCGTAACTTATCCACAACATTTTGAAATATCATGCTGTACATCGTTTGTGGCCCCATCTCTCAATGATGCAGAATAGCTTTATTAGTTAAGAAAATTCTCGGATCCGTGTCTAGATTCCGATCTTCACCACAATCGAATTGATTCGTCGTCCTCACGTACCAAACATGTCCAACAAGTTTCGTCCGAATCCATCCACAACTTTGAGATATCGTGTTATATATCGTTTTTGGTCCGATCTCTCAAAGGTGAAGAATCACTTCAAATATTCTCGAATCCGGATCTTCACCGAAATCTCAAAAATTCTTCCTTGTTACACACCGAACCTCCACCAAATTTCGTACAAACCCATCCACAACTTTGTGAGATTGTCCGTCTTTCTGTGTACAGGATGACAGACAGGCAGGTATGAAAACATAACCTCCACCCACCTTAGGTAGCGAGGTAAAAATCGTTTTGCCACAAATGTAGACCGTTATAAAAGGTTGGTTCAGACACACACACACACACACACACTCAGACACACACACACACACACACACACACACACACACACACACACACACACACACACACACACACACACCCACTCAGACACACACACACACACACACACACACACACACACACACACACACACACACACACACACACCAAGACAGACACAGGCAGTGTGTAACAAAACACAATGTAACCTGGCCAATTACACTCACCTGCATGCAGATTTGTGTTCATCTACATCATTACGTCATCATCGTGGTTGTGATCATGTAAATCGTTCCCACAGTAGTTTATTTTACCAGGGAGGGTGTCACTGTCCATGCTAATGACATCCTGGGGAATCACCCCGAGTGGTTTGGATGGAGACACAAAATATAGTTGTCCCCAGTGATTTGTCATCACAAACAATCATTATATGAAACAAATAATTGAAGGCATAATTACAAGCCCCTATTTATTAGGTCCAGGCCCTGGGGTCGTTACCCTGCCTGCCCTCCCCCTTTGGCTCCGCTGCTCGCATCAAGTCCTTCTCAAGACTGCACGGGGTAAGCATTCTACGAATACCATCTTGTTATTATTTACTTATTTTGGATATATATATAAAGTTCAACCTTTCTTCCTTGAACTTCATTTTTATTGTTCCATTTCTTTTTTATTTCCATCAAGGAACAAAATGTCTTTTCGAAGTACACCACTGGCCTTGATCCAGCTTTTGCTGCCCAGCGCTGGAGCCTATCCGTGCATGTGTCAGATTGGAGAAAAGGGACTGGTTGAACTACGCGATGTAAGCAGTCCCTCACGAACCTCTGGTTATTGTCCTTATCTTCTGGCTGACAGTGATATCCACTCAAAAGTCTAAATGGACCTTGAAAAGGGGTCTGATCTTGGTAGAGCAAAACGGTAAGGTTGCTTTGGCCTGTTTTGCAGTTGAACCCTGGAGTGAGCAGCTTTAAGCGGAAGTTTGTTGGTGAGATCCTTCGCTATGATAATCTGGAGCATACCTTGAGTAAGTGCATACCCGTCGTTGCTGTGACAAAAGCTTTTTGTTGCTTTTGAGAAGGGCTCGAGCTAAGATGGCCATTTCGGAAAGAAAAAAAAATGGTTTCTTTGCATGATCATCGATCCCGTTCATAATAATAAGGGTCGATGTGATTTGACTGCACAACAGGTTTTATAATGACCTGTCGTCGTAAAATGGCAACTGGGAGAAAAACAAAAAACACTGGACTCTTGACCACCGTCAGGAAATGTTTTGAACAAGTGTTAGCAGCATCATGCTAAAAATACAAAGGTACAAGACACCACCGTGGTCTCGAGAATGAATGAGGAATTTATTTGACTGAAATGGTGATGCTTCCCTGTTTCAAGATGAACTGAGCTGTTTTTTCGATGTTTCAACAGGATATCTGTATGAAGAAGTGATGAAGGAGGGAGTGACTGTGCTGGAGGATGAAGTGTCACCCAAAGCTCCATCTCCGAGAGATGCCCTTGACATACAGGTGCATTTAATTATCTCCACGCTTTAAAAAAAAAACGAGGGGATATTGTGATCTGCTCTATCTGTCTGTCTGTCTGTCTGTCTGTCTGTCTGTCTCTGTCTGTCTCTGTCTGTCTCACTATCTCCTAAACGGTTGGGCAGAAATTCACCAAACTTGGTAGTTCTGATCAGTGATCACCATGTGGCAAGAAGTTGCAAGTGCGATTATAATTCCCTCCCGCCCACCCATCCTCATCCCAATCTGCCCCTCCCTGGGACCTGGGGCTGGATGAAAAGGTAAATAAAGGTAAAACTCCATGTTAATGCCCATGATTTTGGAATGAAATGTTGGACGAGCAGGTGTCCACATACTTTTGGCCATGTAGTGTACATGTATTTGGTGAAAAATGATATGTTGGTGCTTTGAGGTGTACACAGTGTGGTATTTTGCAATTTTCTCTCCCCCTTCCACTCCTCCCCTTCCCTAAGAGTCGAGCTGAGTCTCTGCAGCAAGAGCTTCAAGAAGTGACTCGGAACTGCACCTCTTTCACAGCAGACCTCACACGTCTGATCGAATACCAGGGTTTACTTGGAGCTTTAAGCTCATTCTTGACACCCCTGGTAACCCAAACAACACACACCATCTTCATTTTTGCCTTTTAAAGATTTTTCAATTCTTCCTGCTTAAAAATTAATTGTTCCCCATTCCTCAAGTTTGCAAATTCAACTACTCGTGCCATGGTGTTGCACCCACGCTCCGCAATGCATGCTGGGTATTGCGGTCACTCGTGCTAAGGCGTCATACCCACAATTGTATATATTGTTGCGAATTCGCGCCCGCCAGCGTGTGATCGGCCGCGAAACTCAAATGGCGGCCGCCTCGCCCACCGGAACAGAAAATTCAGTCGTGACCCTCTCGGAACAACGCCAGGAGCTAGTCATGGGTGGGGGTTTAACCTCACCACGATCGTGCCAATTGCCTGCCAAATTCGACCTACCTAAGTACCTGCGCGAGTGGTCGACCGGGCGATCGTACCACGCCACAGGCCGACCCCGGACACGAACCGCTTAAGCGGTTCGTTCCGTATTACAGGGATAACCGAGCGGAGTTATCGTCGGCCTTGACGGTTCCGATTCATTACCAGGCGTTTTAAACCCACTACGAACCCCTTACGTGATGCAAGATTGAGGTTCAATAAAAAAAAAGACGAAGCGAAGCGGGAAAACAGTTCAACAAGCAGCACTTTATTCACACACACAGACACAAAGCAAGCACGTATATACAGCCATACAGTTTTCGTGCAAAAGAAACAAAAGCAAGAACGACACAGAGTTAATACCGAATAAGACTTACACACGGCAACACTTACACAGTTCTACTTTACGGACTGGCGCCACCCACAGACATTTACACAAAACCCCAAAAGAAAAGGGAAGTCGCGACTTCCCTGGGCGCGTCGAGTCCTTCTCCCGCGCGTAGCTCGCGTCGTCCGCCCGACAGCTCGGACGGGGCTCTTGGGGGAACGGACGGGGCTCGTTCGGCGCTACTTCCCACGCTCGTGCACGGGGTCCCAGGGCCCACGCGAGGATCGCCGAACAGGGCAGGAACCACGAGCTCGCGACCCGAACCAGAAGGCTCACTTCGAACTCCACACAACTCCGAACCAACCGAGCAACCAACCAAAAAACCCCCGAACCAACTCATTCGTCCCTTTTGTAGGGGCCGGCTCCGCCCATTCGCCCCGCCCCGTTTTCGGCTCCACCCTCCTTCGAGAAGGTTCTCGAAAAGGGGCGTTCCCTCACCCCGACCGCCTCACGCTGTTCCTCCACCAATTGGCGGCGAGCTGCCCTTCCCCCTTCCTTCACACCAAGCGCGAGGAAAAATGGCGGGAAAAGCCCACAAGCATCGTTGGTGGTTTTTGTTCTTCCGCGGAAATCGTGACCGCATGGTGCTTATTGAATGGCGCAGATGTGGTAGCGTCAGTGGTGGAGGTGGCGTGGTTGTAGTGTGGTTGGCGCTGTGGTGGGGATGGCGTGGTTGTTGAGATGCTGTTTGTTTGAAATAAAAGATAGAACAGAAAAATGGCTAACTCAAAGCGTCGCAGCCCGGATGGATCACATAAATTCCCTCTATACAACGGGTTTGGGCTAACTCCACATGGACTTATCGATATATCTCACCTGAGGACTCTTTATGGTGTAATGCGAATTTCCACAACCGTAACAATATTCTTCTTCTCCTCCTCGGGAGGTTATTTTATTTTATTTTTTTGCTTCTTAACCTTGCAATTTCTGTGTCTTTATGCCTGCTCATCCAGACCTGTAGCTCCCCCAGCCCGGAGCCATCTGAAGGGATTCGAATGAGGTTGGTTTTTCAGTGAATGTGTGACAGTGAAAAATTGCATACGTTTTGCATCTATTTGTGAATACGTTGTGTTGTGTGAACTTCCCATATCATTTTCCTAATCCTGTCAGCTCTGTGTACGGCATAATAGCCACAGCTCGTATTCCATCGTTTGAGCTCTTACTTTGGCGATGCTGCTGCGGATTCAGCTTCCTTCACCACGAGGAGCTCCCTCAGACCTTCGTCGCTTCCCAGACCGTAAGTCGAGCATATGGTGCTGTATTTTATGGGAAATTTTTGCGTCAAATTAATTGCTTGCGAGTGGACGATTATTGTGGGCAGTGTGGGTGAGAGAAGCTTGTTTTTCTCAAGCCCACCTTGTTCTGTCCCATGCATATATCTCTCTCTCTCTCTCTCTCTCTGTCCCTGTCCTTCTCCTTCTCTTTCTCCAGGAGAAGCCAGTGAAGCGTTCTGTTTTCATGATTTCATACTGGGGTGAACGAATCGGGGAAAAGGTTCAAAAAATTTGCCAAGGGTACTTTACGTTGCACAATTTTTCATTCCACTCCAGAGTTTATCACCATTCTTTGTCATGGTTTGCTTGTACTTCTCTTTCTGTCTTTTGATTCACTTGGCAATATTCACATGATATTAGATCTTTGAATACAAAGTAATTTGTTTGTTCAGTGAAGTTATTTCACATGACAAGAAGGCATGAATTATCTTGTCTATCCTTTGTAATCCCCAGATTTTCACCATTAATACTTTTGGGAAGAGACTATTGAGTATTTGGTGAAGTAGCTCTCTTGCACTTGTGTTTTTTTTTTTTACTTTATATTTCAAATCTTTAAATAAACCTGAGTTTTGAGCTGGCAGGAGAGCCTAGACCGAGAGGAATGTGCACGCTGAGCCGTCTAGCCTGGTTTTTCACATGCAGTGCGAAGCTTTGTGCCTCGCGTCAGAATAACGTTACTCCAGCAGACACATCGACAAGCACTGGGGGCATTGGTGGCCGTTAAAGAGCCTGTGGTGTCCTTCGTGAAAAGTGGATAAGTTATTGCCAGTACCCTGAACAAATTGGAAATCCCTGCCAGTCGAACGTCAGGTTTGGCCAGCCCGTTACAGAATAACTTGGGCCTCTCCTGACCAACCGCACAAGATGGGAATAATTGGGGCCATTAAAGGAGAAGAAGAAATAAAAATGATGTAGTGTTCCTATAAACAGATAATATATACATTTTACTTTTCTTTTGAAAATTTAACCATGGATGCTTCTCTAAGGGTCCATTGGCCTTAAAGTTGTACTTCTGAGCACTTTGAATTGTCTTTCCACATGAATTAGTCAAGTATCTACGGAGGGTATCCGTGCACCCCCCTCCCCCAGGACTCTACCAAACCAACTTTTTTATAACACATTTGAGATGCTAACAAAAAAAACTTTCCCGGCAATCTGGCGATGTCCAAAATGGGTAAAATCATAGAATACGGTACGTATATAACATCTCAAAAATGTGGCAAATTGGAAAAATAATCACTGGGATTTGGTTCCTGATCATTAGTTACTTGTTTCTGATAATTGGGCTTTGTTGCCATTTTTAAAAATCCAAAATGGCCACCAAAATATGCAAAATCATAGAAAATTATATATAACAGCCAAAAACTGTGACAAAATTATAAATTATAATTCATTGGAATAATGTTTCTCATCATTAGTAACTAATACTTAGTGATTGAATTTTGTTACAATGCTTAAATTCCAAGATGGCCACCACAATAGGCAAAAGCATAAAAAATAAAAATTGTATATAACAGCCTGAAACTAAGAATAATATTCAGTAAATCAATATTTTGATTTATTGTGATATATGCTCCTGATTATTAGAAACTAATCGGCCTATGTGGTGATTTATGTTTTGTTGCCATCCATAAAATCCAAGATGGAGTTCAAAATGGTTTTATAAATGGTAAAAGCCGAGTAAATATCAAATCTCAGATTCAAATAATCATTAATGAAATAATAAGAGTGACAGAACCATGGAATAGTTGTCTTGTAATTCTTATCAAGGATGTTTATTATTGTTATCGTACTTGGAATTGAAGATGGCGGACAATTTGAAAGCCAGAAAACACACAACCAGCCACCCCCACACACCCCCACCCACACAAACGCCCCTATACACACCCAGATGCACTTTGAATATTTACATACACTCAAGTATTATGTGTACTGATCTTTTTATGTGTAGTTCTTTTTCTCTTTCCAGGTTAGATTAGCTAGTCAAGATCAAGATGTCAGACAAGCAAGAAATAGTTTAATGTAATTGTCAAAAGAAAGTTGTTGAAATGGAAAGAAAACGCAAACGGGAACATTGTGTTATTCATATGTCTGGAATAAATCATGGATCGTTCACATATTTTTCAGACTTGGCGAATCCAAATGATAGATTGGAACTTCTCAAAAATATACGGGATCGTCGCTTAGCTGAACCACCAGGCTCTTCATATCGAATGACGGATATCTGTCAGGGCATTCCTGATGAGATCCAGGAGAACGAGTGCTATCACCGAGGATGTTACCAAAGATTTAACCTGAACCTACATAGATTAACAGCTAGTAAACCATCTAACGATCCTGAAGCTCCTGGACCATCTACCAGCCAAGAAGGAAGGGTAAAACACAAGAAAGCATCAGAAAAGATCATTTTTGAACCTGATTGTATTTTCTGCAATACTGAAGGCCGAATCCATGTGGAAAAGGCAAGCATCGGCACAAAGGAAGGCATCTCTTCATTTGAACGTGATGGATGGCAGAAAGTGCTGCAAATAGCAGAAGAGAACAATCCTGAGTGGCTCTTAAGGCGAATCCGTGGATTTGATTTGTTTGCATCAGAGGCCCAATACCACCCAAAATGCAGAAAGCAGTATACAGCCAATGATCAGAAACTAGTAACTAATGATCAGGAACCAAATCGCAATGATTATTTTTCCAATTTGCCACATTTTTGATTTGTTATATACCGTATTCTATGATTTTACCCATTTTGGACGCCATCTTGGTATATCGCCAGAGTGCCGGGAATTTTTTTTGTTAACATCTCAAATGTGTAATAGGACCATAAAAGGAAGCTAAAAAAGTTTGTTTGGTAGAGTCCTGGGGGTGGTGGGGGAGGGGGGGTTGCACGGATACCCTCCGTAGATACTCCCCTAAATGGTCATTTGGCGTGATGCAAACGTTGCTCTCGCACCAACGACCCAAAATATTGTCGATCTTAATTTTTTGTCTCACCCTTCATTGTATGTTTGTGCTGCATTCATTCATTCCATTAATTATTTCATTTGTTCATTCTCCTTTCAGGAGTGGGTTGTGAAGTGAAATGTCAAAAGACTGGGGGGGTTTTTTGTCCAAATAAAAAGTAAGAATGAATTTTTGATTATAACAGATTTCACTCGATGATGATTCTCTCACTCTTTTTATATCTCCCTCACACAAGCTTTCACGGACGAATCCTCCAATGTCCCGAATCCCTGACTGAGAGAGAGAAATTGCTGTCACAACTGGAAAGCCAAGTTTCTGAGATCAAGACGGTGAGGCGGAGATCATAAAAGTGAATTAAGGCGCATGGTGAAAGCTGTTTGGCCCATTATGTCTGCACAATATGCTCGCCATCTTAGACTTCCTCCACTGGTCCAATTGGTGAAATGCAAAAAAAAAAAAATACAAAATCCTTTAATCCCATAGTGATATCAATTGGGCCTGTTTCATGGTGGTTTCATTTGGATAGTCATTAATATATATATATATATATATATATATATATATATATATATATATATATATATATATATATATATATATATATATATATATATATATATATATATACACACCATTTGTAATTACTTTTTCTTTTTTTTCTTGAAATATTTTTACTTGTGAATGCAATTTACTTTTTGTTTTTAATTAAAAGTAAAAACCAGACTCGACGGCGTAATGGTTAGAGCGTTTGCTCTGAGTTTGGGAGGTCGGTGGTTCAAACTCCAGTTGTCATACCAAAGACTTTATAAATGGTACGTGCTCCAGCCTTCCTTGATGCTGGGCATTTATGAAGGCTGCAGCACATACAAACAACCATACGTTGGTAATCATTGCACAGGATTTATGGGTTTAATGGCCTCAGCCTGCTTTGAAGTTCCTCGGAAGGGAACTCTTATTGTATATTCTTTTGTTTTATTGTCTTTCTGTCTCATAGGTTTTGACACAAACAGAGCAGTATCGACATCAGCTACTGATTCAAGCTGGCAGTGTGGTGTGGGGCTGGCTCGTTCAGGTCGGACTAATTCGCACCACTCGTTAATTGTTGCCTATGCCTTAGCTTTTATTTCCTTTTGTGTAATCGATGACTCTCCACATCATGGAAATGACCATCTAACTTCCTTGTGGTCACAGTATGTTGTTATATAATAGTAGTTGTTGCTTGTCAAGTTATTGTGTAATATTCACTGATTAGCCTGTAAATATGTTTGCATCATTGGACATTCTGCTGTGTTTTTTTAAACTGCTGCTAAACTGTATTGATACTTTGTGTATGGTTTTTTTTCTGGTAAAACACCATATTAGTATTTCATACTTGCTTGACACAGACAACCCAAAAGATTAATTTTAACTGACCAGAAGCACCCGCTTCCAACCAGGAGGTTCTAGGCCTAGGGGGATGCTGGCGAGCGGCCAGGGGGGAGGGAGAGGGGTTAATCTGGATGTGCGTTTTCTCACCATGCGAATGGCAGTTAATTTTTCGATTTTTTTTTTTTTTGTTTTTTTTTTTTGTTTTTTTGCATACAGAGTCGAGGCTCATTGAAGAGCTAAAACGCTGAATGGATCAGGATGCATCAGAACAAAAAGAACAGTAGATATAGGTGGAAACACCACCACCAGGGTTGAAGGACAAAATAGAGGGAGACTTGGACAAATAATTATTTGATTATATTATAATCAGTGTGGGGAGGAATGAGGGGTGTAAGAGAGACATGAGGTGGACAAGATGGATACAGAAGCAAACTCTCAGAGAGGAAAAGCTGGAAATTTGGAAGGAGGTGGGCTTGGTGGTGAAGGAGAGGGGATAATGGGGGTAAAAAAGATCATGATTTTGGATGAGGGATGATCTGAGCTGGTGGTGAGCAGCTGTCCTAAAGACTTTTGGGGGAAAGAATTAGATTAAAGAGAATGTGAAAGTTGGTTCCACAGGCAAGTGGAAAAGGCAAGAACAGGCAAGAAAAGGCAAGAGAGAGAAATTGCTGTCACAACTGGAAAGCCAAGTTTCTTCCACAGGCAAGAAAAGAGGAACAATTGAGTAGATGTGAGCAGTGATTCTAGATTTTTGGGAGTTTCACCAGAATGGGGTTGATGATGGACGGATTTGCTATGCATAAACCTGGGGGGAGTGGTTGCGGGGGCGGCGTGGGGGGGGGCTACAAAGCATGGAAAGATAAGAGGATTCAAGACAAGAAAGTAGGTGGTAGAAGACAGAGACCACCTAACTGTTTAAGATGGAAAAATATTATCATCATTCTTTAATGGCCACAATTATTTCCACATTCTTCTGGGAATCTTGACCCAATTCACAAACTGGCATACGTTTATCTGGCAAACTGGCAAACATGCCAGCCATGACATTTGACCAAGGTTCAGGCAGGGATTTGTCATTTATTCATGGTGCCCAGCGATAGCTCACCTCATTTTCAGGAAGGGCACCATGGGATCTTTGACGTCAACCAACTAACCAACCAACCGAGATTATAGTTTGAATTAATTGCCATGAATGATTAGGTTGTAGGAAACCATCGCTGTGATTAGTAAAGAGGAAGCACACTGAAGAAAGTGCTTGTCACAGGTCGAGCATATGTGAGGCTGCTAGCTAGTATTGTGTTATTGTTTGCATAAGTGTTGTTCTGCTTGTGTATTAAAATAACGGTTTTAAAAGTAACTATAAAGTTGAATTTTATGTGAATGCATTGATGGGTATGCCTCCACCTGACGTCAACCCACTGTGATGTTTGATGTCAATGAAAGGTCACATGAAAAATCAAATGGAGACAGACAGACCAGACAGACACAGACAGAGAAAGAGACTACTTTAGAGGTTTCTAACTCGAGTTATGGTCTGCAAAATGATTTTTAAAGGGTGCATCACCTTTCACCTTTGACCTTCCACTTTTCACCTGTTCACTCTAAAATTGAATCCGTTCATGTTTGTATAACAGTCCCTACGTGTGTCAGGTATAGTTCAAACCCTTCGAGTGGTTCATAAGTTATTGCAGTAGCACAGATTTTCAATAAAACGTTATGTGACCTTCGGCTTTTGACCCTTTGAACCCAAAACTTAATCAGTTCATCTTTATATTACAATCCAAATTTATGCTCAGTTTGATGGTCAAAATCCCTTCAGCGGTTCACAAGTTATTCCATTCCATTGGGACCATACTCTGT
Organism: Eptatretus burgeri; assembly: GCF_056783735.1. Taxonomy (NCBI): domain Eukaryota; kingdom Metazoa; phylum Chordata; class Myxini; order Myxiniformes; family Myxinidae; genus Eptatretus; species Eptatretus burgeri. Next base: position 28,612,636 of record NC_140961.1, read on the forward strand.
ACAGAGCGTTGGTGCTGCCGAAGCAGTCTCCTTGGCTATTGGGCACAATCCTGGACAGGTCGCCACTCTGACGCAGGATACTTGAATGACTCGGTCATCCCAGCAAGCTGGTACTCATTTTGCCGACCTCGGAAGGATGGCAGGCTGAGTCAACCCGCTGGTGAATTAATTCAGTGGGCAACAAGGCTTGAACTCAGGACGCTCGGATCCCAAGCAGCCACCCTAACCACTGAGCCAACACCAGGCTACAAGTTATGGGAACAGAAATCCGGTACTTTTGGATAAAGGTCACATGACCTTTGACCCCAAAATCTAATCAGTTCATCCTTGTATCTGAATACAACTTTGTACCAAGCTTGGTTAAAAAAAAATAATCCCTTCAGTGGTTCACAAGTTATCGCAGGGAAAAAAAAAATCATCAGGCATGGACGGACAACCCAAAAACATCATGGCTCCGATGCCTTTAGAAGCGGAGGTATGAATACACCCTCTTGCGTGGATGGTCCGAGAACTTGGCAAGTATTTAACAGTGAAATGCTGCATTAGTCTTTAAGTTTTAATTTTTGTGAGGAGAGAACCAAGCTGCAGGACATTGGCCATGTAGGGCCTTGTTCGGGGATTGCCAATCCCTTACATTTAGAGAAGGCATCACATAACTTTGCCTTGATCTCATAATCTCTTCATAATTACCTGCACAATCTCGAGGTGTGCGCGTGTGTGTGTGCGTGCGTGTGTGCGTGTGCCAGTATACGTAGTCAATTATGAGTAGAGGCCCAAAATGGACGAGCTGATCAAGGTTATTTGAGGACGAACTCCCAGAGCGAGTAATCGCACAAGAGCGATAAACACCAGTCATTTACAACCTCAGATTGGTGTTGCCACAATCACAGTGTGGTGAACCATTATATGTCTGGGCCAGCTGTCTGGTTCCTTTTTTGTTTTTGGGTTTTTTTTTTTTTTAACAATGCTGTGGAATGGCTATAGTTGGGAAAGGAAGGAGGGAGGAGGAGCAAGGAGGAGTGTGGGAGTGAGGAAGGAAGGGGAGTGAGGAAAGAGGAGGAGTGTGGGAGTGAGGAAGGAGGGGGGAGTGAAGAAAGAGGGGGAGTGTGGAAAGAGGGGGAGCGAGGAGGCATTTACGTTTCAGAGACTCTGAAGGGTCTATAAAAGTGAAATTCAACATACAAACATGTCCTCTTGGGACTTGCATGTCCTCTTGAAGATGCGTACAACAAAACAAACACGTGGGATCGGGATGAGGTTGATGGTTAGTAGGATTTTTTTTTTCTTGTGCTTTGGACCTGCCTCTAGTTACTAACAGCTCGTATGCCAAATTTGGTGCACATGGAACTATCCATTAATTTCTTAGGATTTTCCAACCTCTGAACCCAAACATGCACACTTGTGCAGGCAAACTCAATTGTGCTGTGACCTTGTTGGTACAAACATCCTAGCCACTGTATTTCTTTTTTTTTATGTCATACAAGTTCATGCGACCAAACACACTTCTCAGCAACATCCCCTTGACACTGTCGTGCCATTAAAATTAGAATTCCACATTGAATAAAACCCCACATAATAATAAATAACGACAATTTAAAGTGGTAAGAGTTCGATTCCCAACACCTTGATATAGCATATAAGGCCTTATTCAGCCTTTTACTTATCAATTAATTAATTTAATTAAACATATAAATGTTCGGCTACGGACAATTTTGACGAATAGAAATGAAACACACACGTCAACAACATGTCTCGAGGTTAATTGTTAAATTAAAAATGAAACTTTAATGAGGAATAAAAGAGAAATTTGGTTGTATTTTATCGAAAAGAATTAATGTAATTTTAAGTGCTTGATAGTCAACAAACGTTACATTTTTTTGGTAATTGGGAAGATGTGGGAGGAGTTGGAGGAGGTTGTGATGGTGATTATTGAGACCATACCCTGTGCAGTGTTGGAGACTGCTGTGCAGTCTCCTTGGCTATTGGGTACAATCCTGGACTGGTCGCCACTCCGACACAGTATACCAGCAAGCTGGCTCTCATTTTGCCGACCTCGGAAGGATGATAAGCCGAGTCAACCCCACCTGGTATTAATTCAACAGCCAAGCGGGAAGTGAGCAGGACCCGAGGATCCAAGGCCCGCCACCCGAACCATTAAGCCAACACCAGGCGTAAGATGCGGGAGACTTGTGTACATTAGCCATAACAGCTCATAAAAAGGACATTTCAGTGCTTTCACCGGCTTAAAAACAAAACAAAAAAACATTGAAAGCATTTCAGTAAGTTGTCCAATGTTACGTACCGCTTTCAAAGATAACTATAAAAAAACCTCCTCGGATCATACATTAAAAGGACTAATTATTATATTTTATGCAAGAGATAAATGTAATCTTACTTGTTAACTTTCATCTCTGTTTGAGATTAAATAAAGATGTTTAACTTCGAAATATTACATCACAAAAAAATGCAGTAAATTCCAGATTTCCAGGAGGAAATTTGAAAAATAGTTTTTTTCATTTTTATTTTAAAATATATTTTTGGGTTCCCTTCTGTCGAATAAACTGATTATGACCATATTTAGACAATTCGGTCGCTTATTTCATCGGGAAATCATTTTTACAATCGTGACTTTTGCTCCTTATTTGTGCTCTAATTCGTTTATTTTTTGTCGTACAAAAACATCTGACCACTTTCTGTACTCGTACAAATCCCCTTCACACTGTGATATGATTTTTCTTTTTTTTTGTTAATCCCACCTGAATTACATAACCCTAACCCTAAAAAGAATTTTTTTATTTCTACTGTACACTAAATTTTGCCGCAATCAGGCCGAGTACGAGTCCGAGTCCCCCAGAAAATGGACTCGTGACCTACATCACTGTAACACACTCAACCAGTGCCTATCATTAGAAAATTGATATTATGTGCTGAAGAGGACACGTTTTGTTCACAAGTTCACACACCATTCTGTGAATGCCTGGTGTCGGCTGTATGATTGGCGTGGCTCGGTTGGGATCATAATGTCCTGAGTTCAAATCTTGCTTGGTCGTTGAATTAATACTGGGTGGGGTTGACTCGGCCTGTCATCCTTCCGAAGTCGGCAAAATGAGTACCAGCTTGCTGGGATGATTGAGCCATTTGAGTATCCTGTGTTGGAGTGGCAACAGGCAACCTGCCTTGGATTGTGCCTCATAGCCCAGGAGACTGCTTCGGCAGCACCGATGCTCTGCACAAGAGTATGGTCCCAATGGATGGATTCTGTGCAGTGGAGTGCTCCAAAAAAATGATTTCACTCCTTCAAAGTGATCGCATGCCAGGATTTTGACTGGCATCTGTCAAAATTTGCAACATCATAAACTCTTTTGAGTGGGTCATGAGTTGCTGAACTTTGAACTGCCATAGGTAGGCAAGGTGGGAGGCTGCTCAAAACTACCTGGAGCGGTACCCATGTCTCAACCTTACCTCTTTTCCAACCTAACCATCAGACAGGTTCATTTTAGCTTTTACCTGTCTTGTCAACCATTGCACCTGTCCAATTATTCGTGGTTCTCAAACCTCAGACCAAGCCCCACCGGACCAACTTCAGCTAGATATCACACGGATTAGAGTGAATTGTGAAAAAATAACATTTAACAAACAGCAATGTATCCAATGCTTTCTGTGTAATGTTTCAAAGACTCTTCTACATGAAGTAACTTGAAAAAGAAACAACGTTGACAACAAAAACAACGAGAATGGCAGTCGGTGGAACGCATACCTCCACCAGGCTGAACAGTTTACATTTTGTATCCCACTGATAGCCCGGATCTGCATCCAGACCTGAATCAAAATCTAATCAGCTTGTTCTTCTCACCTCCCCAACTCATCCACCAAGTTCCGTCCATAATATTTTGAGATATCGTGCTTGTATATCCTTTTTGGCCCTATCTCTCAATGGTGAAGAATCACTTTAAAAATTAAATAATTGTCGTATCCAGAACTGGATCCGGATCTTCATCAAAATCCAATCGATTCGTCCTTGTCAAACACCCAACCTGTCCACCAAGTTTTATCCAAATTCCTCCATAACTTTTGGAGGTATCCTACAAACAGGTGACAACATAACCTCCGTCCACCTTCCGTGGCGGAGGTAATCACCACATTTGTCAGATTGCTCAAGTCATAATGAAGATGTGTAGTTTGCACACTGCCGCCACACACTTTTACTAAGCCAGTGGTATGAATTAACAAACCTCTCACAATTTATAAGTGATTCAATTCTTACAAAAACAGCCCATGGTTTTATTATTATTCATTTTTAGCCGAAATGTTTGTTTCCTTTGTTTGAATAAGTTATCCTGCCACGCGTCATGTGAACTTGGGACTCTGTGGTTTTGGCGGTGTGACAAATTAATGTAAAAGTTCTCATGCTGTGAACATGTCTGGCGATACCATGATGTCTCTTTTTGAAGTTTTCGTCGGCGCGCGATGGTGATCGGGTCTAAAACGATACTCTTAGTCACTGCTGTTCACTGTGGCTTTGCACAGAAATGAACAACTGTGTTCAAGGTTAAGATATGCCTAGTTTAGGAAACGTCCTTGTAAAATTTACCTGTCCCTTGCACAGGTTCATTGAAGTTTTCACTTGGCCGGCAAACAAAATTTATTGCCTCGGACAGTCAGGAAACCGTTAATGTTGACCCCTGGTGATACCACCACTTGTCCCTTAGGAGCCTTCAACGGAGCATTGGTTCTGTTGTAAGCTCTTGGGGGCAAGCTGCCAGATGGGGGGGGTGTGGGTTTTTGGGGGGTTCGTTCTCCCTTATTGGTTGTGTTCCTTGTTTTGCGATGCTTGCTCGGAGGTCCGATTGGAGTCGGTGTTCCCATCGGCTTGCCGCTAGTTTGCACTGTTGGTGCCATCTGGAAGGCTCACTTGTTTGTCTGTATAACATAATTGTATTCTCCACAAAATTCACTATTGCCACTAATGACGTGACAACTACAATCAATACCATAGATTATGACACCAGGAAAAAAAAATAACATGTTGATTGTGCTGTATTGCATAACTATTGCCATTTAATTATACAGTCAAGCCTCATAAAGATGGATAGTCATTTATTCAAGTTGTCCGAAGAACGAATCTGTACGTGTTGATGGGACTGTTGAGTTTTGGTTGGCATCACCTAATCCAATCCTCCCTGCTCCTCACAACAGGCTAAGAAAGCCAAGGCAGCCTACCACGCTCTTTCTCTTTGTCGCTCTGACTTACCCAATGTGATTGTGGGTGAGGCCTGGCTTCCAGTTTCAGCTCTTCCTTGTATCGATGAAGCTCTATTCGAAGCAACGGTGAGAATGAAACGTGACTTGGTGGGGACCCGGAATTGTATACGTGATTTGGTGACTCGGTGCAAATGTCTTTTCATATTCCATTGGGGTCACGATGCAATCATTTATTGAGATGCTAGGTTCACCACATGAGATGTGATCGAGTGATAAGAAGAAAATTTCACTTATTGCACACATATTTATGTCTTTGCCTTGTCTGTAGTTTTATAATTGTCTCTGTTTCTGCCTTTGCATGGCATCCTTTAAGTTTGGTTGTTTTTATTGTATTACTTCCACCACTGATGGTGGGAACAGGTTATGTTTTCACGTCTCTGTCTGTCTGTCTGTCTGTCTGTCTGTGAGCAGGATATTTCAAATAGTTATTCCCAGATTTGGAAGAAACTTGGTGGGCAGGTCGGGTGTGTGACAACGACGAATTGATTTGATTTTAATGAAGATCTGGTTCCAGATACTGCAATTTTTTTTCACCATTGAGAGATGGGTCTAAAAATGATATACAGCATGATGTTTCAAAATGTTATGGACGGATTCGGGCGAAACTCGGTGGATGAGTTGGGTAAGTGACGAGAACAAGCCGATTCGATTTTAGTTCAGGGTCCATGTAGATGCAGATCAGGCCCATCGGTGGGATAGAAAACGTAAACTTTTCAGCCTGGCAGAGGTTTCACTCTGTACCGAGTGCCGTTCTCATTTTGTTTTGGCAGAAGCGTCACATTGACCTTTGTTTTTTTTTGTTTAATTTTTTTTTTTTTTAACCAGACTCGGTGTAATGTTTAGAGCTTTCGCCGCGAGTCCGGGACGTCTGTGGTTCAAACCCCGGCCAAGTCATACCAGAGACTTCAAAAATGGTACATGCTGCTTCCTTGCTTGATGCTCAGCATTTAAAAGAATAAGAGCATGGACAAATGACCATACGTTGATATCCATGAGGAGGAGGAAATTCCTCCTGAGGAAATGCCCCGCTGAGTGCAGTGAGAAAAGCAGCACCATTGTGACATCACTGGTACCCAAGAGTGCCCTGGAAAGTGATGGCACTTCCACAAGCTCAGTGGGTGTGCTTTTCTGGTCTAACAGTGGTGTGTGTGTGTGTGTGTGTGTGTGTGTGTGTGTGTGTGTGTGTGTGTGTGTGTGTGTGTGTGTGTGTGTGTGTGTGTGTGTGTGTTGCAACTTCACTACGAGCCTTAGATCATGTAAAAAAAAAAAAAAAATTCATAATTGTGCTGAGAAAGATTGAAGGCAGAAACTGCTGTGATAATGATTGTGCTTGTATCAACTTTTGCAAGTCCATGTGACAGATTGCACATTTCCCCTTTTAAATTACACACTGTCCATGGTGTGAAGATCTCCCTTATTGTAATGCTTCCTTTTACACGCCCCTGTCTCCTGAATTACTCTTCTTGCTTCTCTTGTTTATCATTCACGTTTTTAATGTTTTCTTTTTCTCTCCCCACTGACCCTCTGCCCCCACCTCGCTCGATCTCTGTCACTCTCTAGGAATTCTTGCAGGAAAGAGCGACCTACTCCCATCTAAATTCTCAATTTGAGAATCCACCTTCTCTTCTCCGCACCAATAAATTCACATACGCCTTCCAGAACATTATCAATGCTTACGGGGTGGCGTCTTACCTTGAATTGAACCCAGGTGAGAGTCAAAGCTGTGGATTTGAGGACATTTTGTTGTTTCTTTTTTTTTTTTTTGATCAAAATTTCATGTTATTCATCACAGTAGAACTGGAGTCCACCCTCATTGTGTTTATGACTACTGTTCTCATTTGTGTCGCAAAACATTTGTAGAAAGGGCTGTAGTTAAGGTGTCCATACCCACATTGTCTTTTCTATGTCTGAGGATGCCATTGGATTCACAAAGACCACCATGGGTGCAAGGACGGGTTATTTAACGTGCAAAGTAAGGTTGGACTGCACCAGGAAATGGTGCTTGAGTCGTTGATAAAAGGGCAGTGGAAGTTGATTCTTTTATTCATTCAAGGCAATCGCATGGCTGGAGAGACAAAGTTATACGTCAATAAGGACAAGACGAAGATAAGATATCACCATTAAAAATTGGGGGGGGGGGGGTATGGCATGGTGAGGGGATATGATTATATGTAAAGGAGGGAGAAAAAAAAGAGAGGCATGTTGACCAGATTCACCGTCATCTTCCGCCAGGCTGACAAAGCCACGTTCCTTCTTTGGAGCTGAGCAATAATGCAGACAAGTGGATAATGAAACTACAAATGGGAACAAAATTGAAATGAAACCGACTTGTTGGTCCTTTTTATTGAAAAGAGTTTGCACTTTATTAATTTTTTTTTAATGTTTTATTTTCTTACTTCCAGATTTTGTGTTTATTGATTGCTTGGTTGTGTAGTTATTGGATGTACTGTTTGTGTAATGAATGCACAAATGCAAACAAATAGGGAAAGCATCCTCAATCACATCACTAAACCTTAAAGCTGGGAAATTTTCTCTTTCTATTGCTTCAGCATTGCACCCAACTAGAGAATCAGTAGAAATGCTTCACTGATTGAGTCATTCATGTAGTACACACGAATAAACAAGGAGAAAAAGACGTAACATGTCATAGCCCCGTCGTTTTAGTAATTTTGCTGTACGGAGTTAAAGGGCGAGCCCATATACAGTATGTATATGTTTACAACCAAAATTGCCGCCAGTCTTCCAGTCGGCCATCTTTGATCAGATCGCAAAATAAAGTGAGGTGCACGTGTATGCCATCATGTACCGTGCTTGTGCCAAGTTTGAACAAAATCAGACCGTACATGTTCAAGAAATGGTTGGGGACACGTTGAAGTAACAAAATGTCCACCATTCCGCCATCTTGGATCTGATCTCAAAAGAAAGATGTGCATTTGTAAGCCATTGTTTATTATCTGCATGCCAAGTTTGAACAAGATTGGTAGACGCATGTCTGAGAAATGTTTGAGGACGTGTTAAACATCGGGTTTTGCAACTAAAATGGCTGCCAGTCGGCCATCTTTGTTGGAATCTCGAAACAAAATGATGTGCTTATGTATACCATCATTTGTTGTCTTTGTGCCCAGTTTGAAACAAAATTGGTCCGTACATGTCCTACATATGGCTGTGGACGGACAGAGGAGACCCATTCCATAAGCTTCTGTTTTGGGCGATGTCCAACTGTAGATGTTGGGGCTAATAACTCGATGACAAATTATGTACACCTGATTCCTTGCTTATTTTCATCATCACTATAAGTGCAATGGGGCAGGTGAGATGGCCGAAAGGTGTACACACTCCCCTCTAAGCTGTCGAGCCTGGGTTCCAATCTCGACCAAGGTACGTATAAACTGTCATCCCAGTTTCACAGGCAGGGTAATTCATCAATGTATGTGCTATTCCTCAAATGGACGTGAAACTGGCCTGCCGGTAGTACTTGGTGAATGTTAAAGATTCTATTGTGTCCTTCATGAAGAGTAGGTGAGTTATCAATGCACCCTGAACAAATTACAAATTCCTGCCCTAACTATTGCTGCGAAGGTAATGACAAACCACCCAGTATAATCCTTTTTCCAAGAAACTGAATTGGCAGCACCAACGCTTGGAAACAGAGTATGGTACATCAGAATGATATTCAGAATAACTGCAACATATATGAAATGAGAGCGAGAGAAGAACCTTCAGAGTTTAGGCTTTATTCCATTTGATTGGAGCCGCTTCTGTGGGCACACCGGGGAATACAGGTTCAGCTAGGAGTACATAAGCAGTAACGTATACATGTGCGATTAATCATTGCAGACTAAATCCGCGTAAGCACGGAGTTCGATATAATCTCCATTCTCACCAGTCAATGAGCACCTTCAGTTAACGAGCATCAAGTGAACAGCCGATGTAAATGGCAATGCCCCGGGGACAACCACTCGTGCCGCGGAGACCTCCCCTTATACGCGAGACGCACAACATGTGATCCCGCGTCATGTCCCTCAATTCACCTCAATTCACCACATTCTCCCCACCTTTAAAATGTAACTAGGGGCCCATCTTACACACCATGATTGCTTTAGCACTATAGGAGTATACATTTCAAGCAACGCGGACTAATAGGTCTACAGAAGCATACATGCCAAGCAGTGATTATTTTGAGTTGTAGGAGCATGGAAATGAGCATCGATATATGATATAATGAGCATATAGGAGCATGAGCAGCGAGAATGCCGATAATCCCCTTTACAGATTGAGTCGTCGAGGGGGCCTTATTCGTCGACCTCTCCGGGAGTAAATGGAAGTTTCACTTGAGGGAGACTCCCGATCCTCTTGGTGAGCCTCGACTTGTGCCGGGGATGACTCCTCGATCGCTCTCGGGTGGAACGCGGCAGCCCCGTCGCCCGGTGGAGTTCCTGGGGGGGAAATGTCAGAAGGAGGAGTGCCAGAAGGTGGTGTACCTGCAGGAGGAGTACCCGAGGGAGCCAGATGGCGAACCGACACAGTGGTCTCCCTGCCATCCGGGAGCCTGACATGAGCATACTCTGGATTAGTGTCAATGAGTTCGACCCCCTCCACCAGGGGTTCATACTTGCTTTGTCGGACCGGGCGTTTCATGAACACTGTACCAGGATGGGTCAGCCAGTTGGGCACCGTTTGACCGTCAACATAACGTCGCTGGTGAGTAAACATTCGTTCGTGAGGAGTTGCATTGGTGGACGTGCAGAGCAAAGAGCGTATGGAATTCAGAGCGTCGGGAAGAGTAACCTCCCACCGCTCGGGGCCCAGTCCTCTCGATTTCAGCGCCAGAGTTACGGCTTTCCAAATAACTCCATTATACCTTTCCACCTGCCCGTTTCCCTGTGGGTTGTAACCCGTCGTTCGACTAGTTGCTATGCCGAGCTCTAGTAGGAATTGTTTTAGCCCGGCCGACATGAAACACGGCCCTCTGTCTGAATGTATGTACGAAGGTTTCCCAAACATAGCGAAGAGGTCAGAGAGACATCTCACGACAGTGCCCGAGGTCATATCCGAGCACGGAAATGCGAAAGGGAATCTTGAATATTCATCAACAACGGTGAATATGTATCTGTTGTCTGTCTCGGTCGGCAGGGGCCCTTTGAAGTCGATGTTTAGTCTCTCGAAGGGGGAAGTGGCCTTGATCAGTCTGCCAGATGCCGCGCCAAAGAATCTGGGTTTTAGTTCAGCACAAACAGGGCATGAAGCATTCATTTGTTTAATATCTTCAACAGAATAGGGAAGATTTTGTCTGCGCACGAAATGTGCCATCCTGGTTACCCCTGGGTGGCAGAGAGACACGTGTAGGTCTTGCAAAGCCTGACTGATTGTTGCCAAACTGTAGACCCGAGAGAAGGTATCTGCAGCAGGGTTTTCCTTCCCGGGCCGGTAAACAATGTCGTAACTGTAGCAAGCTAGGTCTATCCGCCATCTCATAATTTTTTCATTCTTAATTTTCCCGTTATTTTTCCCATCAAACATGAATGCCACGGATCGTTGGTCCGTAACGAGCGTGAAGTGGTTTCCCAGTAAATAATGTCTCCGTTTCCGCAGCGCTTCGACGATGGCGTACGCTTCCTTCTCTATCGCTGAGTGTCTCTGCTCGCTTCCAGAGAGAGTTCTCGAGAAGAACACGACCGGCCGCCCAGACTGATTAAGTGTAGCAGCTATGGCGTGATCTGAAGCGTCGGTTTCCACCACGAAGGGCACCGAGCTGTCGATCGATAAAACCACGGACTTACTGATATCATCCTTGAGGTTGTGGAAAGCTCTTACAACAGCGGCATCTGGTGGAAAGTTTTTGCAATGCACTAGGGGATGTATTTTCTCGGAGTATTGCGAAATCCATCTCGCATAGTAAGCAAACATCCCGATCACCCGGCGCATTGTCTGCAAGTCCTGAGGTGGTGGAAGCTCACGGAGCGGGCGCAATCGTTCAGGATCAGGCTTAATTGTGCCGTCGGCTATTGTGTAGCCGAGAAGGTCAATTGACCTTGCCGAGAATACGCATTTCTCGTAGTTGAGAGTCAGATTATATTTTCTAGCAATGCTCAAGAATCTGTCTAGATTCCTATCATGTTCCCCCTGATCCCTACCGCACACTGTGACATTATCCACGTAAACAAAAGTGTCTTTGAGGTTTTCATCTGAGATGATGTCGTCCATAACCCGTTGGAAGCAAGCTACCCCATTCGTGACACCGAAAGGTATTCTCCTGAATTGGTAGAGGCGCCTCCCTGCCTGGAATGCGGTGTAAGGTTTGTCTTCCTCTCGGATGGGAATTTGATGATAGGCGCTTCGCAAGTCGATGGTACTGAATACCTTATAATTGGCCACGCGTTCGACCATCTCGTCTATGCGCGGCAGGGGGTAGGCATCGAGTTGGGTAAAGCGATTGACCGTTTGGGAATAATCGACAACCATTCGTTTCTTATGGTTCTGACTGCTGGTTACTAACACCTGTGCGCGCCATGGCGAATCGCTCGGTTCTATAATTCCTTCTTCCAGTAATCGCTTGGTTTCTGAAGTGATGAAATTCATGTCAGCAGTGGTATATCGCCGCGATTTAATCGCTATCGGTTTGCAGACCGGCGACAAGTTAGCAAACAGCTGGGGGGACGTTACCTCCGCGGTGGTCAACGCATTTAAAATTAGACGAGGTTTGCTTCCTCCAAAGGGTATTTCGATGCTCGTGTGCTGCTTGAGGACATTATGACCCAGAATTACGTCTGCGCACAAATCACGAAGCACCAGTACCCTTACATCCTGATGCGTGTACCCTTTTACGTCCAATTCAACATTGCAGTACCCTCGTACGCGGGACTGTAGTGAGGTGGCGGCCATGCATACCGTATTGTCAGTCGGGTGGATTATCCATTTCCTGCCCTTCACTAGCGAGCTGTTGACGAAACTTTCAGAGCTACCGGTATCAATCAGTGCCTCAGCCATATGCCCGTTAATTCGTACGTTGATGATAGCCTTGGATAGATTCCCCGGGGAGGCTGCAGTTAATTTATTCTGCGAGTAGAGAGCCGCAGAAGTGGGTTTATTTCTCCTTAGAGTAGATTTACATACCCTGGCATAATGCCCTTTCTTGTCGCAATTCATGCATGTGGCATCTCTGGCGGGACATTTTTGACGAGGGTGCCTTTTGTACCCACAAAAGAAGCATTTACCAACCGGAGCAGTTGCTGAGGAGTTTGACGTGGCCTGGGTATCCGGCTCCTCGGGTGTTTCTCCATCCCCTATGTCTGGCTGTGTCTGTGCCAGTGGGGTTCCTTGGGTTCCCATCGTAGCAGCGTTCATTAGCAGCATCGGTGTCCCAAATGACTCAGATTGCTGCTGAGCCGTATCCATCGCTCGTGCCTGATCGACTACCTTGTCAAGAGTGGGTTGCGCTTTCTCTAGTAAGCGTTGTCGTATGTGGGCTGATCTGAGTCCTTGGATGAATGCCTCCCGTGTGGCTTCCTTTCGGTGTTCCTCGGCGCTTACGGCCCGGAAGCTGCAGTCTTTTCCCAGCTGATTCAGAGCTTGCAGGAACTGATCGATTGTCTCCCCGGCTGCTTGCTTGCGTGTGTTGAGAAGATGTCGTATGTATACCTCGTTCTTGGGCTTCACGTAGAGCGCTTGCAACACGTCGATCGCTGCTTCGTAAGTGTCGCACTCCGAGAAGATCCTGTACACGCTGGGCGAGACATGATTCACGAGAGCGGCAAATTTGTCAGCTCCCTCCTCGATGATGGTCAGATAGTGTGAGAAGGAACAGAACCAATGCGACCATTTCATTTCTGCGTCAGTCGCGTTTGGGTCTGCGTCGAACCTCTCTGGTTTGTAGATCTTGTCCATCGTTGGTTGAGAGAGCCGAGAAAACCAAATGGAATAAATTGAAATGAGAGCGAGAGAAGAACCTTCAGAGTTTAGGCTTTATTCCATTTGATTGGAGCCGCTTCTGTGGGCACACCGGGGAATACAGGTTCAGCTAGGAGTACATAAGCAGTAACGTATACATGTGCGATTAATCATTGCAGACTAAATCCGCGTAAGCACGGAGTTCGATATAATCTCCATTCTCACCAGTCAATGAGCACCTTCAGTTAACGAGCATCAAGTGAACAGCCGATGTAAATGGCAATGCCCCGGGGACAACCACTCGTGCCGCGGAGACCTCCCCTTATACGCGAGACGCACAACATGTGATCCCGCGTCATGTCCCTCAATTCACCTCAATTCACCACAATATATATATATATATATATATATATATATATATATATATATATATATATATATATATTGTTGTGGGCTGGGAGTCGGTGGCGAGAACGACCACCAGGTGGGGAAAGCTTGCGTCGTCTCCCACCAAACTCCCTGGAATTGTAGGCCGTTGCTCGGATAACTCCGCGAGCCGGCGGGTCGTCTGACCGACCGTGGACGCCAATATTTCAACCATGTGGCGTAGGGTGTATTTGTCTATAACCAATTTACCTAATAAACTATGCGATTTCGACTACCGGGGAAACCATGCCCTCGGCACGTCTTGCTCAAACCGGGTCACTCTATCGACTGCGGTAGAGTTCCAACTACCAACTCCGGTTCGGGTGAAGCCGAGCGGAAACTGCCAAAGCCGTGCTTGCTGGAATGTACGGATCATCGGGGATAAAACCCCGCCTAAACTCAGATCCGAACCATGCTGGACCAATTCAAGAAGGGATGGAAACGAACTGGGAGCATTTCTAACAACTTTTATTTACAGTAAATGAAGACACAAAGCAAGACTTAAATGCAAATATGCAACAAGTATTTACAATGATCCAAAAACACTTATTCATTTCTACTTAAAGACGGGCCCACACGCAGACACACACACACACACACACAAAATGAAAAGAAACCCAGAGTCTTTATTGGACCCTCGCAGCCATGGAGAGAGACAAGCTGGGGGCCAGAGTTCAGTGGTGTACCTGACCGTCGGAGGAAGGGCGTGCTCCATGATGCAGCGCCTGACAATGGTCGCTGGTTTGATCCCCAGTCGCACGTGTGGGACCCAAGGTTCGTGGTGGAGCTCGGGTGGTGAATGGCCGGGGTCCACGGAGGGGGGTCAGGGTCGCTCTTCCCTTCCTCGTAGAGGGCCAACAGACACGTTCGCCGCCTCGACGCCCACCAAAAACTCTTCAAAAGAACTTTTAAAAAACTCTCCAAGACCCCAAAAAGACTCTCTAAGACCTCAAAAAGACCACCTGCCTCAGAGAGTGCTTGGGAATTTATGGATCTCCCTCAGCGTGGAGGGGCCTTGGTGAACACACCTCGCTGTCCGCCTCTGATTGGACAGGTCCTCTGGCCCACCTTTCTGGGGCGGGGCCTTGGCCCCTGCCGGGAAACCACAGCCACTCCTCCACGCGGGCCCACACTCGACGAGCAACAGTATCAACGCTGCAACAGCCCCTGCCGGGAAACCCTAGCCAGTCTTCCACGCGGGTTCATACTTGACGAGTAACAGTATCAATGTTGCACAGGCCGTCGTGCAAGAGTTACGTTTGTGGAAGGAACGTTGGTGGAAGCAGCAAGGAATGGCTGCAAGACCCTGCCTTGGCAAGTCAGAGTGCTTGTAGACAGCGGGTGGGTAGTGGATCGTGATGGGGAATGGAATGGTGTTTGGTTGTTCGTTGGATGTAAAGATGTAATAACCTAACTAAAAAGAAATCGCAACGCACGCCTTTCATTCTCCCACTAGACAAAAGGAAAGGGATCTGACTACACACATACTTAACGACATAACTGACTTTTGGGACATCTGTATGTTGAATGCAAATGGTTTCCAAATGGGTAACTATATATATATATATATATATATATATATATATATATATATATATATATATATATATATATATATATATATGTATATATATATATATATATATATATATATATATATATATATATATATATATATATATATATATATATATATATATATATATATATATATATATATATATATATATATATATATATATATATATATGTGTATATATATGTGCATGCCGTTTGTTCTTTGTTGTCATCAACATTATTATTCATTGGGAATGTTTGTTTTTGTGCATCCTCATTATCTTCCTGTAATTGTACTTCCATTTCCCAGCTCCCTTTACCATAGTGACCTTCCCGTTTCTATTTGCCGTCATGTTTGGAGATTTTGGACACGGATTGTTGATGGTTGCTTTCGCTTTGGCTTTGCTCTATGCAGGAAAGTCTGAAAGTGTCCGACATTCCACGAATGAGGTTTGTTTGTACATTATCTTGTGTTTGGATTTTTACATTTTGGGAATTGTGTGTGAATGTTACCCTTCCCAAATCTACTTCAACCGCTCACCTTCACTCCTTTGTGTCCCCCTTTTTCCTCACTTGTGGAGTTTCCTCCCAAGTCCTTCTGATGCTGCTCTTCCTTCCAATTTTTCAAGATTGTGAACAACCACCATCTCTTGTTTGCTCCCATGTTTAACGATTTTTTTAAAAATCATTTTTATTATTATCTCTGACCTTTCACCTCTCTCCACCTGCATCTTTTTCTGTTGACATTTATTTTGTTGGTTGTCCCATCTGCTTGTGCACTTCTTTGACCTCCTTTTGTCATCTGTCTATCTTTTCTTGTTGTCCTGCCTGTTTGTCTGTGCCCCATAACCACCTATTTCTGTCTGCTTTGATGTCATTTCATGAGTCACCTTATGTCATCTAATTCTTCCTTGAGCCTTGGTCGATGAAGAAGAAAAAAAAAAATTGTTTTTATTATTAAGGTTCCAAAACTTACCTGTTATTCCCCATTATCTTTTAGATCCTGAGCATGATTTACGGTGGTCGTTATGTCCTGCTTCTCATGGGATTGTTTTCAATATATACTGGGCTCATCTACAATGAATGCTTCTCTCGCCCGGTCATGATTTTCTCTTCCTCCTGGAATGTATCGGCCATGAGCATGAGGTCAGTACAATGAGAATGGGAGACAGCTACCAAACTTGAGAGGTAGCACATGACAAAGTACTGGCTGGGGTAGCAGTTTGGTTCCACCATATATTTTTTTCCCTTTATTACTTTGGTTTTCCTTATTACCCGTTTCTTGCTCTGCTCTTCCAGTGACGATGATATCAGACACAACAGTTATCTGACCCTCGATCCTGTATTTCCTGGGGTTTTTAATGGTCCTTATCCCTTTGGAATTGACCCGGTAAGTTGGCTTGTTTTGTCTTCCCATCTGAGCATTTCATTCATTTGTCCATTGTCCACTGGTGTCCTTGTTATTCATGTAAAGGTACACTGATGTCTCCTAATGTGATTGTGTGTGCGTGCGTGCATGCGTGCGTTTTGTGTGAAAACTCCTCCGTGAGCCTTTGATCACTGTAGAAATAAAATTCAATGCAAGTATTCTGCAAGGAAGGCAGAAGTTGCTGTAAATGAGCCTAAAGGGACAGAGCTTGTTGCAATGAGGTCGCAAGCACGCCCAGATAATTCTCGCCTTTATTTCAAAAGGGCTTCCGATTTTAGAACGGTGGGGAGAGGAGGAGGGGGCAAAAGGTTTTTGTTAATATATTTTCTTCTTCCATCCTGCATCTCGCATTGTGAGACCGGCAGATGGCAGCGATGGTGGTTTCTCCTGATTTAAGTGAAAAAATAAGTCATGATTTTGGCTCTGAAACCTTTTGAAAAGGGATAAACGTTTTGACTCCCCTTGATATCATAAACGGGGTGGTTAATATGAGACGAGACAAGACGAGAAAGACACATGCCCTGATAAGTTTTGGGTGAGGGAGAATTGGTAGAGAAAAGTACATGCCTATGTAATCGATATAATGAGTTAACAGGTGGTATAAACTGTTTAAGCTATCACATCTGTTTACAGATATGGAATATGGCGAAAAACAAGCTGAACTTTTTGAACTCCTACAAAATGAAAATGTCAATTCTCATTGGAATTCCACACATGGGATTTGGACTTTTCCTGTCTCTCCTCAACCACATGTGAGTCTGTAATCATTCTCCATCTCCATTCTACCTGCAACCTATCTATCCATAACCCACACCTGTCACCCAGAAATGAGCGAGCGTTCTGGACCACACATGAAATTGATGACTAAATCCATGTCTAAAAGCCCCATTCTAAAACTCATCTGCAGGCCCCGTTCTCAGACTGCGTCTGTCTTTCCTTCCCCTCACACTGTCTTTCCTTCCCCTCGCGCTGTCTTTCCTTCCCCTCGCGCTGTCTTTCCTTCCCCTCGCGCTGTCTTTCCTTCCCCTCGCGCTGTCTTTCCTTCCCCTCGCGCTGTCTTTCCTTCCCCTCGCGCTGTCTTTCCTTCCCCTCGCGCTGTCTTTCCTTCCCCTCGCGCTGTCTTTCCTTCCCCTCGCGCTGTCTTTCCTTCCCCTCGCGCTGTCTTTCCTTCCCCTCGCGCTGTCTTTCCTTCCCCTCGCGCTGTCTTTCCTTCCCCTCGCGCTGTCTTTCCTTCCCCTCGCGCTGTCTTTCCTTCCCCTCGCGCTGTCTTTCCTTCCCCTCGCGCTGTCTTTCCTTCCTCGCTTGTCTTTCCTTCCCCCTCGCGCTGTCTTTCCTTCCCCTCGCGCTGTCTTTCCTTCCCCTCGCGCTGTCTTTCCTTCCCCTCGCGCTGTCTTTCCTTCCCCTCGCGCTGTCTTTCCTTCCCCTCGCGCTGTCTTTCCTTCCCCTCGCGCTGTCTTTCCTTCCCCTCGCGCTGTCTTTCCTTCCCCTCGCGCTGTCTTTCCTTCCCCTCATATTTGTCTTTCCTTCCCCTCGCGCTGTCTTTCCTTCCTCGCGCTGTCTTTCCTTCCCCTCGCGCTGTCTTTCCTTCCCCTCGCGCTGTCTTTCCTTCCCCTCGCGCTGTCTTTCCTTCCCCTCGCGCTGTCTTTCCTTCCCCTCATATTTGTCTTTCCTTCCCCTCGCGCTGTCTTTCCTTCCCCTCGCGCTGTCTTTCCTTCCCCTCGCGCTGTCTTTCCTTCCCCTCGCGCTGTCTTTCCTTCCCCTCGCGCTGTCTTTCCTTCCCCCTCGCGCTGTCTTTCCTTCCCCTCGCGCTGTCTTTCCTTCCCCTCGCGCTGTCTTTCCTTCCCCCTCTCGCTGTCTTTCCTCCCCCTCGCGCTGTCTCTCCTCCCCCTCTCGCTCTCTTTCCTCCCCCTCGCGCTGTCTTTCCTTCCCCTCGCGCTGTCTTTCCTTCCCCTCGCGCTGTCTTTCCTTCCCCTCGCGCTGTCTTTCCTTCCCCTCGCGCTGTCTTTCCTTCCCCTCGCGCTGTCTTTCCTTCCCCTCGCGCTGTCTTTCCTTCCCCTCGCGCTGTCTTTCCTTCCCCTCGCGCTGTCTTTCCTTCCCCTCGCGCTGTCTTTCCTTCCCCTCGCGCTGTCTTTCCTTCCCCTCGCGCTGTCTTTCCTTCCCCTCGCGCTGTCCTTCCATCCTCGCGCTGTCTTTCCTTCCCCTCGCGCTGTCTTTCCTTCCTCGCGCTGTCTTTCCTTCCCCTCGCGCTGTCTTTCCTTCCCCTCGCGCTGTCTTTCCTTCCCCTCGCGCTGTCTTTCCTTCCCCTCGCGCTGTCTTTCCTTCCCCTCGCGCTGTCTTTCCTTCCCCTCGCGCTGTCTTTCCTTCCCCTCGCGCTGTCTTTCCTTCCCCTCGCTGTGTCTTTCCTTCCCTCGCGCTGTCTTTCCTTCCCCTCGCGCTGTCTTTCCTTCCCCCTCGCGCTGTCTTTCCTTCCTCATGCTGTCTTTCCTTCCCCTCGCGCTGTCTTTCCTTCCCCTCGCGCTGTCTTTCCTTCCCCTCGCGCTGTCTTTCCTTCCCCCTCGCGCTGTCTTTCCTCCCCCTCGCGCTGTCTTCCCTCCCCCTCGCGCTGTCTTTCCTTCCCCTCGCGCTGCCTTTCCTTCCCCTCGCGCTGCCTTTCCTTCCCCCCGCGCTGCCTTTCCTTCCCCTCCCCTTGTCTTTCCTTCCCCCCGCGCTGCCTTTCCTTCCCCTCCCCTTGTCTTTCCTTCCCCCGCGCTGCCTTTCCTTTTCCTTCCTCCCCTTGTCTTTCCTTCCTCCCCCCGCGCTGCCTTTCCTTCCCCTCCCCTTCACCTCCACTTGCGCTGCCTTTCCTTCCCCTCCCCTTCACCTCCACTTGCGCTGCCTTTCCTTCCCCCGCGCTGTCTTTCCTTCCCCCTCGCGCTGTCTTTCCTCCCCCTCGCGCTGTCTTTCCTTCCCCTCGCGCTGTCTTTCCTTCCCCTCCCTGTCACCTCCACTTGCGCTGCCTTTCCTTCCCCTCGCGCTGTCTTTCCTTCCCCTCGCGCTGCCTTTCCTTCCCCTCCCCTTCACCTCCACTTGCGCTGCCTTTCCTTCCCCTCCCCTTCACCTCCACTTGCGCTGCCTTTCCTTCCCCTCCCCTTCACCTCCACTTGCGCTGCCTTTCCTTCCCCTCCCCTCCACCTCCACTTGCGCTGCCTTTCCTTCCCCTCGCGCTGTCTTCACCTCCACTTGCGCTGCCTTTCCTTCCCTCCCCTTCACCTCCACTTGCGCTGCCTTTCCTTCCCCTCCCCTTCACCTCCACTTGCGCTGCCTTTCCTTCCCTCCCCTTCACCTCCACTTGCGCTGCCTTTCCTTCCTCCCCTTCACCTCCACTTGCGCTGCCTTTCCTTCCCCTCCCTTCACCTCCACTTGCGCTGCCTTTCCTTCCCTCCCCTTCACCTCCACTTGCGCTGCCTTTCCTTCCCCTCCCCTTCACCTCCACTTGCGCTGCCTTTCCTTCCTCCCCTGTCACCTCCACTTGCGCTGCCTTTCCTTCCCTCGCGCTGTCTTCACCTCCACTTGCGCTGCCTTTCCTTCCCCTCCCCTTCACCTCCACTTGCGCTGCCTTTGTTCCCCTCCGCGCTGTCACCTTCCCCCGCGCTGCCTTTCCTTCCCCTCCGCGCTTCACCTCCACTTGCGCTGCCTTTCCTTCCCCTCCCCTTCACCTCCACTTGCGCTGCCTTTCCTTCCCTCCCCTTCACCTCCACTTGCGCTGCCTTTCCTTCCCTCCCCTTCACCTCCACTTGCGCTGCCTTTCCTTCCCTCCCCTTCACCTCCACTTGCGCTGCCTTTCCTTCCCTCCCCTTCACCTCCACTTGCGCTGCCTTTCCTTCCCCTCCCCTTCACCTCCACTTCCCTCGTGCCGCCTTCCCCTTCACCTCCACTTGCGCTGCCTTTCCTTCCCCTTCCCCTTCACCTGCGCTGCCTTTCCTTCCCCTTCCCTCGTGCCGCCTTCCCCTTCCCCTTCCCTCGTGCCGCCTTCCCCTTCACCTCCACTTGCGCTGCCTTCCCTTCCCCTCCACCTCCACTTGCGCTGCCTTTCCTTCCCCTTCCCTCCACCTCCACTTCCCCTTCCCTGCCTTCCCTTCCCCTTCCCTCGTGCCGCCTTCCACTTCCCCTTCCCTCGTGCCGCCCTTCCCCTTCCCCTTCCACTTGCGCTGCCTTTCCTTCCCCTCCCCTCCTCTCGTGCTGCCTTTCCTTCCCCTCCCCTCCTCTCGTGCTGCCTTCCCCTTCCCCTTCCCTCGTGCTGCCTTCCCCTTCCCCTTCCCTCGTGCTGCCTTCCCCTTCCCCTTCCCTCGTGCTGCCTTCCCTTACAGTAATGATTCGCCAGAACACGGCAGGATAGCTGAGACATAGGCATGCTTGCTCTCAGCTGTCTCAACTGGGTTCGAATCCTGACCCAGCTATAAACTGTCATCCCGATGTTTCACAGGCTGGGTGATTCATCATTGTGTGCGCCGTCTCTCGGATGGACCTCTCACTCTCACTCTCACTCTCACTCTCACACACACCCCCTATGGCTGCTGGTTGCATCATTGGTTGGGATGCCGCTGATGCAGTGTTCCCCTTACCAGTGCACTGGTACTCATTTTGCCGACCTCGGAAGGATGACAGGTTGAGTCAACTTCCTGGTGTCTTAATTCAGCAGCCAACGGGGCTTGAACTCAGGACCCTAGGATCCCAAGCCACCACCCTAACCACTAAGCCAGCACCAGGCTCGGATGGACATTAAACTGGGTGTCACATCTGCCAGAAGCCCCCCCCCCTCCACACCTTCCCCCTACCCCTGTCTCCCTCCTCCCCTTTCACTCCCCCACCTCCTCTCTGTCTCCCTCTCACCCCTCTGCCTCTCTCAACCCTATCCGACCCCTATCCCTCTCAACCCTATCCGACCCCTATCCCTCTCACCCCTACCCCCCTCCCTCTCACCCCTACCCCCCTCCCTCTCACCCCTACCCCCTCCCTCTCACCCCTACCCCCTCCCTCTCACCCCTACCCCCTCCCTCTCACCCCTACCCCCTCCCTCTCACCCCTACCCCCTCCCTCTCACCCCTACCCCCTCCCTCTCACCCCTACCCCTCTCCCTCTCACCCCTTCCCCTCTCCCTCTCACCCCGATCCCTCTCTCCTTCACCACCTCACCTCCTTCCTCTCTCCCTCCTCTTTCCTTCCCCTCCCTCCTCTCTTCCTCCTCTCCCTCTTTCTCTCCCCCCCCAACCCTCCTCTTAATGTTCCCATCGATGAAGTGATGGGATGTATTTGCTGGTCTGAAATATTTTGTCCTTTTTGAGCAACCATAAAGAATTGTTTTTTTTTTTTTTTAATTTCTAAAAAGCCTTAAATTTCACCCACTTTACTGGCATATCATTACCCGATAAGTCACCTCATTCGGAATCTGTTGGTTTGGGAACTCAAGTAATGACATCCTGGAATTGAAAGTTCCCCATCTTCATGGTGTAATTATCCCCACACTTCTGAAATCGGCTCTGTCTGTCTGTGTCCTGTCCTGCCTTGTCTGTCCTGCTATCTCCTCCTCAACGATGGGGCAGAAATTCACCAAACTTAGTAGTTACTAGACAGTACCTGCCCGTAGGGCGGGGAGGGAATGAGGGGAGGGAATGGAAAGGCAGTGTTAGGGTTAGGGTTAGGGTTGGGGTTGGGGTTGGGGTTAGGGTTAGGGTTAGCTGTTACAGTTAGGGTTAGCTATTACGGTTAGGGTTAGGGTTAGGTAACCCTAACAACTAACCCTAACCCTAACCCCAACAGCTTTGGTATCTCATTGTATCCAACTGTTTGGCCATCTATAAAGGACAAAGAAACATGAAACATTGACGTTTTAGTCAATTTATAACATCATAATTCAAAAACCGGAAGTCGGAAGTGAATGTCATCAATCAACTGTGTCATTTAATTTTGATTATCTGTCGAATGGCGTTGGTCCCATCTCGATCGGATGAAATTGAGAAATTGAAGTTACCCGGTGACCTTGACCCCTTGATCCCGTGACCTTCGACCTTGAACTTGACCCCCCATGTCCGTTCTCATGCCAAGTTTCATCTCATTCTATCCAACGGTTCGGCTGCCTATAAAGGACGAACAAACATGCATACAAACATATTCTGTTTTTTTAGTATAGTAGATGATCACTCACAGCAAGAAGGTGCAAGAGCGGTGTCATTTGGCCCCACCCCCTGAGGTGTGGTCAAAAAGGTCAAATAACGAAAATGCAATTATGGGAACATTTTTAATAAAACTTTGTATCGGCAATGAACATTGGGGTACGCATGACACCTGCAACGATTTTTTGGATTCCCCCCGATTCATGCCCCAGGGAGTCGGACTTATGGTCACGGAGGTGAAAACAGAAGATTTCTCAAACTCAAACTTTGACATTAACTTTGCTCAAGGTTGGAAGCGTGGGGATTTGCGATGACACGCCATTGACTTCGCTCTCGTCTATATTTATTAAACTAATGAATAATTTTGTGTTGTAAAGAGCCGAATGTGTAAAAATGTTTATCTGTGGATTGTATGGTGCAAAGAAACATTCAATCTCCTTTATAAACTCCAGTATTTTATATGTGGACAAATTGTGTTTCTTCGCATGAACCTCCCTGAGGAAAGGACACCGATGGATATATCATTTACCCATTGAAGGAGACGTATGGTTTTCTTTATTGGTCTTTTTAGAAATGTATTCCATCAGCGAAGAACCTGTTTTAGTATGACTTCAGTAGCAGCAAATAAAATGGCCACCTTCAACATTATGAGAAATAACTCATGCAGATTTGTCATTGATGAAGGACACACTTCGTGTTGTGCAACCATCCTTTTTCGATGTTTCCCGATCCCTTCTCTTGTCTGTCTGGTGTGCAGGCATTTCTCCCACTGGCGGGACATCTTGTGTGTTGTTTTACCCCAGCTTCTCTTTCTCTCTTCCTTATTTGGCTACCTGTGCTTGATAGTTATCTTCAAGTGGGTATACTGGCTACCAATCAATTCCAAGAATGCACCCAGCCTCCTCCTCGATTACATTCATCTCTTCATGTTTCAGGGTGGCAGAAAATTGTACGGTACGCAGGTAATTACCTTTTCTTACTCTTGTTATACCCATGCTTTTTGGAGAAAAAAAACCAGGGGGATTTTGTAATTGGCTCCTGACCATCTGCCTGTCATGTCCTATATTCTCCGTCACACGATCTCCCAAACGTTTGGGCAGAAATTCACCAAACTTGGGAGTGATGATCACCACCTTGCATGCTTTTCCTGGCAAGCATTTCATTATTCGCAAATCACTCGGCACGTCGGTGTTTGGTGGTGACTTTTGCTCTACATCATCGGGCCGATTGAAAGAGGTGGATTTTTTATCGTTTGGTGAAAGGCTGCGGCTACAGTGAGCGAGCTTCTTCTACCTATTTTGTTTGACGCCATTTTGGGGCCGCGACGGCTTGATTCCCAGGGACTCTTCTTATTCACCAACCACGAGAGGAATACGAGGGATTGTTAATCGGCTCGATTTCATTTACACACGTCATTGCGTTTTGAATAAGCCTGATGTGGTGTTGGCTTAATATTAGGGTGATGGGCTTGGGATCCTAGGGTCCTGAGTTCAAATCTCACTCGAATGTCGAATTAATACCAGGTGGGGTTGACTCAGCCTGTCATCCTTCCGAGGTTGGCAAAATGAGTACCACCTTGCTGGGATGATTGAACCATTCGAGTATCCTGTGTCGGAGTGGCGACCTGTCTCGGGTTGTGCCCAATAGCCCAGGAGACTGCATTGGCAGCACCAACATACTGTCCAGAGTGTGGTCCCAATGGATGGATGTATGACAATAAGGTGCAAGAGCAGTGTCATTTTGTCAAAAAGTCAAATACTAAAAAATGCAATTACGGGCACATTTTTTAACATTTTGTCATGAAACTTTGTATATGCAATTAACGTTGAAGGACGCATGAAATGGTAACGATTTTTTGAGTTGATCCCTGGGTTCATGCCCCAATAGGTCAGGACTTGATATCAAAGGGGTCAAAATGGGGAAAAAAATGTTTCACTAAAAATGCTATATTGGGTCAATCCTGGTTGAACTTTTTACCATCTTTCAACTTTGCTTTCGGTGGGAAGCATGGGGATTTGCGATGATACGCCATCGACTTCACTCTCGTTATTAGTCCCCTACCGATTTCACCGGAGGGGACGAGAGGTTTGCTGTCCGTCCCACCTGTCCTTTTTCCTACTTTTTCCCCCATACCCTTTAACATATTCAACTGAAACATGGTACGTGGCTTTATTATGATAAGTTACAGAACAAGATCAAGTTTCAGGACATTTCGTCAATTTATCACGGAGTTATGCTCTTTTTAGACTTAGAAAATATCACATATTATGCATTGAGTGTTCAGCTTCCCTGACTTCACCCCACTGCTTTACACCAATTGGCTGGACAGCCGACCTGACTTCATCCCAATAAAATCATGCCCCTCCATTGCATGAAGCAGCACAGATCGGCAAGCCTCAGGCCTTTGACCTGGGTTTTAGTCCATGGCCCAGTGCAATTGGAATGATCGCAGATATATATATGCACATAAGCCGTACGCATGTTTTTGCCTCGAAATGAATGAAACACGGTGGTTTAGAAAGTTTTTCTTCTTCATCTTGGTTCCGGTGTCGACTCGAGTGTGTGTTAAAGCAAACAAATTTTTATCTCCAGTTTCTTATCCGATTTGTCTTTGTTGGTTTCTCGTCTACAAAAGATATCAGTAAATGATAATTGCTTTTCATTTTATTATGCCGAATAGAACCAAACACAGTATGTTGGAGAGTTTCTTCTTCTTAATTTTGGTTCTCGTATCGGCTCGAGCGTGCGTTAAATGCAAACAAATCTTTTTATTTACCTCCCGCACATTCATTGGGGCAGGTAGAGGACATGTATTGTGAAGCCATTCTCACTGTAGTTTTGGTTATTTTTGTTACCCCCCTTATTGCTTTGTCGCTGGCCCAACTTATCACTGTCCATATCCAATTTTTATCCCCCGCCCCATGGCGGAAGGGGGATATTGTTAATCTTTTGTTCCCACCTATTCCTTGGAAACCACACCGTCAAAGAATATTTTTCCATAAAATAGATACCATGTAAAAATACTATTTAGTAAACAAACGCATGAAATCCAGAATTGCAAGGCATGTTTTATCACCTTAATTTCCTTTCAACTTGTTTTAGATTTGGATTTTTGTTTTTTCCTCCATTTCCTTTTTTCTCTTGCCTATTTCTCATTCATTCCTCATCCTCACCCTACCCTAAACTTGTGTACCACTCTTTCTCCCCATCTTATTGAAAAAATATTTGAATTTTTGTTTTTGCATTTCTACATGCTTTAAGTGATTTCCAACGAAAAAAAAAATTTGTTAGAGGAAAAAAAAAAAAATTGCAACTTTTTTTTCAAAAAAATTTCATTTTATTTGAAAAATATTTGAATTTCTTTTTTTTTGCATTTCTACATGTTTTAAGTGATTTCCAACCCAAAAAAGAAATTGTTAGAGAAAAAAAACCAAATTTTGCAACTTTTTTTTCAAAAAAAATTCGATTTTTTTTTTTTTTTTTTTTTTTTTTTTTTATTTGGGCATTTCTACATGCGCGTCGATCTAGTTTTCTCTTGCCCTGTCTTTTTGTTGCCCACCCCCCCCCTCTCCTTTCCTTGTGGTTTTTCCTCAGGAACAAACAGAGAAGAGTTTGGCAGCCCTTGGTTATATATGTATCCCTTGGTTGCTATTCTCCAAACCCATTGTCATGTACATCTCACATCGTCGGAAGGAACAGAGGGTACGTACCACTGACTATTGGTCACTTTTACATCTTTAGCACTCTTTGCTTCTATTTGCCTTCTTCCTATGGTCTCCTTCCTCTAAAAGTCCAACTGTTATAACTTTTTTTTCTCCATTCTCTTAATTCTCCTTCATTGGATCCTTCACATAATGTCTTTAATCACATCTCTGACTTCAAATGTTTTTAAATCCCAGTTTGCAATGTATGTTCGTGTTCCAACACTCAGACTTTTTTCCAACTTCAGTGCCAATTCACCCCACCTCTTCAAGTATACCTCCGCCTAACTCCTCACCTGTAATACCCTCTCCTTACCCCTCCCATCTTGCCCCTCATCCTACCTCCACTCTAAGCACCTCTTCTGCTTTAGTATCAGCTCCTCCTCTGATGTCTTGTATCAGCTCTTCCTCTGGTTTTCCAAAGTGCGTAGTATTCTAACATCTGTGAGCTCCATTCTAACCATACAGATATCTCGCTCTTTCTTTCCTCTCATCACACCTCCCCCTCTTCCCAACCCCTCAAATTTTGTACCTCCCCCTGCCCACTCCCTTCTTCACCATACCACTACCAAGTCTCATCCTTCCCATCTCCCCACCTCTCCCCTCACCATCGTGCCGCTTGGTCATGCCTGCTCTCATCGCCTCCCCTCCCTCTCAAAGCTTCCCTCTCACCCCTCCCTCTCAAAGCAACCTTCACACTCTTTTCCCCTTCAAGCTTCCCACTCACCTTTCTCAAAAACTCCCCCCTCACCCTTCTCCCTCAAATCTCCCTTTTCATTCCCTCTTCTTAAAGTTGCCCCCGACCTCACATCCACAATGCTGCCTCCTTCACTGCCCTCTCTCTTCAATCTCATCCCTCCACCTCCTCCAATCTTCAACTTCCCTCTGCCCCCTCTCTTATTACTCCCCACTGTGCCTCATTCCATCACCACTGAGCCTTTTCTACTCCTCATCCGGCCCTCTCCCCGAGCTCTTCTGCAATCCCCCACACTTTCAACAACTCTCCCTACCCTCTCCTCCCCTGCACCCAAAGCCTCCTCCCCTCCCTCTTCCTTAACAGTGTGGACCTCAAATATCCGGGACCTTCGCTCAAACCTGACAGATCTTTCCGTACAGGTTAACACTGACAAACCAGACATAATCTGCTTAACAGAAACTTTCTTCTTTCAAAACACCTCTGACTCCCTAGTATTTCTCCCTGGTTACTCCCTCTTCATCAAAGACTTCATTCCTCACTCTCCAGGCACTGTCCTCACTCCCTCACACCCCCAAGAATACCTCTGGCTACGGCTTCCCCTCCACTCCCACCTTATGTTTATATGTGTGTTGTACCGTCCCCCAAACAGTGATGACTCCATTTACACCTTCTTCTTCCTCTTTCGGCTTGCTCCCGTTAGGGGTCGCCACAGCGGACCAACTGTCTCCATTTCGCTCTATCCTCCACATCTTCCATTGACACTCCAACCACCCGCATGTCCGCCCTCACCGCATCCATGAACCTCTTCTTTGGCCTTCCTCTTCTCCTCCTGCCTGGCGGCTCCATCTTCAACATCCTTCTCCCGATATACTCCGTTTCCCTCCTGTGCACATGTCCAAACCATCTCAATCTCGCCTCTCTCACTTTGTCTCCAAACCGTCCTACCTGCGCTGTCCCTCTAATACACTCATTTCTTATCCTATCCATCCTCGTCACTCCCAACGAGAATCGCAGCATCTTTAACTCTGCCACCTCCAGCTCTGCTTCCTGTCTTTTTGTTAGCTCCACCGCCTCCAAACCATACAACATAGCTGGTCTCACTACCGTCTTGTATACTTTCCCCTTCACTCTTGCAGCTACCCTTCTGTCACAAATCACTCCTGCAACTCTTCTCCACCCACTCCATCCTGCCTGCACTCTCTTTTTCACTTCTCTCCCACACTCTCCGTTACTTTGGACAGTTGATCCCAAGTATTTAAACCAATCCACCTTCCCCACCTCAACTCCTTGCAACTGCACCATACCACCACCCTCCCTCTCATTTACGCACATGTACTCCGTCTTTCTCCTACTGACTAACATTCCCCTTCTCTCCAGTGCGTACCTCCACCTCTCAAGGCTCGATTCAGCCTGCTCCCTACTCTCCCTACAGATCATGATGTCATCCGCGAACATCATGGTCCATGGAGACTCCAGTCTGATCTCGTCCGTCAACCTGTCCATCACCATTGCAAACAGGAAAGGGCTCAGAGTCAATCCTTGGTGCAATCCCACTTTAACCTTAAACCGGTCCGTCATTCCTACCGCACACCTCACCGCTGTCACACTGTCCTCATACATATCCTGCACGATCCTCACATACTTCTCCAACACTCCCGACTTCCTCATACAATACCACAACTCCTCTCTTGGCACCCTATCATAAGCTTTCTCTAAATCCACAAACACACAATGTAACTCTTTCTGGCCTTCCCTATACTTCTCCATCAACATTCTCAAAGCAAACATCGCATCAGTGGTGCTCTTTCCTGGCATAAACCCATACTGCTGCTCACAGATCATCACCTCTCCTCTCAACCGAGCTTCCACTACTCTTTCCCACAACTTCATGGTGTGGCTTAACAACTTTATCCCTCTGTAATTTCCACAGCTCTGCACATCACCCTTATTCTTGAAAATCGGAACCAGCACACTTAATCTCCACTCCTCCGGCATCCTCTCACTTTCCAAGACTTTATTAAACAATCTGGTTAACAACCCCACTGCCATCTCTCCTAAGCACTTCCATGCCTCCACTGGTATACCATCTGGGCCAACCGCCTTTCCACTTTTCATCTTCTTCATAGCAGTCCTCACTTCATCCTTACTGATCCACCCCACTTCCAGATTCACTATCTCCACCTCTTCCAACCTTCTCTCTCTCTCATTTTCTTCATTCATCAGCTCCTCAAAGTACTCCATCCACCTTCTCAACACACTCTCCTCGCTCGTCAGCACATTCCCATTTGCGTCCTTTATCACCCTAACCTGCAGCACATCCTTCCCAGCTCGGTCCCTCTGTCTTGCCAATCGGTATAAATCCTTTTCCCCTTCTTTTGTATCCAACTTCTCATACAGCTCGTCATATGCCTTTTCCTTGGCCTTAGCCACCTCTCTTTTGCTTTTCGACGCCACTCCTTGTACTCCTGCCGACTTTCTTCATCTCTCTGACTATCCCACTTCTTTTTCGCCAACCCCTTCTTCCTTATACTTTCCTGTACTTCCTCATTCCACCACCAAGTCTCCTTATCTTCCTTTCTCTGTCCAGATGTCACACCAAGTACCTTCCTAGCTATCTCCCTCACAACTTCTGCTGTCGTTGCCCAATCATCCCACCCATCTTTACCACCATCCAACGCCTGTCTCACCTCCTCCCTAAATTTCACGCAACAGTCTTCCTCCTTTAGCTTCCACCATCTGGTCCTTGGTTCAGCCCTCACTCTCTTCCTCAACCTCACCTCTAAAGTCATCCTACAGACCACCAATCGATGCTGTCGAGCTACACTCTCCCCTGCCACAACCTTACAGTCACTAATCTCTTTATCTCAATCTGATGACTCCATTTACACCTATCTCGCCAAAAACAAAGACCAACTTCGATCCTCTCATCCCAACTCTCTCTTCTTCATACGTGGTGACTTCAGTGGTCATCGTGTCAGTTGGCTGGGTGTGGGTACCTCCCTCACCTGCCATGGCATTTCAGCAAAAGACTTCTGCGACTCATTGGGACTGACTCAATCGGTCAACTTCCCGACCTCTCAACCAACCGTACTCCATTTCTTCTGGATCTGATTTTGAAGAATTTCCCTGAAAATATCTGCTATTCTTCCTCCGCTCAAATTGGTTCATCTGACCACATGCTTGTCAAAGTAGACATATCTCTGACTATTATTTGAGAACCGCCTCAGTGCCGTCGAGTCCAGCAATTTCACTTGGGCCGACTGGCAGGGACTTCAAGCAGTTGTCCTGAAACAACTTGCCTTCGCCTCATGGAAGGCAAATCCAACTGAAGGCAATCTCAGTTCCTCCATAGAGCTCAGACTAAGTGTTTGCTTTCAGAAGAGCCAGGAAACAACATCTTTCTCATCTCAAGTCTGAACTCTCAAACCTTTCTCCCTCCTCCAAATCCTAGTGACATCTGGTTAAGTCTGTTTCGGGGTATGTTCCACCTCCATCCCCTCCCTTACCTCAAATGGCCACACAGCTGATAACGCACGTGAAAAGGCCGAATGCCTATACTCCATGTTTGCTTTTAAATATTTTGACTCGAACCCATCGCTTTCTGTCCCCACCTTACCCAGTCGCATCCAGCTGTTCCTGGACTCCATGTCCTTTTCTCCTGACAAGGTGGAGAGCTTGCTATCAAACGTCGACTCAGATTCTGCAACCGGTCCAGAAGGCATCAGCCCTCGTGTTCTAAAAACCTGCTCTTCTACTCTTGCTCACCCTCTCTGTATTCTATCCACCCTCTCATTTGCTCAAGGTCTTCTGCCATCTGCATATAAATCAGCAAACATCACTGCCCTGCACAAAAAGGTGCAAAAACAGATCCCTGCAACTACAGACCAATCAGCCTTCTCACAATCATCAGCAAGGTTATGGAATCCATCATCCCTTCAGACATTATTAAATCCTTCCTCTTCTCCAATGGCTTGATTTCCGATCATCAATTTGGTTTCAGACCAAGTCACTCTACCCTGGATATGCTGCTTCTGCTCTCCCAACAATGGATGGAGGTCCTCAATGCCAGACATGAGAGCAGAGCCATCTCCCTTAGACATATGGCATGCCTTCTATACGGTCTGGCACCATGCCCTGTTCACCAAACTCTCTTCCTATGGTATCCAAGGACATCTCCACTCAAGGCTCGCAGACTTCCTCTCCTATTGCAGTCAACGTGTGGCCCTAAATGGAGTTCTTTCATCCCCTCTTCCTGTCCAGGCTGGAGTTCCTCAAGGTAGCGTTCTGAGCCCTGTTCTTTTACTGGTTTTCATCAATGATCTCTCCGACTCTCTGGAAAATCATCTTTATCTCTTTGCTGATGACTCCACCCTCTGCTGTACCAACTGTCATCCCTCAGATTGGCAAGCAGCAGCCTCTTCACTCTCTGCAGATCTGGATAAAGTCACAAACTGGTTCAACACTTGGAATATGTCTTTCAATCCTGACAAATCTCACACACTCATTATGTCTCAGCAAACATTATGCTCTGCATAACACACCCTCCCCCCCCCCCCATCTACTTTCTCAACAATCTTCTTGAAGAAGTCTTTTCTTTCAAGCTTCTGGGTGTCACTATCTGCCATGCTCTTTCCTGGGAAAGCCACATTTCCAAGCTGGCCCCCAAAGCCAGTCGCCGACTGAGCATCCTCCATCGTGCAGTCCTTCCTTGGCACACCTGAGCTCTTGACTACGTACAAAGCTTTCGTCCGCAGCTTGATGGAGTACTCCTCGCCTCTCTGGGCTGGTTCTCTCACTCTCTCAGGCAGGTCAGTGGTCTTTGTCTTCTACAGTCTCCTCTTCGGCCTCGCCCTCCCCCCCATATTTCCACAGGGCGCTCAAAGTCCACCAGCAACCCCCTTCTGGTAAAACAACCAAAATCAAGAATCAATGCTCACCTTCACTCTTTCATTCCTCTTTTTCCCCACATTTGGAACAAACTCCCACACTCTCTTGAATCGCACTCTTCCCTCCAGGTTTTCAAAGCAGCTGTTCACCACCATCTCTTATCTCCCCCCCCCCCCATCCAAAATCACGATATTTTCTACCCCCGCTAATCCACCCCAACCTCACCTCCTTCAAATTCCTTTCTTTCTTTCCTGAAAGTCCCTGAAGTGTCCATCTTGTTTACCCCGCGTTCCCCGCCCCATCTCTCGACCTTCCACAGATCTCCTCGTGTCTCTGTTTCACACTTCTATTTTCCTTCCCTCTCCTGCCCCTCTTGTCTCCTGCTCCCCTTTTGTACGTTCTGTGTGTTAGCCCTTATACCAGTCTCAACATTTCATACAAAAAAAAAAACAGTACAGTAGTACACGCAAAGAATACACCATCAACAACCACATCCACGACACCAACAGTTACGTGTTTTAAAGATCCCTTTTCGCATGTTTACTTCATTTTACATCCTTTTGACACTCACAGATAGATATGCAATGCGTTTGTGAAGTGCAGTGTGCTCCCTTTTGAATAAACCCGTCGGGCGAAGTTGCAGGAGGCACGCCTCGTTTTCAAAAGTAATCTCAAATATTATTCTCTCAACGAGAGTCATTTATTGCATTCACCGTTTATATGGATTTTTCAGGAGAAGAACAAAACCCAGTGCGAAGTTAAGGTTACGCGCGGTGTGCTACATATAACGAGGTACTCTTCAGCAGAAAAAAAACTGCGTCGTCGTTGCCATCTTGCTGGACTCGCAAACCAGTCGTCTGATGGTATCCTGATTGAAATCTGCCGTATGATCAGACCACATCAAGAAGAATGTTTTTTTTTTTGTTTTTTTCTTTTCTTTGTGTAGATATCATAACATTGCCTTCTTTTGGAAGAAATAATTAACAATCGTTTGGTCAAGGACATTGGCGAGACCTTCCACGGCTGATCTATATACATTTGTGTGTCTCTCGAAACATCCACTGTTTCTGTTGTTGTTTCTTCAACGGTCTTTGGGTTAACAACATTAATTTCTTTGTTCCAAGATTAATGGCAGTTCTGTCGATTATGTGAAAGCTGATTGAATATGTTTCCCACATTCCTGGATCCTCGTCATCATTTCCCTTCCATCTTTATGAACATTTTACTTGTACGCTTCATGCTTCATCTATAATTTGAATACCACTTTGCACAAGTTGGCTTAAATTTTGATGAAAATATCTATTACGAATGTGCCCTTGTTGAGACATTGAGTGTTTTCTTCGTCTGTTTCGTTTTTTTTTATTACCCTCCCCATCCTTCAGTCTCTAATGAGCCTGCAAGCTGAAGACTCTCCTCTTTTGACGGGGTGTAATGATGAAAGTGAAAAGATTGATGTAAGACTGCTCGTTCCTGAGTCACCAACTCTCCCACCGCCCAATTCTATTTTTTTCTTTTCTTCTGACCACTCTCATGTTTCATTGAATTATTTCTCAAATCCTTATTGTGCGCTATCTTTTATTTTCAGCAAGTGAACTTTGCTCTGACCTTTCCTTGCACAAGCTCGGTCGTGTCAAATTTGTACGTTCTGTCAATGATCGTGCGGACAACGTAATCCTTTAAAAGCAGAAGAAAATGATTTTAATTCTCTGTCTATGACCTCACGTTTCCTCGGTAGCGTTTGTGCCCCAAACTAATTTGACTCCTTGATGATAAACTCTGTGTGTGTGTGTGTGTTGTTTCACATTCTGCCCAGAGATGATGATGAGAGGCGGGAATTGAAGTTTATTCACACTGCAAATTATGATGTCCTCCTTACTAAAAGCTCCTCGTCATTAATATTTCATGGAGGAAGTAGATAATGTTGCAAAGGCACGTTTAGGAACATGTAGCCAAGTTGTTAAGTCGCATACAATACTAGCAGGGTTTGCTTGGAGAGCAGTTTAAATGATGGTTTTCGGTGAGGTTATTTGCAAATATGATCATTTTAATCGCTCAACAATTAATCCAGGAATCATGCTATAATCAGGGAATCTTCATGTTGAGTTTGGCATCCAACAGATCACAAACTAGTCACCATTTTACTGCTCCTATATTGTCGAGGCATTCTCTTGAGCTTGAGGAACAGAAAGAAAGAAGTTGCCTGTGCCGACGCCTGCCTTCACATGGTGCAAACAAAGCAATCCCCAGGCTTTTTTGGGATGAGTGTTTCCACACAATTTTCACTGCACTCAGTAGCTTCATAATTCAACATCACTCAATATCTTCATCATTGTAATCTACACTCAGTAGTGTCATGAAAGTCCAGCAAATTGAAGTGGAGGTAGCACACTTACCTTTGAGCTGTCTAGTCTGGGTTTAATCCCCAAACCAACTATAAACTGTCCGATTGGTGCTTCACAGGCGGGGTGTCACATCACGAAGTGTACCGTCCCTCGGATGGACATTAAGCTCTGGGTGTCCCATCATTTAGCAGTGGTCGGAAGACGTGAACGATGCAACCGTCTTTTTATTTCTCCATTATCTGTGGCTCGTATTGGAGCTGCCACACACACAAAAAACAAACACACAAACAGGACACAACACAAGACTGTTGGATGAGACAAACACAGCCACTGAGCTTGGGGGAAGTGGCTTCACTTCCCAGGGTACTCTGCATATCAACGACTTCATAACAATGGTGCCACCTTTCTCACCACACCAGCGGGCATTTTCTGAGGAGGAATTTCCTTCTCCCTCCCCATCAATCCCAACCGATGGGGATTGTCCGTGCTCTTAAGCTTGTAATGTTTAACGTCAAGGAAAGACGCAGCACGTACCATTTTTAAAATCTTTGGTATGACTCGTCCGGGATCTTGATCATCGACCTCCCAGACTCGGAGCGGACGCGCTAACTGTTAAACCACCGACTCTGGTTGGAGTTGGGGTTTTGCGAAGCGTAGGTGAGCTATCGCCAGCATCCTGACCAAATTATAAATTCCTTCATTGTTTCATTCTATGTGGTCAAAGGTTGACTTTTATTATATTTTGAAGTTAAAATTTTTGTAATTATTTTTTTTATTTTCTTCCTCTTCCAACATTTTCTTCTTGCTTCTCCATTTATTAAATTTTTTTCCAACCTTATTTTTCTCCTCCATGTCCCTGTCATTGCTTCCACTCCCCTCTAGTTTGATTTTGCAGACGAGTTCATGCTCCAGGCCATTCACACCATTGAGTTCTGCTTGGGATGCATCTCCAACACTGCGAGCTACCTCCGCCTGTGGGCGCTCAGCCTGGCACATGCAGGTGAACAACACAAGAATAAAGTTTCCTTGTTGGATTATGTTTTTCTTTGTCAACATTGGCGTATTGGACTTGTGACAATAATCTTAATGTCTGAAAATGTGGACTTGCACATTTATCCATTAAGATCCTTCTCTTTTACGTACCTTATCTGGTTTCATTGTTTCATTCAAGGACTGGGGGGGGGGGGGGGATTTGCACAGAATCATGTTTATCATCTAATGACTTGGCATACATGAACCCGATTTGCATGATTAATTTGGGCCCCAATAAGTATGTATTATTTGGGCCCAAATTAATCATGCAAATCACTAAATTGATTGACAGCTCCTGTGTATTGCCATCTTTGCAGAGCTTAGAGTGCGCAGGTTTGTTTTCCTCAAATCTGCTGTGCAAAATTAATTTTTTGGTCAACATGGTTGGTTGGTTTTTTGGTTGACCAAGGAAGGTCAACATCACAATAAAAACTTGCAATTCCTAATGAAATTAAAATAATGAAATTAAATATGGCCATGTTAGGCAGGCTGAGTGAGTCCCATGACATGTGACGCAACCGTGGGACAGAGAAGGCCGAACGTAAATCCATCAAATATATAGTACATTTTTTGCACACACGTACATATATTTATCATCGGGCACCCAACTTTATATATTCTGTGGTCATCATCTTAAAAAAAAATAAAAAAAATTAAAAAGTGTGACATCCGTATTGGCATTGCAACTAGAAGGGCACTTGCCAGAGCGTGTTCCTACACCAGGTTTGAACCATGTACGCTTTGTATCCCAATGATGGGCCGGATCAGCATCTGGACCTGAACCAAAATCGAATTGGCTTGTTCTGGTCACCTACCCAACTCATCCACCAAGATTTGTCCTCATCCGCCCACAACTTTTTGACATATGCTATATATAATTTTTGACTCCATCTCCCAATGGTGAAGAATCACTAAAAAATAAAAAAAATTCTCGTATCCGGATCTGAATGGGGATCTTCACCAAAATCAAATCAATTTATCCTTATCACACACGCAACATGTCTACTAAGTTTTTGTCTGAATCCCTCTGTAACCTTTTGAGATTGTCTGTCTGTCTGTCTGTCTGTGAGCATGCTAACATGGGTAAAAACAAAACCTCCATCCACC
Source organism: Eptatretus burgeri (assembly GCF_056783735.1). Lineage (NCBI taxonomy): Eukaryota > Metazoa > Chordata > Myxini > Myxiniformes > Myxinidae > Eptatretus > Eptatretus burgeri. Next base: position 28,649,111 of record NC_140961.1, read on the forward strand.
TTCGATGGTGGACATGAATATTCTGATTGGGAAAAAAAAATCACTTTCAACCATCCATTGTGTGTTCATTTGGTAGGTTTCTTTTGACGAGTCATTTGTTGCATACTTACATCATCTCCAAGCTGTTTGCAAAACTTACGACGACATCATTTCAGCTACGTCATCGCCAGTTCCTTATTTAAGCGGTGCTTACCAAGATGATAAGTCCCAAGGACAAACATGACAAAGAGTTGGCCTTCACCTGGAAAAAAAACCTGTGTTTTCCCATGGGTGACTGTTTGTCTCTTTATCACGTACAACAGGCAAGGCCTCAGTTACTTTGGAGGTCCACTGTCGCACATTTTCCCAAAAATTTTGTTCTCCCAGCAAGCATTCCTGTAGTACGCTAACAATTCAAACGATGTCTGCTTTGAAGTCTACACACCATTCGTAAATCAACAATTTCACCTTCTGAAGGCCACATCCACATCAACATGAACTAGAGAGTTCGTAGAACACCTTACCACATGCAGTTTTTGAGAAAAGGACACAGGATTGGTCTTTTCAACTCTTTCTTTGCGTTTCCAAGCATGATCTATGTTTCCAACGAGCTGTGTTTTTGGCTGTATCTTGATATTCCCCAACACTGAGAGCACGTGCGGCAAATTTGATTGGTCGAGATGGCGTAAAATGACGTAATATTTTGTCCTCGTACTGCTAAATCAAAGGTTTTTGAAAGTGCCAACAAGGCAATTTGTGTTGTACACTTGAACAGTGTTCAAGTAATTGAAATAAAAGAAAACGATAATCCTGTACAATGACATCTGTGGACAGACAGTGAACCGATTGCTCAACCCCACTTTGCGCTGCGCTTCGCGTGTGGCTTAATAAACCGAAACTTCCATCCTGAAGGTGAGGCACAACAGGGTCAGTAACGTCAACGTGAAAAACCTGGTGTGCATCAACAAATAATCACGTTCGCTCTTTACAAATTGCCATTTCACTGAGACCCTTCACTGTGTTGTGGTCGCATTGCATGTGCGGTTATAAACTGGATCCGCTGATAGTCACCTTACTAGCTACTTTAGGGGACATCAGAATATTTTCAACAGTCTCCTGAAGCACTCAACTCCTTGTGTTCCGTTGTTGATTTTGACTGCAACTCAAAATCGCTCATTTATATCGAGATATTAATTGATGGTGTGAAGAAGCGAATTGCAAAACTTTGTAGCAGTAGAAAATGGCATACGGAGACAGCTTCAAACTGCAGCACCTCCTCACCTCCTCTTCCTTGCAAAATGTTTTTATCATTTCTTTTATGGCCTATTCCCAAACATTTTATATTCAGCGTCTATTTAAGAGATATGCAAGTAGGCTTTGCTGATGTTGCACTTGCTTCTCTGTTTTAGAGCTGTCCGAAGTCCTTTGGTCCATGATTTTGAGTAATGGACTTGGTGCCACAGGTGTGAAGGCACCATTCATCTTGCTGCCTTTTTTCTGTGCATTTTCCTGCCTCACGGTGGTCATATTGTTGGTGATGGAGGGACTTTCTGCATTCCTTCATGCTCTTCGTCTCCACTGGTAGCTTTTTCTTGAAGATCTTGTTTTTTTGCCATTGTTATCCACATGTAGTCCGACAGGGTGGTGTAGCGTTTCACACTTTAAGCTTTCTAATCTGCTGTCGAGTCTCGTCCCGACTACACTGGGCTGGTGCTTCGCAGGCAGGGTGTTGCATCACAAAGTACGTCGTCCTTCAGATTGATGTTATAGCGAGGTGTCCGGTCTGCCAACATTACCGGTTGATGTTAAATAGCCCAGTTCCCCCCCCCCCTATTTCTGTAAAATATTAGGTGAATGATCGCCAGTTCCCCTGTCAGATTCTAAATTCCTGCCATGACTACCACTGGGAAGACAAAGGCAAAGCATCCAGTGTAGTTTTTACTGTGAGGCTGCTTTGGTGGTACTTAATCTAGATTTGGACAGAGGAGATGGAGAGAGAGGGGGGGAGCGATCTTTCACATCCACCAACGAATGCTGGCAGACGGGACGCCCATTTAACATCAATCCAAGGGACGGCACACACATTTATGAATCACCTTGTCTGTGAAACATTGGGATGACAGTTTACAGGTAGGTCGACATTCAAACCCAGGCTCGACAGCTTACAGGTGAATGTGCATCCCTCTCGGCCATCCTGCCAGCCCAACGCTATCTTGATTAAAATCAGACTATTGTGAAACTGGTGGTATGGTGGTACTGTGTGCTATTTACACAATGATTGCTTCAAAACCTTTTTTTTCCCCTTCTTCTCTTCCTCCTTTTTTCCTCCTTCCTTATTTCTCTTCCTCTCTGCAGGGTTGAATTTCAGAACAAGTTTTACCACGGCGACGGACAGCTCTTCTCTCCCTTCTCCTTCAAGCTTCTTCTCAACTCACGGGAACAGACCACAGATACATAGAATTATCTCCAATACTAATTTGCGATGCCTTCTTTGTTTGTATTCTGTTCTTCCATCAATCTCATCATCCGTGTGCAATAGTCCGTTTCTTTGCGAAACGACACCGTCCTCGACACACCTCGCCCTGTTTTTATCTTTCCTTTTGTCTCTTGCCCTTCGTTACACCGCTTCCCTGCACCTTCTCCCATGGATGTCTTCATTATCTCGCCTCGTTTGTCATTTCTCGATCTTTATCGCATCGTGCCGTTGGAGTACGTTTTACAATTCTAAATGAATGCTAAATCTGCATTTCCTTCTTTTTTTTTAATCAAACTTTCACTGAAACATTTTTATCGCTTTGATTTTATAATCACTTTGTAAAAAAATTTTTAAAATGGGATAATTTGTTGTGTATCAACGTACAACTGACTACCCCTGCAAATTTTGCTCGTGGAGGTGTTGAGCAGTATTTTCTGACATGCAGTGAGGGAGACAGTGGTGTGCGTCACGTTCTCAATATAGGGTACAAAGGGTCATTGAGGGGATTGTGTGAAACGGTTAAACCTCGTCTGATAACTGAAGAACAATGTGATTTCCTTTTTTGGCGTTGCATGTGGTGTGAGAGTTGGCAGTTTGTTCCAAGTTTGGATTCCCATGTTAGGAAAAGAAATCACTGAAAAGGTTGTGGTGCGCCGGTACGGACAGACTACATGTTTGGTCATGGCATCCACGGGCGACGTCGGGCAATGAAAGAAGCTTTATCACGAAAGTTTCACCTCCTTTTGTGCGCAGCATACGACTGTGAGGAGCATCATTTGCTGGGGATGCAGCTGTGCTGCGGGTGCAGTTCCCCATGTCGGTTAGAGACGGAATTTGTTCAGAGTGCCGGCGATAGCTCGCCTACTCTTCATGACCCTCTGTTTATTTTTGATGTGGCAGAATGCTCATCTTCATGAAGGCTAGTGCCACTCAGCATTAGCTGACAAGTCGAGCAATGGGTTTTATCAACGGAAAACCCGCGAAGTGTGTTAACCCTCGTGTGATGCAGGGTTCGTCAGATTAAGAGCCGACGCGCAACGTCGCTGCCACTTGCTTCCCACGGGGGTTAACATGTTTCTGCATCGGCTTTCAGTTGATAAAATATCGTTTATTTATTTCTCAAGCGCATCAACTTTTGCCAAGAATTTGGACAGATTTTACACACTCTCAACGTCGGTCCCCAACTGCCATCGTTTGCCACCATTTCTTTCGTCCATGTTGAAATCCTGTGTTGTCAAATCAACCGAGCATTTTGATGAGATTGATGATCAAATTTTCACCAATTGCTCTCTCCTCTCCTCTCTCCTCTCCTCTCCTCTCCTCTCCTCTCCTCTCCTCTCCTCTCTCCTCTCCTCTCCTCTCCTCTCCTCTCCTCTCTCTCCTCTCCTCTCTCTCCTCTCCTCTCTCTCCTCTCTTCTCCTCTCCTCTCCTCTCCTCCCTCTCCTCTCCTCTCCTCTCCCTCTCCTCTCCTCTCCTCTCCTCTCCTCTCCTCTCCTCTCCTCTCCTCTCCTCTCCTCTCCTCTCCTCTCCTCTCCTCTCCTCTCCTCTCCTCTCCTCTCCTCTCCTCTCCTCTCCTGCACCAGGATATTGTTCATTCATTCACACCTTCCATTTCTGTCTGTCTGCCGAGCCTTTTGTCCACGGATACTCGCATTCATTTGTGTACATTCAAGATCCCACATCCCTTACAAAATTAGTAGACAGTTGTGTTTTGGTGCCCTGGGTGAATTATAAATGTTTTCCTTTATCTACAAGGGAGCACTGCATCGGTGGCATTACTGCGCCTCCAGAAATGATGCAACCAGCAGTCAGGTGCTTTCATATGCATGCAGGAATGAATGAAGGAATGTCGTGCCTTCGTTTTCTCTTCTGCACTCTCCCCTCATTTGACATCATGCTTTCCTTACAATTTCTGGTTCTATTTTGATATGCATATTCATTTGTGATCAAAGTTTTAATCGGTGGCGGCGATTGTGGTGTCGGTGCTGTAAGCAACAAATTTTAAATCATCTTGTTAAAATCGGGGGGGGGGGGGATTTCTACTGTGGATGGAAATGAAAATAAAGATTTAAAACATTAACATGAAAACAATCGTTATTGAGGCTCTGGGTTTTAACTCGTGTCTTAAGCTAGTTTTGGAATAATCCATGGCTTTGTACATGTGAGGGTAGTTCAATGTTGATGTGGACTTTGGTTTTATTTTATTTTTCCTTGTTTTTTTTCAATTGAGCGTCGATGCTCATGAAGGAGCTAGAATACAGATAGATTAGGACGTAACTAACAGTGGCAAGAGAGAAGAGGGGGGGGGGTTAAGGGGCAAAATACATGGATACGGGGAAATGAGGGATGTGGGAAATATAGGATGTCCCAAGATGGATACAGGCATAAACTCTCAATCACAGAAGAGGAAAGAAAAACTGAAAACTCAGACTTGAGCTGGGGTAGGGTTAATGGGTGTAAAAAAAAGATTAATGGTAAGATGAGAAAAGGAACAGAAGGGAGAATGATATGAGTAGGAGAAAAGAGAAATCAATTTTGGAGATACGAGTCTGGAAGAGATAAGAGAAGGAAAGGGAAATGTATGCAATTTGTGGAAATATTCTCGCAGTCGTGCATCTCGAACAAGAGAGATGTCTGTGTATAACTACATGGATAATATTTTAATAATTGTGACGTCATAGATCACGTGGTATGGCAGCCATCTTCGATTTTATGGAAAAAATTACAATATACCGTATCTCTGAAACTCCTGATGAGAAAAAAAATTGAAACTTGGCACATCTCATTCCTCTCCCAATGGGGAATACACGATTGTAAGGATGACGTCATCGGTGAAGTGGTTGACCAGCCATAAATTTTTAAATCAAAATTATTGCCATTGAGATTCAGTGTGTATGTCCGGGCCATAATGTTTTTACCGTTTGAGCTTTTGTCATCAAATGTTCAAGAAACCATTATTATGAGATTGTAGAGAACAAATAAATAAAATGTTGCAATTTGTTTTTTTAACTGTCGTTTTCATCAAGGTTAATTCATGTATCCATAAATGAAGTCAAAATCAAATCCAGAAGAGATGGAGTACCATTGGTTGAGATCCGGGTTGGGAAGTTGACCGATTGAGTCGGTCCCAATGAGTCACAGAAGTCTTTTGCTGAAGTGCCATGACAGGTGAGAGAGGTACCCACACCTCGCCAACTGGCATGATGACTTGAAATTTGAAGAGGATTTATATTTCAGGTCACGAAATTCAACTAGCCAATTATTTTTCAGGGCAACATGGACCAAAAGGTCAACAACTAAGGTGGTATTTCTAAAATCGTCAATTTTCATCTGATTGACTTGAAATTTGAAGAGGGTTTGCATATCAGGTCACTGAATTCAACCACCAATTCTATTTGAGGCCAACATAGGCCAAAAGGTCAACACAGGCCAAACTTCTAAATTTGTCAATTTTCATGCGATTGACTTGAAATTTGAAGAGTAGTTGCATATTTGGTCATTGAATTCAACCACCAATTATTTTTGAGGTCATATTTGTTTTACGGATTTTGCACGTATCATGCTCTGCATGAAGTCTTCTTGTTTATTTGTTTGGTTTTTTGTTGTTGTTGTTGTTGTTGTTGTTGTTTACTTATTTATTTATTTATTTTGTTCTTTTCACAATTCTCTTTTCATCGTAATTCTTGCTTTTTCTTCTCTTTCATCTCTTTTACTCTCTTCCTCTCTCTTTCATGAACTATCTCTCTCAGGAGAAGTGAATTCTTGCAGAAATTTTTCTGTTCGGCTCACCTGGCTGCGCCTGGACAGGTTTGAGGGTTAAGGAGTAGCAGCCGAATCCTGTTGAGCTTCCTCCTGATGACTCCATCTTTGTTCTTTACTTTTCGGGTTCCTCATTGGTCTTCCATTACACAAAGATGCACAAGGAACTTCGGCGCATGAGAAGGCCATTCAGCCTATCCTGCCTACGTTGTGTTTGTCCCTGTTTGTTAAGAACAATGTTAAAAGTAAATAAAGATGGAACGTTAAATTGACAATCACTTCCCCCTTTCTTCCCTTCTTCTTACTATAATTCAGGGACCGGTGTTTGTGTGTTT
>NC_140961.1:28660659-28695159 GCF_056783735.1 Eptatretus burgeri
GTCCACCAACTAATGCTGGCAGACAGGACGCCAGTTTAGTGTCCATCCGAAGGACGGCACAGGCATTGATGTCTCACCCTGCCTGTGAAACACCACGATGACAGTTTATAGCAGGCTCAGGATTCGTACGTAGGTTAGACAGCTCAGAGGTGAGTGTGTAGACCTTTAGGCTCTCCTGCCAGTACACAGTAGCTCCTGATATAAAACGACTCTTGATAATTCTACAATGATCCTGTTAAGAGGTAAAGCACACAAATGATTTGATTGAACGGTGTATCAATTGTGACATTTTGTGCGACATTATAGCACAATAAAGCTCATTATAGTTGATGTGAAACCCTTTAATGCTTCAACAGCAAACACCGTACATAGTTAGGTAGCCATCAACATTTTGAGACAAAGACAAAGCAACATTATAGCAATGCTGCAGCAAAACGTCTATGCAGAAAAATGTTTCTAAATACAATTCACGGAAAAGTTTCGTTTACATTGAAATCTTTAGCCTCATTAATGTAAATACTAAGTAGTGTCACAATTCCATCTTGGTGTTGCATCCATTTGAGCTTGCATTATTGTTTATTGCTTGTGTAGCACCACCTGGCCAAAATATTAGAGAATTCCTTTTAATGACTTAACGAATTGGCAGATGCAATATCAGCCCAAGCATACCTCATCTATCCATTTATTTCACAAAGACATGCTGTGGAATAATTCGCCGATTGTTCATGAGCACTGTGTGCAGGTAACCGAGGGGGTAGCATTTCCAGGAAATCTCGTGCTTGCTTGGTGGAACCAGTGATCACGATAATCGCAGATGTCATTAGCAGGTTCCGCAAACCAGTCCTGAACAATGTACATTTGACGTGTAGGTTACTCTTGTCCCATCCTCGTTTAAATCCAGTTTTGTAGAATGAAGTTCTGTGATGAAGCCAAAGGTGTAACTTCAGATCACCTGGCTTTTTCAACTGGGGGTGAGAAAGTACAACCATGCTGTCAAAGCATGTCCCATTGCCATGGCTTAACTTGCATTAGCCATGACAGTTGGAATGAAGCATGCAGAAAGTGTGCATGAACTGCTCACAGTCCACATTTTGCTTATTCCATCTTGCACTTTTCAACAAAGCTGTTCTTCAGTGATGGTTTCTTGTTTTTCATTGCTGGCATCCAGATCCAGGCAATTTTCTTGATTGAAGTTGGGATTGATGCAGTTCTGATGCCAACTTCAGGGTCACCCTCTATAACATTTCAGATAGTTTTACACTGTTTTGTACATGCATAAAACGCGCATCGTTTCTTGAGGTCCATGTTTCGAGTTACAGCATGTCACGTGATTTGAGAAGTTTGCAGGCTGAACAGAATTTCAACTGCAATTGTTTTCTCTAATATTTTGGCCATGCAGTGAATTATTTCAAAAACAATAAATTCTGTCTCATTTCAGACTAATTAATATCGCTGTATTAAGTTACTTTCAATAAAAAAAAAACATTTCATTGTTATGACAGATAAGGAATGATATGCCAATAAAGCTGAAATCTGAATACAGATTATTGTCAACATAAATATGAAGCATCTTTATGTAATGGAGAAGAATTCAGATTGATTTACTAAATACGTGCAATGTACCAACATCTTTCATCTGCATTTCCACCAAAGTCACTAGGTCGAAGAGAAAACACTAGCCCATTATTAGGGCTCTTTTAGCCACACTTTGTTTCACACAATATTGTCCAAATAACCAAGATTACGTTTTTTTGATTTGTATAGTCAGACATATAATAATTATATGTTTCAACACCAGTTATCGATGAAAAATCGATTTCATAATCATAGGCCTACATTACACACTAGATTAGATAATAAACCTAGTACAAGCTTCTGCACATATAACACCACCCCACACACCCTCTCCACCCCTTTCACCTTTTCTTCTCCTTATTGCTGCTTGTCTTGTTCTGTTATATGCATAGTTTGTCATATTTCCTCCCTCTCTGAGTGCAATAGTGAAAACATTCATCAAGGTTGGTTACTGGAATGGTGAAAGCTTTTGGCCATCACCCTCATGCTTTAGTTGGCTGCTGTTGTATGTGCTGTGCTTTAGTGTTACGAAAGAGATTTGAAGCAGGCCAGATGACCAGAATTCCTTTTATCTGCATTTCTTTTACATTGTGTTTCCACAATTCTTCATGAAAGTTAGCGAGGAAAACAAAAAGAGCAAAAAAAAGTATTGAAAAGATATGAAAGGAAGTTAATTTAATGTACCATTAAGCTCATTTAGTAATTAGTAGATAGTACCTGTAGTTATGTACTATGCTTATTTCAAGCTCTTAAAAACTTTACTTTCATATTCCTTCTTTACTGTTACTATTCTGCTCTGCTTTATTTTTCACTGTCACTGTTATATCAATTGTATTTCAAAGTTTGACATATAATATGTTGGATGTATTAGAATTAACTCAAAATAATGCTATAAAAGCAGAATGGATGGTGATCTGACCATGTGTCGAACAGTTATCTCTTAAGAGACATTGTCCAAAATGGACTATCATGAGCAAGGAAAGGGTATTAAAAGAAAGCAACAGAAAATGTGAGCAAGACATGTTAAGAGTTAATGGTCATTTTTCTCAAATTCTCAAACTATTAAATCCATCAACTTTCACTGAAAAAGACAAAGTACATTACTTATCCAGGTCAAGGTCTCACTGACATCATGATAAACATTTCCATTAAACATGATCAACAAATTTCCTTCATAAGTTAACATGACATTTCATCTCATTGAAGGACGCACTGCATTCGAAACCATTTTAAATACTATCTAGTTCACAAATTATGACTGCTTTCAAAATAAAAAGGTTTTTCATCCCACAAAGTTATCGACTCATCACTGCGTTTTGAAAGTTTGAAAAAGGAACTCGTGCAACAAATGTTTAAGCGTTTAGCAACTTTGCAGTCTAAAATACATGAATTGCAATTGCTGATGCAATGTGTATATGCATTTTTGATAAAATAGTTTTTTGAAGTGTGGAGTAAATGATATGATACCAAAGTTGTTTGATTCATCAACATCAAAATTATTGCAGTAATTATAAAGTTATGGATGTTTAAATGAGTTCAAGAGAAGCTTTATGACTACTTAATCACTTGAATTAAATTAATGCCTTGCTGTTTGTTTGTTTTAATTTCATGTATCGTCTCCCATTGCAGATTATGATGCAACTTGTATCGCAAAATACTGTATAAAGATGATTTACTCATACAGTAGAAAAATTCCAACAATCAAAAATAAAAAAGTTGCTGTGGGCACTATCTTGTTTGTTATGGAGAAATTAATGGGATATGGTCACAAGTGCTATCATCATAATCACAATAACATGTAACCTAAAAACACAAGTTTAGCCTATAACCAATTATATTCTAATTTAGCTTATAAGCCTCTATATACCAGTTTTCTTTATCAAGATCCAGAAACCTCAGTGTTGAAAACACTATATTTTGATTGGCCATATCAACCATTGTATTTAATAGATACGTATTCTTTCCAAACTTGAATCATCCAGGTCAATTGATGTATGTGAAGTTTCATATCAATCCATTCTGGAGATCTTTTAAATATCATTAAAAAAAATTGATAGATCCCAAGATGGTTGCCAAGACTTTTGGTCATTTGGGATCTTTGAAGGATATGGAATGGATCTTAATTTTAAATTCGAAGAATCAGATTTCTGCCAAATGGTTCAACCATTAGAAAAATGCTATACATCCAGCGATGTACACAAATAGTTATCACCATGAACATACATTTTGGTTGAATTCTCTCAACCTTCATTTTACTATTTACCACCTCCCATCAGCCATTTACCACCAAACCAAAGGAGATACTTTCTGGAAAAAAAACCACCACATTTTTCATAATTGTGTGTATGTGTGTGTGTGTGTGTGTGTGTATATGTGTATATATATATATATATATATATATATATATATATATATATATATATATATATATATATATATATATATATATATATATATATATATATATATATATGCCAACACACACTGTGGTTCAAATAAAATGTTTAAAAAAAAACATTTTGATTGGTCGTCAGCAGCCATCTTGGCTTCACTGTGCAACTTTTCAAAGTTAGAGCCTTGGTCCATCGATTGTTGCCTCTAGTTTTGGATTGATCAGTTCAGTGATTCTGGAGAAGAAAGACTTGGAATTTTTTTATGGAAAAAGTCGTGAATCTAAGATGGCTGCCTAACCTTTGGACCAATCACCTTTTTATGAAGGATATGCACAAGATCTCAAGACTTGTAACAACCCTGCATATAGCAGTCACCAAAAACACACATGTCACAAAATATGGAGGAATAATAATTCAAATATTATTATCATCGTTCCAATCATAGATAATGATGATATAGAATCATAAGCTTCCAGTCTTATTGGCTTGAAAGCCTGAAAAGTCAAATGAAGATCTTTAATCTTCAAGGTTATTTTCCTTCTTATAATCGAAGTTAATACTCTAGCACATGTAATGTTATATGCAAACTGAAAGGGAAACCAAATGCATAATGCAAAATGATGCTCTATAATTATCTTCGAAACAAATTGCATCTCCAATTACAGTATGTAGATTATAATCACGTTTATGTGTATATGCTAATAATATAATATCCTAAAGCTCATTAGATTGCAAGTATTCTTAAGAGATATATTCTCAGCGATTATATAGATCAATGTTGCAGCAAAAGATAAATAAAACCCTTTTATCATGTAATTATGAGAATAACGAAATTGGGTCACATACTTTCCATGGATCCAGGAGCAAAACCAAAAAACTCTCCAATTGCCAAAAGCTAATTGCATGAGTAATTCCATGCTCTGACATGAATTTAAAAGTAAATCAACAACTCCTTTTATATATATATATATAATTATATACACAGTCCTTTTACAGCAATTTAAATTATTATTGCAAAATTTCCTATTCATTGACCGTTAAATTCATTTTGGAATAGGTATTTCTGTGAAAAGGACCTCACATTTGATTTGAGTTCTTTCAGGTTTTAAAAGGAACCCAAATATAACTTTTCAGCGAAAAAGTTAATGTATTTCAAACTGACCATTATTAAGATTTTCGGACATTCTTATTACAAATACTTCCCAACTCAAAAAATATCTAATGTTTTCAATGCTCACAAAAATTTCCCCATTAGTAATGTTCAATGATTGTGAGTACTTTTGAAATATAACTCAAAAGTACTTCCCAAAATGATAATCATAATTACCATTTTCTGACAGAGCGATATGAGATATCGCTCTGTCAGAAAGTTCGACATGATAATGAACTTCCCATTGACTGAATCCAAAGTATTAAATCCACATTTTAAGGGAATGTTTACATGCTTCCATCCAAAATTGTGAAAGAGGAATATTAGGAATGCAATCGATTTTTCAGCATATTTTGAATTATAAACTTCAGTATCTATTGTGAATTTGGAAAATAATTTCCATTATGATATCGCAAATGTACAAACAATCTCTTCGATATTCATCAGTAAGTTTCAGTTGATCTTATATTGCCCATCTTTGACCCTCTGTTTAACTTGCAGGTTTTTAATGTTCATTTTCATGAAACACTTTTGTTTCTACTTTCACCTAATGTTTATTCTACCTGGCAATAGCAGCAGCTTTTCATTTTGTCATCATTCCCTTTGCTTTTACATTTTCTTTTCTACCTTTATCCTAAAGATTATGTCATATTACCAAGCTGCCAGACTTATTTGTCCTTCATTATGATCTATCTCTAAGTAGGTTAGAGGCACAGACAATACCTTCTTTACCTAACATCAACCTTCCCATATCTCCCACTTTTCATTATTTCCTTCCATACATTTTCACTTTATCTATTTTTTCCTCTTTGTTCTCATATCTGTCATAGTCTTACTGCTATTTCTTCCTCTTCCAATTGTGTGATATCCATCTCCAAAGTCAGCCAACGTGTTACATGAGCCCCTTCCAGGCATCACCAATGTTTTCGACATCTTGTTCATTCATATCTTGTCCGTCTCTTTTTTTATTTTGAATTTTATCTTCACCACCCTCTACAACTGCCGTAAGATCTCCTAAATTTCCAGAAACTCCTTCTTCTTCCCCATTTTCCTCAGTGGATACTCGTACCACTTCCCGATGTCCAGATGGGAGGCTCAGTGAGAAAAGAGCAAGGCCTCGAGGAACAGAGACTGGTATTTGCACTGACTGCACTCCTACATTGACTTCTAGGTGTACTCTAATCTTAGATCCTCTTGACAATGGCCTCAACTTCACAAAGCTAAGTGAAATTTCAACCTCTTCTTCATTTTCTTCATGTCGAGACGTTGATGTTTCCTCATCTGCTGCTTGTTGGTCCTCGGGGGCAGCACATTCCACATCTGACAATAAAACTTCCTCAACTTCAGGATGCATTATTTCAGGTAATTGATTTTTGCTTTGAAGGAGCTGGAGAAAATTTTCATGATTTCCACCTGCGATTGTCTCGTCTTCAGTTAGGGGTGAAGAATGCATTTCATTTGGTTGTTTTGAAGGATCAGTAGGTGTTATTTGTTTTTGTTCTCCAGGTTCTGTTTCTTGCAATGCTTCATCTGAAGGTGCTTCAGCATGAACATCCTCAACAAAATCTGGTTCTTCAATTGGTTCTGGTGATAGGTTATCAACAGCTGAAGGTTCTTCTGGAACTTTTTCTTCTTTTCCTGATTCTTCTTTCACTGCCTTTGCTTCATCATCCATTGTAGTTTCACTGGGAGACACCGTTGCACTAGTTTCTTCATTGGTTTCTGCTGCTTCTGCTGATGGTTTATCTTCAACTGATGGTTCTGCTGACAGTTGTTCTTCTCCAGGTTCTTCTGTAGCCTGCGAAACCTCACCTTCCGCTGTGGTTTCACTGGGGGATACTGCTGTAGGAATTTCTTCATTGGTTTCTGCTGCTTCTGCTGTTGGTTTATCTTCAGCTGACGGTTCGACTGATGGTTGTTCTTCTTTTCCAGGTTCTTCTGTAGCCTGCTTGGCTTCACCTTCTGCTGTTGGTTTATCTTCAGTTGATGGTTCTACTGATAGTTGTTCTTCTTTTCCAGGTTCTTCTGTAGCCTGCTTGGCTTCACCTTCTGCTGTTGGTTTATCTTCAGTTGCTGGTTCTACTGATGGTTGTTCTTCTTTTCCAGGTTCTTCTGTAGCCTGCTTGGCTTCACCTTCTGCTGTTGGTTTATCTTCAGTTGACGGTTCTACTGATGGTTGTTCTGCTTCTCCAGGTTCTTCTGTAGCCTGCTTGGCTTCACCTTCTGCTGTTGGTTTATCTTCAGTTGACGGTTCTACTGATGGTTGTTCTGCTTCTCCAGGTTCTTCTGTAGCCTGCTTGGCTTCACCTTCTGCCGTTGGTTTATCTTCAGTTGATGGTTCTACTGATGGTTGTTCTTCTTTTCCAGGTTCTTCTGTAGCCTGCTTGGCTTCACCTTCTGCCATTGGTTTATCTTCAGTTGACGGTTCTACTGATGGTTGTTCTTCTTTTCCAGGTTCTTCTGTAGCCTGCTTGGCTTCACCTTCTGCCGTTGGTTTATCTTCAGTTGATGGTTCTACTGATGGTTGTTCTTCTTTTCCAGGTTCTTCTGTAGCCTGCTTGGCTTCACCTTCTGCCGTTGGTTTATCTTCAGTTGATGGTTCTACTGATGGTTGTTCTTCTTTTCCAGGTTCTTCTGTAGCCTGCTTGGCTTCATCTTCTGCCGTTGGTTTATCTTCAGTTGATGGTTCTACTGATGGTTGTTCTTCTTTTCCAGGTTCTTCTGTAGACTGCTTGGCTTCACCTTCTGCTGTTGGTTTATCTTCAGTTGATGGTTCTACTGATGGTTGTTCTTCTTTTCCAGGTTCTTCTGTAGCCTGCTTGGCTTCACCTTCTGCCGTTGGTTTATCTTCAGTTGATGGTTCTACTGATGGTTGTTCTTCTTTTCCAGGTTCTTCTGTAGCCTGCTTGGCTTCACCTTCTGCTGTTGGTTTATCTTCAGTTGACGGTTCTACTGATGGTTGTTCTTCTTTTCCAGGTTCTTCTGTAGCCTGCTTGGCTTCACCTTCTGCCGTTGGTTTATCTTCAGTTGATGGTTCTACTGATGGTTGTTCTTCTTTTCCAGGTTCTTCTGTAGCCTGCTTGGCTTCACCTTCTGCTGTTGGTTTATCTTCAGTTGACGGTTCTACTGATGGTTGTTCTTCTTTTCCAGGTTCTTCTGTAGCCTGCTTGGCTTCACCTTCTGCTGTTGGTTTATCTTCAGTTGATGGTTCTACTGATGGTTGTTCTTCTTTTCCAGGTTCTTCTGTAGCCTGCTTGGCATCAGCACCTGGTACAACTACACTCGGAGGTACTGCTTCACCAGTCAACTCATTGGAATCTGGTGTTTCTGGAGATAGTTTATCTCCAGTTGGAAGTCCTTCTGTAATGTTTTCTGCTTTCTCTTCAAGGTTCTCAGAACCTGGTACTGTAGATGCTTCCCCATTCGTCACTACGGCTAAAGCTTCTGTTTTATTTGCAGTGGCTCCAGTAATTTCTTTTGCTTCAGAATTTTCCTCTTCTGGTTGAAGAGACACCTCATTTTGATCCTTGACAGGT
This sequence comes from Eptatretus burgeri, assembly GCF_056783735.1. Taxonomy (NCBI): domain Eukaryota; kingdom Metazoa; phylum Chordata; class Myxini; order Myxiniformes; family Myxinidae; genus Eptatretus; species Eptatretus burgeri. Next base: position 28,669,314 of record NC_140961.1, read on the forward strand.
TCTTCAGGTTCTTTGGCAACATCTGGAGTCTTGGATTCATTTGGCTGAGCTTCAGACTCTACCGTGGTTGAGACAGCTGGAGCACCGAGTTGTTGGGCTTCTAATGTTGTTTTGTTTTCTAGTTCAGTTGTTGAGGCCTTTGAGTCCTCACTTGGCAGTTCTCCACCAGTACTTTCTTCCTCTTTCCCTCCTGCATCTAAATCTCCGGTTCCAGCTTTAGCAACCGGTTCAAGAGGTTCCTCACCAGTTTCTTGAAGAACTTCTTCAGGTGGTTTGGGTGTTTCTCCAGCTATTTTTGTTTCTTCCAATGATGCTTGGTCCTCAATAGGAACTCCAGCCTCAGCCTTTTTTTTGATTTCCTCTGAAGGTGCTGTTTCTGCTGAAGCTGTTTTACCTGGAGTTTCTTCTGCAGTTTGTTCTATCACTGCTTCTGCTGCCTTTTGTGCAGGTACTCCACCTTGAGCCTTTGATTCTTCAGTGGCATCCTCTGCCTGTGGTACCAAAGGTATGTCACCAGATATTATTTTTAGCTTCTCTGCCTCATCAGTTACTGTTTTCTTTCCTTCCTCATCTACCATATCAGATTTGGGTTCTCCATCAATCTCCTCTTGAAACCCTGGCTTCTCTTCAATATGACCAAGAGTAGGTGTTAAGGTTCCACCCTCATCTTCTGTTGAGCTCCCAGATAATCCTTTACTTACTGGCTCTCCTATTCCTTTTGGAAACCGAGTAAATGCTTCCTTGAAAGGTGGTGAGGATACTTGAAAGGTTCTGAGGTCATCTTCTGAACTGTTAGTCGATTCATTGCCAAGCTCTGCACTCTTTGTTGCATTTGCATACTGTTTGAGTTTTTGTGCCTCAGGTGTTTCATCTGGAAATAAGGTTTCGAACTCAGGATCCACATCTCGAATTCCTTTAGTTTCATCATTGTCAGTACTTTCTTGCATATCGTCAGACATTATCTCCATCTTACTGGGCACTTCATTCCTGAACGATGTCATATCTTCATCGTTGAGTAAGTCTCTGGCATCCTCCACTTCTGAAGATGCCATTAGAGTTCTCGATGTTTGACATGGTTCAGCATTTGCTATATCGACTTTGTTTTTTACAGTTTCAGTTTTTTCAGAAGAATCAACGTCTGCAGGCACTTGTCCATTCACGTCTTCAGATATTGGAGGTTCTTCTGTTCCTTTAGAAGTTTTCATCTGTTCATGCACAGATCCATATCCCCCAGTTCCATACTCTTCATCAGAAGATACGGTTGGAGACATTCCTGTCTGGACTCCAATGCTTCTGCATCGGCGTCCAGCTTTTCGTTGTCTTCTTGCAGCCGCTTCAGCGTCTTCACTCGATGAACCAGGACTTGCGTGGACAAGAATAGTTAGTGATGGATAAATTAACGGCTCTATCTCTCCACCGTGTATGTTTTCCTCATCATCATAAATATCTCGCTCATCTATCTGACTCTTTGCTTCTGTCGTCTGTGTCCCTCTGGCTGCTCCCAGCAATATTTGTCTTTTAGTAATTGTATGTCCGATGCACTCATTCCATATGCTCTTCTGTGTCATATGATCTCTTTCTTTCTGTACAATGCTCGTTTCGTTGTCACTCACTGTAACCCCATCTTCACTCGTCTTGACTTCTTCCTCTACATCTTCCTTAGTCTCCAAAACGCCATTTCCTTGCATCTTCCCATCATCTTCCGCTGCATTTTCTGGATACTTCCGACCCTTTTTTTCTCTCTTCCGCCCCATTGAACCACCCTGAGGAAATAAGAGGTACAAGAACAAGAAGTTATTTTTACATAGCTTTATAATGGGTAAGGGATGGGGAGTTGATAGACTACTTGATGTGGTGGATTTGCAGGCGTGAGGCATGCTGAGGCGGGTAAAGAAGCGACGTTATCATATTAGACGCATATTTGACTTTTAGATGTTGTTTAGCGTCTACAATGGCATAGTATTGCCAGCTTGTTACATCAATGCCTCAAGGCATTCGGCTTTCAGGTTTTAATGCTTCTCTTCACCTGCTGGCTTTTTACTTGTTTTTTTTTTTTTCTCTTATTTTTGTCATCAATGTTTATCTGTGACTTCTGTCATTGTATATTACTTTCTTTTCTGTTCATTGTTGCATTGTCTCAATCCAATTCTAAATTTTTGATTGTCATTCTGCTTAACCGGTTTGTCTTCTTGATCTCTATCTTCTGTACAAGCCATCATCACATTGATCATCATCATCATCATCATCGTACACCATTTCCCATCAACAGATGATGATGGCAGGAATGTGGAATTTGGCGAGGGTTTCGGCGACAATTCGCCTCCTCTTACGGAAACACAACGTTGGACTGTTAACGTCCACCAGCTTGCCGGCTTAATATTTCCTACTCAAAGAGATGCTGTACTCAATGATGTGGCTTACAACATGCCTGCCTGTAAAAACAACCAAAAACACAAACCACTGCGATGGTTTATTGTCGGGTCAGGAATCGCACATAGACAAGGTAGCTGAAATGCGAGTGATCCTGCACAAGTGACTATCATAATAAAATGTACACATTTTATTTTTGTAGACCCATCAATCTGAATTGGTAGTTCTTTGATTGTAGATCAATGTGGTTTCGCAAAATCCCTTCATCACCTTCAGCTCATCAAATAATTTTGCCCAATCAACATCGACTCTCATGTTAACATATTTTCAGCTTCTTAAAGCAGCAAGAAACCCCCCCCCCCCTCAAAATTCACCTTTCGTACCTGCAACGTCTCAAAATTTCTCCTTCACACGGTCGTTGTGGACTCCGATCGCCTTTTTTTCTCCTGTCTTTCTAACCACACACACTTTTACCTGCCTACCCTTCTCCCTCTCCACCCACATATTCATCAGGATCTTTCGACACCTCCCCACTGTAAGCAACCGACTCCAATCATCAATATGCCTTACCTTCCCTGATCTTCATGACACATAAATGCATTTGTTGTATATTCCATCACGTCTCTCCTGACGTTCACTGATCTGCATCTCAAATCCACATGTATGTCATAGCTTCTCATTTTCTGTGACCTTCCTGTCCTGACAAGATCTGAGGTTTTGAGTCTTGGGAAAGTGAAGAAGGACTCCATGTTGTTGAGAAAAGTGAAGAAGGACTCTATGTTATTGAGAAAAGTGAAGAAGGACTCTATGTTATTGAGAAAAGTGAAGAAGGACTCCATGTTATTGAGAATAGTGAAGAAGGACTCTATGTTATTGAGAAAAGTGAAGAAGGACTCTATGTTATTGAGAAAAGTGAAGAAGGACTCCATGTTGTTGAGGAAAGTGAAGAAGGACTCCATGTTATTGAGAAAAGTGAAGAAGGACTCCATGTTATTGAGAAAAGTGAAGAAGGACTCCATGTTGTTGAGAAAAGTGAAGAAGGACTCCATGTTATTGAGAAAAGTGAAGAAGGACTCCATGTTGTTGAGAAAAGTGACGAAGGACTCCATGTTGTTGAGAAAAGTGAAGAAGGACTCCATGTTGTTGAGAAAAGTGAAGAAGGACTCCATGTTGTTGAGAAAAGTGAAGAAGGACTCCATGTTATTGAGAAAAGTAAAGAAGGACTCCATGTTCTTGAGAAAAGTGAAGAAGGACTCCATGTTATTGAGGAAAGTGAAGAAGGACTCCATGTTATTGAGGAAAGTGAAGAAGGACTCCATGTTATTGAGGAAAGTGAAGAAGGACTCCATGTTATTGAGGAAAGAGAAGAAGGACTCCATGTTATTGTTGGAAAGTGAAGAAGGACTCCATGTTCTTGAGAAAAGTGAAGAAGGACTCCATGTTATTGAGAAAAGTGAAGAAGGACTCCATGTTATTGAGAAAAGCCATCCCTGTGTTACCTTATGGCGAGAAATCTTGTTCATGAATCTTGTATTTAATTTTTTTATAACGAATTATATATTTTTTTGAAATTTAAACATTGCTCTGATGTTGGAACTATACACATTATCGTATCAATGCTTCAAGCTGGGAAAATCTTGCGTCCTGATCTGAAGTCCCAATATCCATTAATAATAGAGTTTCAACGTTAAAAAGTTAAATTACGACAGGATAGAATCAATCTGCTGGTTTGGTCATGGAATTATTCATACCTTGTGTTCACAACAGCGACATGCTTCAGGTGTTGTGCTATTTATACATGCAGAAATATTCCTGAATATGAAGCAGGTGAGCGAGGCTGGAATCAAAAGTGAAATGTTCTGATAAATCAAAGTAATGGTTTGATAAATAATGAAGGATAAACACAAGGATGTACAACTTTTAAAATAACTTTTAAAACTTTTTCAATGCTCTTTTCATGCACTTACTGCATGTGAAAGAAGGACTAACGGCATAAAATGGGCAATTTTTTTCCATGCTGTTAAGATTATGAAATTGTTAGGGTTAGGGACGCATTGATGAATCACCCTGCCTGTGAAACACCGGTATGACAGTTTATAGCTGGGTCAGGATTCAAACCAAGACTCAACAGCTTGGAGGCAGGTGTGCATACCTCTTGACTATCATGTCAACCCCTAGACATAAGTGATATATTTTAAACATTGAAAAATCCATTGCATGAATTAGCAGAAGACTCCACTCTGCACCCCTCTGCCAGGCAGGCTTCAACAACATCCCTCTTTGTCAACGTGGAGAAAACAAACAACTAGTCATCGACTCGGAACATCAGCTGCTCACTGTTCACCACTAACTCAGGTCATCCCCCATCCATACTCATGATCTCTTCTACCCCAAATGATCACATCCCAAGCACTACTCCCTTTTTCCCAGGTTATTGTGACCCCCCCCCCCACCCCAACCTCCTCTCCCGCTCCCTTTTCATTTGATAGTTGTTGGTTGGTTTGTTCCTTTTCTGTTTCATTCGCACCTTCCCCTGCTGTTTCATTCAGCTTTTGCGCAGCTTGTTCACCCCCATGTGTCCTTCTCCCCTCCCCTTGATCTCGCTCTCACATACTCAGCTGTTGGTGTTTTTCCCCTTTCAATTTTGTTCCCTTTGATTCTGCTCTAACACTTCCATGAGCCTTGATCATGTATCCAACCCCTCCGCCCCCCCCCCCGCCCCCAAACATATCTTTTAGGGCATGAAGGACCAATGTTCTGACTTCTTCCCTCATTTATTCCTCTGGTTTACAATCTGGATGTCATTGGCGTCACGATCAGCTGTAACCTGTCCTTGGCAGAAAATATCTTCGAGCAAATCTCCAAAGCTGGCCGTGGAATTCTCTGCCAGGTCAACTCCTTCCTCTGCCTTCCTCAGCTCATAACGGTGTACACGGCCTTCATCCAGAGTGTGGCAGAATACAGCCACTCACCTGTGGGTGGACTGGTGCTACTGCTTTATATCTTTCCCACATCGAGGCCCTGGAATCCATGGCCCTCCATGTCATTGCACTTGCATCAGGAAACTGAGTCTCAAGGTCAGCTTCTTTCTCACCGTGGGCAGGTTGATGGCCTTGCAGTTTATTCTGTTTTGGTCTCGCTCATCATGCCTTCTCACCTTTCCGTCCAGCCACAGCTCTTCCAGGTCACACATTCGGCCAGAAACCCTTTCCTTATGGCCCTCCCAAAGTCTAAACTCAATGCTCAACTCGATTCTTTCATACCTCTCTTTTCTCACCTGTGAAACTCTCTTCCTGAGTCCGTTGTCTCGAGCTCTTCTATACAGGACTTGAAGTTTACAGGATACCCTCCACTGCCACCTCATTGTTTCTCTCATTTTCACGAAGTAGCTTCACTACACAATCATGCTGAGGCCCTGTTCCTTCCTTTGTGATTCCTATCTTTGTTCTCTACTGCATCTATTTGTTGTTGTTGCACTGTTTTCCCTTTGTTCCATTGTGTCTGCTGTTTTACTCTTCCACGAGCCTCAATGCTTGCAGAACAAGGAGCTATTACTCTAAGCCCCCCACCGTTTGGGTGGTATGAGGAATAGATCTGTGTGATATGAAAGCTGAACGTTCACCGGTTTTTGAAATATCACGTAAACAAAAGTACTTGGACGGATGATCGGTCGGTCGGGTGGACCTTAATTTAACGTCCCCGTCTCCAACCTTGGCGAAGGGGTGGGAAACAAAAACAAGTTTTGGGTTGTCCTGTTTGGCGTTCTCATCAGAACACTTAGCTCATGATGGTGGAATCCCAAGTTCAAGTCCCATATGCTATATATTAACTTGTCCATTGTCTACTTACATTCTTGTAATCACCCCCCACCCCCTGACAAGGTCAAGGACATTAAAATGAGCTCCATCCGACCGACCGATCATTCATCCATGTACTTTTGTTAATGCGATATTTGAAAAACCATTGAACATTCAGCTTTCATTGTGCAGATTATTAATTTTTCTTTTTGGATACAATATCGAGGCTCGTATGAGAGCTAACACACAGAACGTACAACAAGGGGAGCAGGGGACAAGAGGGGTGGGAGAGGGAAGGAAAAAATAGTGCGGAACAGAGACATGAGGATCTGTGGAAGGGAGAGGGATGGGTTGGGGGAATCGGGGTAAAAAAAGATGGACATTACAGGGACTTTCAGCTCCTTACATGACGGGGACTTTCAGGAAGGAAAGCGGGGAATTTGAATGAGGTGGGTTTGGGATCGATTAGCGGAGGTAGAAAAGATCGTGGTTTTGGATGGGAGAAGATAAGAGATGGTGGTGAACAGCTGTTTTCAAGACCTGGAGGGAAGAGTGGGATTGAAGAGAGTGTGGGAGTTTGATCCAAAGGTTGGAAAAAGAGAGGAATGAAAGAGTGCAGGTGAGCAGTGATTCTTGATTTTGGTAGTTTTACCAGAAGGGGCTTGCTGGCGGACCTTGAGCGCCCTGCGAAAATATTGGAGGGGATATGTCTCGGACAAACCAAAGGGGGGGCGAGGCCGGAGAGGAGACGGTAGAAAACAGAAAGACCACTGACCTGCCTGCGGTGAGAGAGTGAGAGACCCAAAGACTCAGCCTCATCACAGGAGATACCGATGATCCTAAATGCCTTGGTTTACACAGCATGAAGCCAAGAAAGGTGAGAGGTGGGAGCACCAGCCCAAAGGGGAGAGCAGTACTCCATCAGGCTGTAGATGAAAGTTTTCTATGTGGTCAGGAGCTCAGGTGGGCCAAGGAAGGACTTTGCACGACGGAGGATTCCCAGTCGGCGACTGGCTTTGGAGGCCAGGTTGGAAATGTGGCTTTCCTAGGAAAGGTCATGGCAGATACTGAGACACAGAAGCTTGAATGAAAGGACTTCAAGAGGATTGTTGAGAAAGTAGATGGTTGGTGGGGGGGGGGGGGTTCCAAACGGTCCTTTTGGAGAGTCACAGTGAGAGTGTGACATTTGTTAGGGTTTAAAGACATGTTCCACGTGTTGGACCAGTTTGTGATTTTATTCAGATCTGCAGAGAGTGAAGAAGCTGCTGCTTGCCAATCTGAGGGATGACAGTTGGCACGGCAGAGGATGGAGTCATCAGCAAAGAGATAAAGAGGATTTTCCAGAGAGTCGGAGAGATCATTGATGAAGACCAGAAAAAGAACAGGGCCCAGAACGCTACCTTGAGGAACTCCAGCCTGGACAGGAAGAGGATGAAAGAACTCCATTTAGGGCCACACGTTGACTGCGACAGGAGAGGAAGTCTGCGAGCCATGAGTGGAGATGTCCTTGGATACCATGGGAAGAGAGTTTGGTGAGCAGGGCAGGGGTGCCAGACTGTCAAAAGCACGTGATATGTCTATGGAGATGGCTCTGATTTCATGTCTGGTATTGAGGACCTCCAATGATGATGTCATGAGGAATAGATTGAGATATCTATTCCTCATGACATCATCTCAACCTGATTATATCATAGCTGTGATTTGCTGAATTGTGTTTCCATGGCAACCATTTCAGTAACTTGGCTTGTGTACGCAATATTTTAAGGATACTGTTCAAGATTTAGCTTTCATATTACACAGATATATTCGTCATACCACCCAAACGGTGGGGGACCTAAAATATCAGCTCCTTGTTAATGTAAAAGTGTATTGCTGTCTCCTAATGTCTTTGTGCTGCATGTGATATTATGTACAAGCCCATACATTCATTAGCCTTGGATCACTCTCCAAAAAATATACAGTATATTTTGAAAAATCAAGTTTTTAAATGTATTTTGCATTGAGTGGATTTGTAAAGAGTTGATAGGATAGCCTTGAGGTATGTAACTTGCTGTCTAGCCTGGGTTTGAATCCTGACCCAGATATTAACTGTCATCCCGGTGTTTAACAGGTAGGGTGATTCATCAATGCGTGTGTCATTTCCTCGGATGGTCATTAAATGGATTTTTACATCTCCAGTCAATAATTTGTGGACGTTAAAGATCTCACGATATCCTTGGTGAAGAGTTGGCGAGTTATCCTGAAGTTATCCTGCACCATGAACAAATTACAAATCCCTACCCTAACTACTGCTGGGAGAGGGATGGCAAACTGCCCAGCATGACTGCGGGCCAATAAACTGCTCCAGCAGCACCGACGCTCTGTTGGGACATTGGATCGGAATTCGTAAATAAATATCGAAAAAAATACACAACTTATTGTTAAAGGTCATAAACCAGAGATGGTGCGACACCACCATTGGTGATGAGTAAAATCGTCATAATTTTGTTCAGTTTGTCCTTTGCCGGTCTGTAATGTTCCACCCGTCTGGGAAGGCTTTATCACCTGGGCACACACAATCTGCATGTAGTCCTTCAACAAGACCACACTGTGTTTTAATTCTGCTAGATTATGGAACGGTTGTTTCCATTTCTTGATTAAAAAAAATCTTTCCCGGTTGTTTATGCCTCTGCATTTTTACGTCCAACTCTCAATTCTTCTTTGAGAGAAGGTATTGCATGGGAGGTGCCCAAGCATTTACGCCATCTACTTATGCACGACAAAACATCAGCACTGTAAACACAAAGCCAAGGTGATGGGTGGGAAGGCAACGTGCACCCTACAACTCATTCAAACAAACACAGCAAAGCACAACAACATGAAAAATAAAAAATAAAACGGAACACTAGCCTTGGAGTATTTAGCACCCCAGATACCTTGGTGACCAATCAGTTACCTACAAAGCAGAAGCAAAGGGAGAAAGTGTTGTTTGTTTTGCCTTTGGTTACGTAGATTGTTGCGCGTGGTTGCATCGTCATTTTAACTGATAACATGCGGTCATCGAAGGAGGAATCTGGAGAGAATAAAAAATGGACAATTTGTGAAATTGAAAGAGATTCATGTGCAAGATAAGATGCCAAAAATGATGGAGAGCAGTGTTTCAAAGAAGGGGATGTAGTGTGAAAGGGAAAGAGGAGTCGTGGCATACGCTTTGAATAGATGAAGGAAGTGAGGAAGGTCAAGGAATAAAGGACAATTGAGGCTATCTACATAATATTATGTGTGAAAAGTGTTTGGTGGAATGTAGATGGAGAATATGAATATTGCAAAAGAAGGATATATAATAATGGAGAAAAATCGAGGTTGGGAGATGTTGTGGGGTGGGTGTGGGAGGGGGAGGAGGGTGGTGACAAAGAAAAGGAAGAGAAGCTTGGAGAGCACAAAATGTCACTCACTGGTCACACCCTCTAAAAGGGTGTAAATACAAACACTACCCTACAACAACTAAGGAATGAGGTTGGGGATCATTTAATACTACCTTTCACATAGCTACAAAGGCTTAGGCACTGTAGAACAACTAAAAAACAAAAAACCACCAAAAAGTCCAACGTTTTTTGTTTTTTTTTTCAAAATGTTTACATTTTGTTTTTGCCTAAAACACTCCCCAACCCTCACTGATGAACCTCTGAAAGTTTGACGAAGGTCCGTTTGACCATCTCTGAGAAACATGGCCACACATACACCGTTAGATAGACAGACAAACATCTCTCTTATAGTAAGCTATGGATAAAAAGAGGGTTTAGGGAAGTGAAAAGGCGTGGACAGAGCAGGAACTGTGTATGTATATCGTCTTACAACCTGCAAAAATTAATGAAAGATATTGTGAATTTAATCTAATCAAAATGTATGCAGGACGTGACTGAGAGGTGCTTGAAGTGCTTGTGGAGGGGGAGAGATCAGATCAGATTTACCTTGTTCTGACTAAGAGGGTAAAAGCAACCATTATAATAATTTTATGCCTGGTGTTTGATTAATAGTTAGGGTGGCATGCTTGGGATCCTGCTCGGTTGTTGAGTTACTACCAGATGGAGTTGACTCGGCCTGTCATCCTTCCGAGGTCGGCAAAATGAGTGCCAGCATGCTGGTATCCTGTGTCGGAGTGGCGACCAATTCAGGATTGTGCCCAATAGCCCAGGAGACTATTTCAGCAGCACCAACACTCTGTGCAGAGTATGGATGGATGGATGATAACTTTGTGCAGGATTTGCTTGGCCTTTGTGGACACTTGATTAACGTTACCCCTCACCCTCTCCCTAAGAACTACTATGTCGTCTTGAACGAAATCTGGTAGGGATATGCCCCCAACAACCTGGTATGAACCGATTTAACTTTGAGCCAATTCTGCCCATTGGAGTGGAGAGGGGGGTGGCTTGGTGTGGTCAGGGTTCGGAGGAGACTGCCTGCTTAAAAACTTTAAACCGCAATGGAAAAGCTTTTATCGGAAGTTTTCTGCCAAACTTTTCAATCTGGAGACAATACATGATAATGTTGAAGGAACTGCTGCAGTTTTTTTTTTTAGGGCTGAGCGAGAGCACTTGTGGGCTCTTCATGCGTCTTCCTTTGCGAGAATACTTCCATGGATGGCAATCTACGATCATACGAATTACCTTAGATGAGGTTCAGTTTACCTTGTGGACATCCAACATCTTGAGACAATCACACCTGATGTGCACCGTGAGTTTACACAGGGCAACTTTGGCGTGAAAGCAAGTTCAAGCAGGTGTTTACTGATGAGGCATTGGAGCATGTCAACAATATGGGGAGGGTTGCTAGTGGTAGTGTAGGCATCACAACAAACGGCGCAAACGACAGAGGATGCCTCACGTACAATGACGGAGCTCATCTGACTGAATACACAAGGAACATGTTCTTCATTAGGGCTGAAGCCAAAAAAAATAAATGGTGAGAGCAGATTGGAAACAAAACAAATGTGCGCCACCTGGTCGACCAATCTACCATGTTTCAGGTATTTGACTGAAAAGAAACTCAGCTCTTATGCATCTCAATGGAACATGTTGCCTTTTGTGACATTGCACTGACTTGATTCAGGCTAAAAACTGAGGTAAGGAGGTTCTGATGGCATTTATTCAAGAACAACCATCAAATAATGTGACCAAAACTTTAATGTCTGAGTTCCCAAGCAAAACTCAGAGATTTGGTGAGATTCACAGCTGTAAACCAGTATTGAGGGAAAAGAAGCAGAACTAGTCGAAAGTTGATGGAGGTTCAGCCCTCCCTCTCCCAGTGGAGGCTGGAGTTCCCCAAGGCAGTACGTTGGGCCCAGTCTTGTTCCTCATCTATGATGTTACGGTCGCTGGATTCGGACAAACGTCCTGATCCCACTCCTGACACCAATGTTATGGTCGCAAGATTCAGGCCACTGTCCCGATCCCAATCCTGATGAACCAATGTTACGGTAGACCGCCGAGTGGACTTGAAGGTCAAATCCTCCATCCGCACGATCACCAATTTAGCAACGGATCATCGAAAGAGACCATACGCCATCCACCGGGAAAGCAGAATTGAACTTTTCCTTGGTTTTTGGCATACAGATGGCTCTAACGAGAATCTCACTCTCTGTCCGGATCGCCCTATGAACAGGATGGAAGCCTGAGCGGTGGCTTGGGTGATCCGGCTGTAGTTTTATAAAGTCTCCCTCCTGTGAGGTAATGCCATCAATTTCCCATGACCATACGTTTTAACCATGCTGGGATTAATAGCCAAATGATGAACCATGAAGCAGCCAATAAAAGTTAATTGAAGTAATCAGATTTAATAATTGGGGAAGGGGAGATTGGAGTAGAGAAAAACACGTATCAACCACAATTACAGAATCAATGTACAGTACTGTACTATAACAATTTATTAGATACAGATCATAAATAGTGTTGATTCCCCCGTGCACACGATAACATTTTCGGCTTATCCATATACCTTATCATCCATCCACTCGACACACATCATGACACAATGGGGAAATTCACAAACGAAGACAATTGGGGGGGGGAGAGGTGCGGTCCGCCTTGGTGACAGCTGGGGTTTGGGAGGGGGTGCCATTGTGAGAGTTGAAATACCAGTACGATGATATAATGATGATTTTAGTTGCAAGTGACATTATAATGTTATTATTTACCTAATAATAAAGACAGTAACTCAGAATTAAAATATCGTTCTATCATTGTACACAGAACCGAACATAAACACAGCATTACATTACAGGGTGGGAGGTGGTAGAAGTGGTGGTTGATTGGAGGAGGAGGAGGAGGAGGAGGAGGAGATGGAGCTGATGATGACCTTGGCATGTGTTTATCGGTGGATGAAGCAGACGTTGATGGCTTGAAGTCGCTGCTGAGAGGAGACTGTTAACAGTTTTATAAATTCTCCTCAATAGTTCTCATATAAAGCACAATAGCATGATCCCAGAAATACTTTTTTGTCATCAGCTTTCTCCACCAATTAGAAGCAAGCTTGCACAAGTTACCAGGCCATTACCTATCCACTGGGACCATACTCCGTGCAGAGCGTTGGTGCTGCCTAAGGAGTCTCCTTGGGTATTGGGCACAATCCTGGATGGGTCGCCACTCCGACACAGGATACCAGCAGGCTGGCACTCATTTTGTCGACCTCAGAAAACTGACAGGAAGAGTCAACCCCACCTGGTATTAATTCAACAGCCAAGTGAGATTTGAACTCAGGATCCATAGGATCCCAAACCCACCACACAAACCATTAAGCCAACACTAGGCACAGGTCATTATGCATTGTAGGAAAGGTTATGATTCGTTCTTTGGGTTGATGTCAGTTTAAAATCATTTGCTGACATCATACATGTCTCGGCCGTGATGGGAGCTCGACGCACTTTTTGGGTTAACCCTTTCACTCTGAAAAGTTAATTACATTACTGTGCTGTATCTGCAGGTCTTCTGAAAAGTTAATTTCATAACTGTGCTGTATTTGCAGGTCTTCTGAAAAGTTAATTACATTACTGTGTTGTATTCGCACGCCTTCTGAAAAGTTAATTACATTACTGTACTGTATTTGCAGGTCTTCTAAAAAGTTAATTACATTACTGTGTTGTATTCGCACGCCTTCTGAAAAGTTAATTACATTACTGTACTGTATTTATAGGTCTTCTGAAAAGTTAATTACATTACTGTACTGTATTTACAGGTCTTCTGTAGAGTGTACCAGGTGCGGTGGGACGCAAGAAGCACGCGGGCCACCATCTACTCCGCTTTATTGCGCGACCAGAAGCACACTCTTCCCACCCCTAGCGGGCGAGGCATGATATACAAAAACCCAATCACGTGACACAGCACACTCCTCCCCTCGTAAAATGACCCGTCACATAATGAACGGACAATCACAACATGACCATCGGAAACCCATCAACACTCATAATCCTCCAAGTACCGCGGCCGCACTCTGACCCGCCTCGGACGGGCAGCGCCACCAGACAGCCCAGGCTCAGACGCCTCCCGGCTCGGTCGAGGTGACACCCTCGCCGGACTCGCACTTTCCGCAACACCAGCTACCCCCGACTGCCCAGCCCGCTCGACGTCCCCGGGTAGGACAGCATCAGGCGAAGCCCCCATTGGCGCCGGCCCAGCCAGCCCCGGCGATACAACGTCAGGTGCCGGCGATACTACCGGTGGGGGTCCCGCATCGTTCAGCTCGGGGAGGTGTGGGGGGGGGGGTGACGCTGAACAGCGATCATGCATCTGGTCCACGTGCCGCTTCCACACATCCCCAACATCAGTCCGCACCATGCAATTTGCCGGCCCCAGCACCACAGAGACCACCGCCGGCACCCATTTGGAACCGTGGAAATAATCGCGCACCATTACCCGCTGCCCCACCTCGAAGCTGTGCAGCCGCATCGGACGCGACATCGCCCCACTCCCCGACCCTCCAGGTCGTAGCAAATCCAGCCTGGACCGCAAAGCCCGTCCATAGAGACGAATGGCCGGCGAATCACCCGTGACAGGATGAACTGCGTTCCTGTAATGGAGCAAAAAGACATCAACCACCGTCTGCACAGGTGCAACACCCCCCCCTGCGCAAAGCCCGCTTCAACATCTTGACAAACGACTCAGCTTGGCCATTCGTCTCAGGGTGATACGGTGCGGACCTTAGATGTCGAATACCATTCTGGCGCATAAACTCATCAAATACACCCGCGATGAACTGCGGACCATTATCAGAGAACAGGATCTCCGGCAACCCTTTATTAGCAAAGATCGTCCACAGCTTCTCTACTGTAATGTTTGCTGAAGTATGCTGCATTACTACAACCTCCGGCCATTTAGAGAATGCATCAATCACAATCAAAAACATCTTGCCATTAACCGGTCCCGCAAAATCTACATGGACCCTCTGCCAAGCTCGGTCTGGCACAGGCCAGAGACCCGAAGCTCGACGCGGGTTATCAGCATCTGTCTGGCACGTGGCGCAACGCTTAACCAACTGCTCAATGTCTTTGTCCAACCCCGGCCACCACAACAGGCTACGAGCAAGACTCTTGGTCTTCACGATGCCAAGGTGACTGACATGCAGTTCTTCCAAACACCGCTGCCTGAACCTCGCTGGAATCACGGTCCTCATTCCCCACATTACGCACCGTTGGACCAACGACAGCTCCGCTGCGCGTGACGTGAAAGGTTGAAATGCCGGTGTCGAAGGCAGATCGCTCCAATTCCCCATAGAAATCTCCTGGACGACACGGGCAAGCACCGGATCACGAGCCGATTCCACCGCGACCTGCCTGGCCGTGACCGGCCCGCTTTGGACCTGGTTCAGCGCGAACACGTCGACCCGGTCACCCAACTCAGACGCAGCTGGACCCTCCGCACACGGCAAGCGTGAGAGCCCGTCGCAGTTAGCATGCTTCTCGGTGCTCCGGAACTGAATATCATAATCGTAAGCACCCAGAAACAGACACCACCGCTGTATTCGTGCAGCTGCTACCACCGGCAGCTGGTGATTCTCGTCTCGTCCTGTAAGCGGGACGAGGTGATTCTCGTCCCGCTTACAGGGGAATTCGCGCATTACGTTCATCCAAGCCCATCCCTCGGAGCACTGCAGTTCGAGCAGAGAGTGGTAGGCTCTTGACAGAGGAGTCTGAAGTGAAGGCCCGCTGGGCCGGTTACTTTGAGCGGTTGTACCAGGCTGATCCCCCAACTGTCGAGTTGGACGTCAAGGGTGTTACAATCCCTGTTGCTGACCCTCGAATCAACTGTGGTCCACCATCGCTTGTGGAAACACGGGCTGCGGTGAACCAGTTGAAACGGGGCAAAGCTCCAGGGATCTGTGGCATCCATGCTGAACTTCTCAAGGCTGGTGGAAATGCTGCACTCGCGTCGTTGCATGCAGTTTTGTGCTCTGCCTGGAACACAGGCATCATCCCAACTGACTGGAAGAGGGGCCTTGTTGTCCCTCTCTGGAAAGGAAGGGTGATCGCCAAGACTGCAACAACTACCGAGGGGTGACGCTGCTCTCAGTGCCGGGCAAGGTCTTTGCTCGGATAATTCTTGATAGGGTTCGCCACCATCTGCTTGAGCACCAGCGTCCAGAGCAGTCAGGCTTTACACCAAAGAGGTCAACGATTGACCGTATCCTTGCTCTTCGTGTCCTCACTGAACGCAGACGAGGTTTCGGCAGGGGCTGCTTGCAGCCTATGTTGATCTCTGTAAAGCGTTCGATGCAGTGAATCGGGATGTCCTCTGGAGGATTCTTGGTCTTCGTGGGGTGCCACCGAAACTGATCGATCTGATGTCTGAACTCTACTCTGGTACTGAGAGTGCTGTGAAGTGTGGTGGTACCGCCTCTGACTTATTTCCAGTTGTTACTGGAGTTCGTCAGGGATGTGTACTTGCCCCCACACTTTTCAGCACTTGTATGGACTGGATTTTTGGGAGGATGTCGGAGAGATCAAGTTGCGGTGCATCGTTTGGCAATGTCAAGATCTCGGACCTTGATTTTGCAGATGATGCAGTCATCTTTGCGGAGACTTTAGACATCCTCTTGGGGGCCCTCCAGGTGCTGAATGAGGAGTCGGAGCCGTTGGGATTACGGATTTCTTGGGTCAAAACAAAGATCCAGGCTTTCGGTGACATCTTGGATGCTGCTGTCCTGTCTGTGTCTGTTTGTGGTGAGGATGTTGAGGTCGTGGATAGATTCACTTACCTTGGCAGTGATATTCATGTCTCCGCAGGTTGTGAGCCGGAGGTCAATAGACGTCTGGGTCGGGCCTGGGGAGTCATGGATTCACTGGATCATGGGGTGTGGCGCTGCCGGTACCTGTGCGGGAGGACGAAAGTCCGAGTCTTCAGGTCCTTGGTACTTCCAGTCTTGCTCTATGGGTGCGAGACTTGGACTTTGACCAAGGATCTGAGACGGAGACTTAATTCCTTTGGTACCAGGTCTCTTCGGAGAATCCTTGGCTATCGCTGGTCGGATTTTGTGTCCAACGAGCGGTTGCTGAGAGAGACTCGGATGAGATTTGTTACCTGCATAGTCCGTGAGCGTCAGCTGCGGCTGTATGGACATGTGGCTCGTTTTCCTGACGCTGATCCTGCTCACCAGATTCTCTCAGCGAGGGAGTCTCATGAGTGGAGGAGGCCAGTGGGCCGACCACGTGCCTCATGGTTGCAGCAGGTTGACCATCATCTCAAGGAGATGGGGATGGGCCTGGCATCTGCCTGGGGGATGGCCAGACGGAGGCCCCTGGAGTACCGGCGGAAAGTGGACGCAGCGACGCGCTGTTCTGGCACATGCTCCTATACCTGACCTGACCTACCACCGGCACCCCGCGTTTGGGTCTCAGAATGAATTGAAGTGGTTTGTGATCCGTCTGCAAAGTGAAATGCCGCCCCAGCAGATATTGATGAAACCTCCGCACACCCCAGACGAGGCTGAGAGCCTCACGCTCAATCTGGGCATATCCGCGCTCTGCTGTGGACAGGGTCCGGGATGCAAAACAAACAGGCCGCTCGGAACCATCGTCCATCCTGTGGGAGAGCACTGCCCCGATGCCATATGCAGAGCTGTCGCATGCCAACAGGAGCGGACGCGCAGGCTCGTAGTGCACGAGGACCGTATCCTCTGTGAGCAGCCGCTTGACGCGGTCGAACGACGCCTGGTGTGCAGGCCCCCAAACCCAGCGCTCGTCCTTCTTGAGCAACCGCGTTAACGGCGCAAGTTGTGAGCTGAGCCCGCGCACGAACCTTTGGTAATACTGGGCCATGCCAATGAACGAGCGCAGCTGCGTCTTGTCGCGAGGCGGTGGCATGCGCTGAATCGCCTCCACCTTCCGAGGACCTTTCAACAGCCCCTCCGGCGTGATGATGTGCCCGAGGTATTCCAAGCGCTGCTTGAAGAACGCGCACTTGTCCCTGTTTAAGTGCAGGCCGCACGCTTCTAGCTTTGTCAGCACTCGGGCAATGTTTGCAAGATGCTCGTCTGCCGTTTTCCCCGCAATGAGCACATCGTCCAGGTAGGTCTGAGCGGGCAGGCCAATGCAAACCTGATCCATGGCTTTCTGCCACAAAGCTGGGGCTGAAGCAATCCCAAAACAGAGTCGGGTATATCGATAGAGTCCTTGACACGTGTTGATTGTTAAAAGCTCGCTACTCCCGGGATCCATCGGCAGGTGAAAATATGCATCACGCAGGTCTTGCTTCGTGAAGTATTGACTCCCCGCCAATCGCGCATATATCTCATCGATTGACGGCAGTGGATACTGCTCCACGCTGAGCCCCGGGTTAACCGTGGATTTGAAGTCCCCGCACAATCGGACGTCTCCATTTCGTTTCAGAACCGTGACAACCGGGGTGGCCCAATCCGAGCACGACACCCGTTCGATCACTCCACAGGCCTCCAGCCTATCCAGTTCACCCTTGACCTTGTCCCGCAGGGCATACGGCACCGGACGCGGTTTACAAAACCGAGGAACCACCCCCTCCTTCAAGAAGAGTTTCGCCTCCATGCCCTTGAGTTTTCCAAGGTCGTCGCTAAACAACCCTTGATGTCTTTGAAGAATCTCCTCCAACTGATCCTCCCACTGGCTCGGCACGGGTTGCACAAGGTGAATTGCAGCCCAGTCTAGCCTGATGCGGGTCATCCAATCTCGGCCGAGGAGAGACGGCCCCCTCCCCCATACGACGTACACCCGAAGCCTGGCGACCTGGCCTTGGTACCGCACAGACACGTCTGCCATCCCGACTGGCGTTATCTTCTCGCGGGTGTACGTGAACAGCGTGAGGTTTGACCTAATAAGCCTCAAGCCGTTGAGTCTACGCGCGGTCTGCTCGCCGATGAGCGACACCGCTGCTCCCGTATCGACCTGGAACGTGATTGGCGTTTTGTTCACTTCGACTTCCACTGTCATCGGGCGCGCTGTCGCCGGGCCAATTGAAAACAGGCTCAACAACGGCCGCTGGTTCCGTCCCGAGTCACCTCGCACATCGCCGTCCACGACTTTAACGGTGGCCGACGCCCCATGGCACACACGCGCCAAATGACCCACCTTGTGACGATTCAAACACATGTTGCCTTTATACGGGCACGCACGGCACAGGTGTCGACCTCCACATCCCAAGCATGTCCGCGGGGTCACCCCGCCGCACGCGCGGCCGCGTGGCGACGTCCGACCCGCATCGAAGGTTGTGCGCGCGTCCCGGGGTGCTCGCGACCCCACGTGGCGGGTGATGGCTCGAACATCCCCGCGAGTCTGCTCGACCGCTGTAGCCGCGCTGACCGCCGAGTCGAATGTAATGGCTTCATCCTCCAGCCGTAAAACCGCTGAAACCATTCTCGCATCTTGTAAACCAGCAATAAAACGATCTCTGAGCCGAGCTGGCCGCTCCCCCGCCGTGAACTTGCAGGCCACGGAAGCACGCTTAATCCGCGCCACGAACTCAGCGACGCGTTCCTCTGCCCCTTTCGAGAGGCGATCGAACTGGAATCGAGCGAGCTGCAATGACTTCTCCGGCACCATTATCCCATCCTCGTCACCAACTAGAGTGTACCAGGTGCGGTGGGACGCATGAAGCACGCGGGCCACCATCTACTCCGCTTTATTGCGCGACCAGAAGCACACTCTTCCCACCCCTAGCGGGCGAGGCATGATATACGAAAACCCAATCACGTGACACAGCACATTCTGAAAAGTTAATTACATTACTGTACTGTATTTGCAGGTCTTCTGAAAAGTTAATTACATAACTGTACTGTATTTGCAGGTCTTCTGAAAAGTTAATGACATTACTGTACTGTATTTGCAGGTCTTCTGAAAAGTTAATGACATTACTGTGCTGTATTTGCAGGTCTTCTGAAAAGTTAATGACATTACTGTGCTGTATTTGCAGGTCTTCTGAAAAGTTAATGACATTACTGTGCTGTATTTGCAGGTCTTCTGAAAAGTTAATTACATTACTGTGCTGTATTTGCAGGTCTTCTGAAAAGTTAATGACATTACTGTGCTGTATTTGCAGGTCTTCTGAAAAGTTAATTACATTACTGTGCTGTATTTGCAGGTCTTCTGAAAAGTTAATTACATTACTGTACTGTATTTGCAGGTCTTCTGAAAAGTTAATTACATTACTGTACTATATTTGCATGTCTTCTGAAAAGTTAATGACATTACTGTGCTGTATTTGCAGGTCTTCTGAAAAGTTTATTACATTACTGTGCTGTATTTGCATGTCTTCTGAAAAGTTCATGACATTACTGTGCTGTATTTGCATGTCTTCTGAAAAGTGAATTACATTACTGTGCTGTATTTGCAGGTCTTCTGAAAAGTTAATTACATCACTGTACTGTATTTGCAGGTCTTCTGAAAAGTTAATTACATCACTGTACTGTATTTGCAGGTCTCCTGAAAAGTTAATGACATTACTGTGCTGTATTTGCAGGTCTTCTGAAAAGTTAATGACATTACTGTACTGTATTTGCAGGTCTTCTGAAAAGTTAATTACATTACTGTGCTGTATTTGCAGGTCTTCTGAAAAGTTAATTACATTACTGTACTGTATTTGCAGGTCTTCTGAAAAGTTAATGACATTACTGTGCTGTATTTGCAAGTCTTCTGAAAAGTTAATTACATTACTGTGCTGTATTTGCAGGTCTTCTGAAAAGTTAATTACATTACTGTGCTGTATTTGCAGGTCTTCTGAAAAGTTAATTACATTACTGTACTGTATTTGCAGGTCTTCTGAAAAGTTAATGACATTACTGTGCTGTATTTGCAAGTCTTCTGAAAAGTTAATTACATTACTGTGCTGTATTTGCATGTCTTCTGAAAAGTTAATTACATTACTGTACTATATTTGCATGTCTTCTGAAAAGTTAATGACATTACTGTGCTGTATTTGCAGGTCTTCTGAAAAGTTTATTACATTACTGTGCTGTATTTGCAGGTCTTCTGAAAAGTTAATTACATCACTGTACTGTATTCGCAGGTCTTCTGAAAAGTTAATTACATTACTGTGCTGTATTTGCAGGTCTTCTGAAAAGTTAATGACATTACTGTGCTGTATTTGCAAGTCTTCTGAAAAGTTAATTACATTACTGTGCTGTATTTGCAGGTCTTCTGAAAAGTTAATTACATTACTGTGCTGTATTTGCAGGTCTTCTGAAAAGTTAATTACATCACTGTACTGTATTCGCAGGTCTTCTGAAAAGTTAATGACATTACTGTACTGTATTTGCAGGTCTTCTGAAAAGTTAATTACATTACTGTACTGTATTTGCAGGTCTTCTGAAAAGTTAATTACATTACTGTACTGTATTTGCAGGTCTTCTGAAAAGTTAATGACATTACTGTGCTGTATTTGCAGGTCTTCTGAAAAGTTTGACATTACTGTACTGTATTTGCAGGTCTTCTGAAAAGTTAATTACATTACTGTACTATATTTGCATGTCTTCTGAAAAGTTAATGACATTACTGTGCTGTATTTGCAGGTCTTCTGAAAAGTTAATGACATCACTGTACTGTATTTGCAGGTCTTCTGAAAAGTTAATTACATTACTGTGCTGTATTTGCAGGTCTTCTGAAAAGTTAATGACATTACTGTACTGTATTTGCAGGTCTTCTGAAAAGTTAATGACATTACTGTGCTGTATTTGCAGGTCTTCTGAAAAGTTAATGACATTACTGTACTGTATTTGCAGGTCTTCTGAAAAGTTAATTACATTACTGTACTATATTTGCATGTCTTCTGAAAAGTTAATGACATTACTAAACTGTATTTGCAGGTCTTCTGAAAAGTTAATGACATTACTGTACTATATTTGCAGGTCTTCTGAAAAGTTAATGACATTACTGTACTGTATTTGCAGGTCTTCTGAAAAGTTAATTACATTACTGTACTGTATTTGCAGGTCTTCTGAAAAGTTAATGACATCACTGTACTGTATTTGCAGGTCTTCTGAAAAGTTAATGACATCACTGTACTGTATTTGCAGGTCTTCTGAAAAGTTAATTGCATTACTGTGCTGTATTTGCAGGTCTTCTGAAAAGTTAATTACATTACTGTGCTGTATTTGCAGGTCTTCTGAAAAGTTAATGACATTACTGTACTGTATTTGCAGGTCTTCTGAAAAGTTAATTACATTACTGTGCTGTATTTGCATGTCTTCTGAAAAGTTAATGACATTACTGTACTGTATTTGCAGGTCTTCTGAAAAGTTAATTACATTACTGTACTATATTTGCATGTCTTCTGAAAAGTTAATGACATTACTGTACTATATTTGCAGGTCTTCTGAAAAGTTAATGACATTACTGTACTGTATTTGCAGGTCTTCTGAAAAGTTAATTACATCACTGTACTGTATTTGCAGGTCTTCTGAAAAGTTAATTGCATTACTGTGCTGTATTTGCAGGTCTTCTGAAAAGTTAATCTCCACCATTCAATAGTTAATGGGCAGGAAAAACATCACCACAGAAATGACGTTGTGCAATCGCCGGGTGTTCCTTGACACTGGATTTTCTGTTACCTTTTTGAAAATTCTTCCTGGTGGTGTTTTCTCTGTGGTTGAAGATGTATTTTGGTTATACGAGCAGAGCACCCACCCTATGGGCGGTCTTGTTCCAAGCATGCAACACGTTCTTCTGACGCATACGTTTATTTGGGCGGTGTATAAGCAAATGACAGCTCTATATAGGAAAAATAAATAACCCAGGTTGCGTGCATGAAGCAAAAACATACCTACTGCTAATAATTCAAAACACCTCACAGCACTGAAAAACGTGGGGACAGGAATACTGAACTGCAAATGTTCGGGACTTGTAATACCAGGGAAAACCTGGAGCAGCACTTCATGATACACATTTACATAGAGAATTTGTGTCCCCCACCCCCCTCCCCCCAAGACCACCAGGAAATATAAAAACACCCCTGTACATTAATTGGGGTCATGCTGATCATCTGGAGCAAGTGTGGATGTAATTGGCCCAGAACTGTAGGAGGAGTAGCCCGACAAACAAACAAACAAACAAACCCTCAAACACCGGTCCGGGGAATTATCGCAAGGATCAACGCCAAGCAGTATTGTTGTGGTGCCGGGTTCAGTGGCGAGGATGACCGCGAGATGGAGCAGTTGGGCCGTCTCCCACCGAACACCGGAATTGAAGGTCGTAACCTTCGGATAACTCCGAAGGTCACGGGTCCCTTAGTGGACCGTGGACGCCAATATTTTGACGGCATGGGGTAGGGTTAATTGTCTAATTCCAATTTACCTAAGTACCCACGCCGTCTAACTACTGGGGAAGCCACACCCTCGGCCAACTTTGTCTGAACCGAGTCGCTGTTACCGACTCGGATCCGGCGTAACCGAGCGGGGATTACCAAAGCCTGCCGGACCAAATGAACAATTTACGGCCCAATCGGCCTCCTTAATTCTCAAGCCCGAACCATACTGGGTCAATGAAAGAAAACACAGACAACGAACTGGAAAATTTAACGGGGTTTATTTACAACTAGCCGAAACCCCGTCACAGACAGATTCCGTTAATTCTACCACCCTCACCAGCTCACCTATACTCGAGGGACATGGACTGGACAAGGCGTGCTTGCCCCCGCCTACTCATCCCCCGCCCCTGCCCCATCCCCCCCCGCCTTCAATTTGCTTACCCCCGTCCAAAAATTTAATTACCCCGGCCCCGCCTCCGCCTCTTCACTCCCCGCACGCACACACTGGTCTCTTGATTCCCCGCCCCACTTGCCCCTGGGCCCCCGCCCCCCTGTCCACCACCTCATATTCAATCCTGCTTAATTCACCCCAGCCCCTGCCCACTCAACCCCCGCCCCATTTCCCGCTTTCAATTTGCTTACCCCCACCCAAAAATTTGCTTACCTTGCCCCCCGCCTCTTCACCCCCTGCCCCCGTCTCTTCACTCCTCGCCCCCCGCCTCTTCACTCCCTGCCTCCGTCCCTTCATCCCCCACCCCCACCTCTTCACTCCCTGCCCCCGTTTCTTCATGCCCCGCCCCCGCCTCTTCACTCCTCACCCCCGTCTCAACGATAAGTGTTTATTCTGCTTCAGAGTTGAAGGTTCACTATTGCCACTATGTGCGATGCACTCTTACAGGTACGAAGTTTCTTTCAGTCCAGGTTACAGTACCGAGAAAAAGTGACGCGACCGCTAGGAGGAGCACAAAATTGGTCCTTCAGTATTAATAAAAAGAAGATACAATGTTTCTTGTTACATTTTTTTGTGTCAAATTCACATTCTGAGGGAGTCAGCATGTGCAGAAGAGGGTTTTACATTGCAGACGCTATTTTCGAGGAGTGGAATTGCACGTCTCAGCGGTGACGGTCTGTCGACGACGGACGTAATGATGTCAGCGAATGACCGATGATGTCATGACGTCCTGACGCCACTCGGCAGTGACGTCACACGTCGCCATGTAAAGGAATGTAAAACGAAAAGTGTTTATTCTGCTTCAGAGTTGAAGGTTCACTATTGCCACTATGTGCGATGCACTCTTACAGGTACGAAGTTTCTTTCAGTCCAGGTCACAGTACCGAGAAAAACGTGACGCGACCGCTGGGAGGAGCACAAAATTGGTCTTTCAGTATTAATATATAGATAATCGGGAAGGGAGAGACAGAGCAGACTTAATCACGAATATGCAGGAAAATGTACAATGGAATCACTTAAACAGTTCTACTTACAGACTGGGCCCACAGACACACATGCACATCCAAAAGAAATGGACCCCACCAGGTCTTTATTCGGTCCTCTAGCCAAGGAGGATAGTTCAGCTGGGGGGACAGAGTCTGGCCGGGTACCTGGTCAGTGAAGTTTCACCGACTCCAAGCCACCACGGTGGGACTCGAACCCACGACCCAGAATCCAACGAGCCCACAATCCGGGCTGCCACGAACGATGGTCGACGGCACGAGCGCCGCGGAACACCTCCGCCACTACCACCACCACCATGAGCACCACCATCATGAGCACCACCACCACAAGCACCAACACGACCACCCAGGTACCCCAAAAAAGACCAGGACCAAGACCAGGCACACGACGATGACTGCAGACGACGACAACTGCTGATGACAGCTCACCACCTTTCTTATCTCCTTCCCCGGGCGGGTCGAGGGAATCTGCTCTGAGGTAACTTGCCTCCAGATTGTTCGGGATTCGTGGGAAATCGCCATCTGAGGTAATCACATTCCTCATTGGGCAAGGGACATGCCTTGCCTTTCCGGGCGGGGTCTCGGTCTGGAGCGATGGAAGCTCCTCCTATGTCTGTAGCCAGAACATGTGCGTAATGGCGTCGCATGCGCGTGCGGAAAGCCGATGGTGGCAGGAGTGAAGGAGGATGTTGTTGTTGTGTATTAATTCTAACTAAAAAATAACTCACAGCGCACATACGAGGTGTGTTCAAAAAGTATCCAACCTTAATTTTTCGTGCGTAAACAAATGAAGCTGGGAATGCGTGATTTGGTGCATGTATGTAGGCGATCCTAATCCACATGCGTGAATATTTTCCCACCTGCAGAAGCTGTCAGTCGCCGACAGACCGCCGATGAGTGAGGAAGTGTAAGTGAGCGCCGTTGGATTTTCGTTTTTGACAAAATGACGGATCACTGTGGTCTCATCGCCAGTGATCACTGTGTTGAAGTTGGGATCGCTGTTCACAGTCTCCAGCATGTCCTGTGCGATCTCCAAATGGAGTTGCTTCTGCTCGATCGTGAGCAGCTTTGGCACGAACTTCGCTGAGATTCTCCTTACGCCCAAATCCTCAGTCACAATGGAATGAACAGATCCAATGCTGATGCCCACCTCGTCTGCAAGTTCTCTGATCGTGATTCGACGATCCTGCATCAGCAGGGTCCTCACTTGGTCAATGACGATCTCATTTCGGGATGTTGATGGCCTACCAGAACGTGCTTCACTTTCCACTGATGTGCGACCATCTTTGAAGCGGTTGTACCACTCTTTTATCTGTGTGGTGCCCATTGCTTCGTTCCCGAAGGCCGGTTGGATCTTGCGGATCGTTTCCACTTGGGAATCGCCAAACTTTACACAAAATTTGATGCAGTAGCGTTGTTCAAGTTTTTCCGTCATTTTGTCAAAAACGAAAATCCGACGGCGCTTACTTACACTTCTTCACTCATCGGCGG
>NC_140961.1:28695659-28703159 GCF_056783735.1 Eptatretus burgeri
AATGGAATCTGACGAAGCACGAGCTGCTCGCTTGACACGCAACGCAACGCGCATGACAAGGCGTCGTGCAGCTCAAACGGATGAAGAACGATCTGCTCGCTTGGCAGACAACACTGAACGCGAGGCAAGGCGTCGTGCAGAAGAAACGGATGAAGAACGAACTGCTCGCTTGGCAGACAACACTGAACGCGAGGCAAGGCGTCGTGCAGAGGAAATGGATGAAGAACGAGCTGCTCGCTTGGCACGCGACGCTACGTGCGTGACAAGGTGTCGTGCAGCTGAAACGGATGAAGAACGAACTGCTCGCTTGGCAGACAACACTGAACGCGAGGCAAGGCGTTGTGCAGAAGAAACGGATGAAGAACGAGCTGCTCGCTTGGCAAACAACACTGGACGCGAGGCAAGGCGTCGTGCAGAAGAAATCCCTCACCAGTGAGAAGACCGGCAAGTAAGGGATGCCCTGCGCCATCAGGACGTACACCGTGCGAGACTAGAGCAGGTTCACCGTGAGAATCGCAACCTTGCTCGATACGATGATACAGATTTCTTCCGAGAGCAACTTCATGTTGAGTACAGGCACGCGTTAAGCAGGACCTCATTATTTCAATGCACTAAATGCTCACATTGTGATGCTTATGTGTGGACCGAAGAGAGAAGAGGATTTTGCTGCAACCACGGCAAGGTCGACCTTAAGCATGATCCTACGAATCCAAAACCCGGTTCAATTCCATCACAACCTCCAGATGCTATTAAAAACCTTTTCCTTAACCAGGACTTTGTGAAGCGCGCGAAACAGTATAACAACGCGCTGGCAATGGCAAGTATCAGTGTCCGAGAGATAGGTATGCCTGGCTTCAATCCTGGAGTGCGCATACAAGGTAAGGTTTACCATTACATTGGTGCTCCTCTTGCCGATCTGGGTTGTATCCCACGCTTTGCTCAGATCTACTTTCACGATCCAGCCCATGAGCTGGAGTTTCGTCGTGCCCACACCTCGAACAGTAGCCTGAATGAGCATTTTTTGCTAAGAGCACAACAGGCCATTCATGAGTGCAACCCATACATCCAGCAATTCAAATCAGCCATTGAGTTTGTGGTTTATAATGATAGCGCAAATGAACTGAAAATTGTGTTAACAGGTAGCACGCCGTGCCGAGACCTTCATCATGGTACCGTCAACCTTCCCTCACCAGACAGCGATGTGGCTGTCATTGCTCCAGGGGCAATGACAACAGAGCAGTTTGGAAGGCTGGCAGTCGGTGTTCACCTCAGAGGAGGAGGTTTACAGACAATAGACGCCATGCATCCAGCGTATGACCCTCTATCATACATACTTCTGCTACCCTGCGGCTCCCAGGGGTACCACTGAGTTAGCAGGGATAACGCCAACATCTTTCTACCGCTACCATCTCCAAGTACGTGATCCTACTCATCACTTCAATCTACTGCTTCGTGGTGGAAAGTTGACACAGCAGTACGTATGCGACATGATGGCAAAAATTGAGTCGCATTGTCTCAATTGGATTCGCTGCAACCAGAAGTCAATTAAGGCAGAAAAGCATAAGATCATCGTTGATGCGTTGAACAGTGACGCTGAGGTGCTACCTGGACGCCTCACCATTCTGCCGCCGTCAATTTATGGGTCACCACGTTGGTATGCCAAAGAGTTTCAGGATGCAATGGCTTTGGACGGAGTCAAGGGAAAACCTGACTTTTTTCCTAACATTCACCTGCAACCCAAAGTGGCCAGAAATTAAACAATCACTTTTTGAGGGTCAGTCAGCCAATGAAATACCTGATTTCATCGCCCAGGTGTTTCATATGAAGGTGGAAGCACTCGAAGCAGACCTCCTCAAGAATGACATCTTGGGGCATGTGGACGCTTATGTGATGGTGAAGGAAACGCAAAAGCGTCACCTTCCCCATATACACATGCTCCTGACCGTGGTACCTCGCGACAAGCCCAGAACACCAGCAGATGTCGATCGCGTGGTCTCTGCTGAGATTCCTGACAAACGCACAAATCCGGAACTACACCGTATCGTGACATCACACATGATTCACGGCCCATGTGGGGAATGGAACATCTCGAGCCCTTGCATGGCAGACCGGAAGTGCACAAAGGACTATCCCAAAGCCCTACGAGAAACGACAACCTTCTCTGATGACTCCTATCCCCTGTACAGAAGACTGTTCTGGCATGCGGTTTGAAAGTTTTTTGTTTTGTATGCACCTTTAAGACCCCACCATGTTCTTCGTGAAAAATAAGCGAGCTCTCACCGGCACCTGAATTTCGTGTGCAGCCTGTGCCTGCTGGTTGCATCATTGCTGGGAGTGCAGCCATGCCGCTGATGCAATGCCCCCTGTTTCCAGTAAGCTTGTACTCTTTTGCCGACCTCGGAAGGATGACAGGGTGAGTCAACCCACCTGGTCTTCCTTCAACAGAACAACAGAGGCTCAAACTCAGGACCCTAAGATCTTAAGCCAGCCACCTTAACCATGAAGCCAACACCAGGTTGGCGTGAAAATAAAGGTCACAATAAACCACAAAAGCGCAAAACGGAGCAACAAATTGAAGGAGTGTTACGGCATCCCTGTAGAGAAATACAGCAAAGATGTTGAGAATGGATGGTAACGCGGTAACCAATGGGCACGAACAAACTGGGAATGTCGATTTGGTGATTATTGATTATGGTGGCCGTTGGGGTGGGAAGGGGTCAATTTGTGCTGCTGAGGATGTCGCCATGACGAGTCATGCACTTCGGCCAGCACTGGCCAAACAACTTGAAATGGATGCCAGTCACCGCACTGGAACGTGTCACGGAACCTGTGGATCAGGAACATCGTTGGGGGGACGATGCCATGGCATTGCCTCAGAGCCAGGTGCTCCATCATTTCTCCAGCGATTATTTTATTTTATTTTATTTTATTTTATTTTTTTTTTTAAATCTGAAATGAACCACATTGATCGGAACTCTGATCCACCTCTCCCCTTTGTCCGAATGAAGTACAACATGCCGACAGCAGTTTATATTGTGGGCCACGGCACGACTAGTGTATTGTGAAGAAAACTTGTAACCGGTGTTTGCTGCACAATCGATTTGCAATCTTTTTGGACGACAAACGCCAAGACAATAAGGGAAGCGGTTGGCAGCGTGGTTGCTGAGGATTGATTAAAATCGAACGGTTGCTTCTGTCGTGTATTTGAGAAAGGAAAATAAACTCGGCAAGAAATTTGTGCTTTCAAGGCCACCATGGTTGGGAGCCCATTTGTTTGCGCAGCCGTTTCCAAGAATCCCTCTTCTGACACCAACAAGGCACTTTCAGTTTGGATGGTTTTAACCGCAGGAGGATGGTGCCACGCGTCCTACATTCGGAATCACCTCTGCCTTGAAGAAATGGAATGCGCCGCAGCTTCTTGTCTGGGCACCGCAGAGTCTTGATGCGAGATCAGAGTCTTGATCACAAACGCCGTCCAATGCGTCTGGAAACATGCACCGGGATCTGGGGAAAAACCGACCTCTGCCAAGTAATGAGCAAGTGTTGCAACAAAATCTGCTCCACATTTGGCAAAATCCGGATCAGGCTATCGTACATCGATTCGATGGCTTCGTCGGTTCAAGAAGCGCATAATGCTGAACGACGTGCTACCGACCACTAATATCTGCAAGTCAAAATAACAGATTGCCAAAGTTGTTGTACAATCTGCGGTGCTCGTTTTATCCTGGCGGGGCACTGTAGTTTGATGCACATGAGATCATGCACGCTGGAACAATTTCCAATTCAACGAAAAAGAGCAATCAATGATTGCAGACCCTCAGCAGGACTTATCTTGTGTGGTTTTTATCGTACCTATTTTATCGACGTACTCCCATTCTTACTGTACATATTTTAGAGGTACTCAGTGGGAAAAAAAAAAAGATAACGTACTATTGTGGCCGACATGAGCACATTCTGTACAGACAAACAGACCCAAATTCAATACCCTGTCCTCTGCCGAGGGTAATTGTCTGCTTATTGCGGTTGTTTTAATTTTTATTCCATTTTGTTTTTGTTTTCCAGGAAGACAACATGGCATTTGGAAATCCGACCAAGTATGTATGTGATGTTGGTTAAAACTAACGGGTGTGAAAGATCATTAACAACTGCTGGCGTGATGGCGAATAACCGGAGAAAGATGTAAGATTGTACTGTGTAGTAGGAAGTGCAAGTAAAACCTCGTATCTCGTCAATCGCCGAGATGGTTGATGGTCTCAACCTTGGCACAGGGTCGTAAGCTGAATCCACATTAGACTTTCGCCTTGGCACCAGCATGCAACGGCACCTTATATTTATTGTGACGTATCGGCCTGCGTTGTAACGAGATGACCAGCTTAGCCTCCATTGTGGCATTGAATAAAGCACTGACGCAGCTTTCACTAATGCTGTACATTTATTCGAATCCTCATGGATTTGATGCCAACGACTTCCAATAACGGTGTGATCGATCTGTACACATAGTGATGTTGTGGTTATACATGTGACCTTTGTATATTCACGTTATTTGTATTCCTCCCTCTCCTCAACTGTTTCTGCCAACTGGTATTGGCAACTGGATCCCTCGAGAGTAGTCACCTCGCGTACCTGGGACTCTGCCATACACGAAGCTTCGGAGGAATACAAACAGCGCATGGTGGGTCCGAGGCACATGGCCAGCAAGCACGAGGGCACATTTCACGGCACGTGTGATGAAATGCCTCGGGCTGATCATAATCACAAAACCCTTGCAGTGTAATGCTGTGTTTGTGAATGCTGCATGGCTCATTATGAAACTGTACAAAGGGCCGGTTCAGTCATGTTGGAGGAAACGTCTGGATACACCATTGGAAACACGATCAAAACTCTGTTGGTCATTATCTTAATGTTGATACTTGCTTTTGATATTGTACCAAAATGCTGTCACATCACGGGCAGTTTGGTGCCCTGTTTTTCTTTTTACTGCTTCTCCTCATCGCTCACATCTCCCCCTGCCCCCGCATCTCCCCCTGCCCCCGCATCTCCCCCTGCCCCCGCATCTCCCCCTGCCCCCGCATCTCCCCCTGCCCCCGCATCTCCCCCTGCCCCCGCATCTCCCCCTGCCCCCGCATCTCCCCTCCCCTGTCCCCACATCTCCCCCTCCCCTGTCCCCGCATCTCCCCCTCCCCTGTCCCCACATCTCCCCCTGCCCCTCCCTGCACTTCCAAGACTCACGTTCTTCCAGGAATCCCTTCTGAGTTAAACATTAAAAAAATCCAGGCTGATTTCACACCTCAACTCTTTTGTTCTTTTCTCCCATCTGTGGAACCACCTTTCTGAAGCTTTTCTATTCCACTCTTCCCTCTAGGGCTCTAAGGAGGCATATCATTCCCCATCCTTACCTGTAATCTTTCCTGCACCTTTTAACACTCCCTAACCCAACCCTTTTACCTGCAGCCTACTGTTTCCGCATGTCCTATCTCTTCTCCTGTGTTTTTTTTTTTTTTTACTCCCTTTGCCTTTTTGTCCAACTGTGGCCCGACTGCCCAACTACATCAGTTCGTTGCCTTTTTACCCTCTGTGTCATCTTGCCTACTTACCATGATATAAGTATGGTGTTGAACCAATCTTACATTTAGGAGATTTTATCAAGCACGGAGGAATACTGTAGTTTTGCTCCAAGCCTTATCAAAGGTATCATCGAGAATGCATTGACTTCAATTTAAATGGTATTTCCCTCTTGTCCCTTCCTTCTTTCAATGACAGCACAACCTGTGTTGCGATAATTGTCACTCGCACGTAGCCATGGCTCTCAACCTCATGTGCTACGACGGGTGTGGATCCTGGGGCATGGTCCGGCTGTGCTTCCTCATGTTGGTGCGAGCAAAGCACGTGAGGTGAAGGTTTTCGGATTTTGTTTTTATTTATTTTCGCTTGTTGAAAAATATCCAATTTTGAAACCCATCCTGTCACGAAAATATTTGCTATTTTAGAAATGGTATCACAGGAAACTCAAGGTCACACTCTTGCTGAAGCGGTGGAAAAAAGAATGCTAGCAGCATATCCGAGAGCAGGGTTGCCCAACACGCTCTGCACTCGCCACTCACATGGCACCAGCAGGTTGCAGTTACACCCAACACTATTTCAAGCTAACTAAATTGACCGAGGTTAAACTGCTATTTTTAATATTACTCAATAACAATCGAGTTCCGTTGTACTGACAGCACTACCTGCAGATATCAGTGATCTATCTGACCATCACCCAGTTTCTATATTCAAATCTAAAATAAACTTCTATTTTTACCTCTGCCCACTGAGGGTGGAAGGAAGTTCTGTTTTCACCCATGTCTGTCTGTCTGTCTGTCTGTCTGTTTCTTTGTTGGTTTGTTAACAGGATATCTCAAAAGGTTGTGGACGGATTTCTACCAAACTTGCTGGCTGGATAGCTCATGGACCAAGGACCAATTGATTTGATTTTTGGTGAAGATCCAAATCCGATTCCAGATTGTGCATTCGTTTATTAGTACTGTATTGCATGTGTTTTGTATCATGTGGCGAATATGGTGACCTGATCGCCGCAAGTTTGGTGAGCATCAATATCCTGTCGGACACCGATAGTCGAGCGTTATGCACACTCTCTTCTGAGCTGTGTATCTGGGGTTTGAATCCTGACCCAGCGATAAACTCTCGTCCTAGTGTTTCGTAGGCAGGGGTAGGTGTCCTGTCTGCCGGCATTAGTTGGACATGAAAGATACCACGGTGTCCTTTTGCTTTGTGAAGGACAGGTGAACTATTGCCGGCACACTGCACAAATTCCAAATTCCTGCACACTCGGGGAAAACGTCTCGTTTGTACACGAATCATCGTTCATCTCACCCCAAGGGGGATACGAGACTCTTGCAATGCCCCCGTCTGTCTGTGTCCACTTCTGTATAGTTTCGCTTTAAAAAACGGTTTTCACTGCAACCGCTTGTCCGATCACTGCAAAACTTCAAACGTAGGAGGGAATCGACATAGAGAATATTTTATTGCTAACTCTGACGTCATAGGTCATGTGGTATGGCAGCCCTATTGGATGAAAGGAAAAAAAATTTGGACATCATTTTCTCCCAAACCGCTCAACAACAAAAAAAATTTAAACAGCATATGTCATCAACTCCCCATGTGGTATATCGGGTGATAATGATGATGCCATCAGTGAAGTGGTATTTCAGCCATAATTGTTTGAATTGAAATGGTTATCCAAAAAAATCTGAAACTTCATATATCTGATCTATGACGGGATGTGAGTGAAGAGTTAAATTTATGACGTTCATAACCCATGCCAATAAGCTGACATAATTAGGGTGCACGGATGATACGGGTAGATGGGCCATAATAGTAGAACGCTCAGTGAACAATGGTATTTTTGTTCAGAATGAACGCGTGAGGTGAAACTGTGCGCTCTACGAGTGCCTTTCTAGTTTGTACATGGAGTCCTCCAAACTGAGGAGGGTAAACGAACAC
>NC_140961.1:28715659-28720659 GCF_056783735.1 Eptatretus burgeri
TACCTCATTCTTGAGGGTATTTCTTTTCCTTGGTTTTGGGTATGTGTTGTCGGCGCCGTCTGTGAAGTAGAATTGTATAAGTGTTGCCGTGTGCTCGGTAGTCGGTATTAGCTCTGCACTGTGTTTTCACTTTTATGTTTTGCTTTTTGTGTAAATGGAATTGTGTTTCTTTTTTTTTTGTGTGCATTTGGTGGAATTGTATTTGTGTGCTTCCCGTGTGCCGAGAATAAATGTGCTTTATTGTTGAACTGTCTCCCGCTTCGCTTCGTCTTTTCCCCCATTGAACCCCCATCTTGCTTCACGTAAAGGGTTGGTAGTGGGCTGAGTACGCCCGATAATTAATCGAACCGTCGAGGTCGACGATAACACCGCTCGGTTATTCTGATAGTACGGAGCGGGTCGCTTAAGTGGCCCGTGTCCGAAGTCGACCTGCGGCGAGGTGCGATCGCCCGGTCTACCCTCCGCGTGGGTACTTAGGTAGGTCGAATTTGGCGAGCAGCCCTATCCCACGCGGGGGCTGATTGGCTCGATCGCGGTGAGACCGAAAGGTCCACCCGTGACTGGTTCCCGGCGTTAGTCCGAGAGGGTCACGACTGGATTGTCCGTCCGGTGGGCGACGTGCCGCGATTCGAGGTTGCGGCGTGGCCGTCGCACGCCGGCGGGCGCGACACCGCAACACTGGTGTCAGGTCGTGCGATACAAATTCATCGCCCTCCTCGCGGCACTGGTATCGGAGAACAGGAAAACGGGCTCTCCTGTCTCCGGCTAAATTTACGGGAATCGGTCCAGGGGTGAGAGAAGCGACCCCCGATTCCCTCCAAATTACGAGCGAGCAAATTAACCCTTCACGAGAAGCAAGATGGCGTCTCAAGGCGAGCGGGAGCCGGGGGTATTAGAAATGTATATGTGTAATAATGTAGAGTCCATGGTCCAGGATGGAATCCCCGAGCAGGAAATGTTGATTGTGCAGGAACACGGACTCGCCCAACTGAACCCAGGGCCCGAGGTGGGTGCGGCAGCGGCCGCGGTGTATGACACCTCCCCCCCCCTCTCCACCAAGACCCTTCCCCAACCCTTGCCGAAACGGCTCAGCTGAGTGCATCCAACATGGCCCAGCTATGCGCCATGCTGACGGCAATGAACGAAAAAATGGATGCAAACACAAATGAAATGAAAAACGAAATGAAAGGCATGAACGAAAAGATGGATACATTCACAAACGAAATAAAACGCATGAAAACTAAGATGGAAGCAAACATGAAAGAAGAAATGAAAGAGCTGCGGGGTGAGACGCAGAACATGGGCCGATGCCTGCAGGCGGGCATGAAGGCCGTGAGCAGGGAACTTAAAATGGCGACTCCACGTGTCGGAACGAACGAGCTGGAAGGGGGTGCAACGGCTGACAGGCCCGCGGTGGAGGCGGGTAAGGAAAAAGTAATTCGGGAGACAAGAGACGAGGTGAAAGTAATTGCGAGGGAGAGAAAAGAACAATTAATACGGAAAGCAAGGATGAGGTACGCGGAGATCGTGAAAGAGCAAGGAGTGAAAAACAGGGAAGGACGGGAGCGACTTAAAGAGAAAGCAAGGTTGACCTACATAAAGATAAGGGAAAGACGCCAGAAAGAAGCGGAGACGAAGAGACAGGAGGGGACAACAGAAACTCATAAATGTATAGAGACACGGGAGACAGAAAAAATAGAGAGACTACACGATGAAGACGGGGTAAGTGACGCACACACACACACGGAGGAAGTGGAGGATAATGGGGGTGAGCTCGCGGAGCGTGCAGGGACCCGGTGCGAGCAGTTGGATGGCCTCCTCCAGGAACAAGGGGAGGGAGTATGCCCCCTTGAGGCGAGTCACGACCAGGTGAGTTCGGTCGTGCTTTGCGAGGTTGAGGGGAGGAGTGCTGTGGACGGGTGCACGGAGAGCTTGGGGGGTATAGAGGCCCCGGAGACCCTTGTGGGGACACGAATCCCCAGTGTGGTTGTCCCTGTGTGTGTGGTGCAAGGTGTGAGTGCGGCACCGTGTGTGGAAGCGACCCCGTGTGTGGAAGCGACCTCGTGTGTGAGTGGTGTGGTGGCGATGGTGCCGGAGTACGTGCTTCCCAGCACGCCGTGTGTGGATGAGGCACGGAGTGTGAGTGAGGCACCGCGGGTTAGTGCCCCTGCGTGTGTGGGTGAGGCACCGTGTGTGGATGAGGCACGGAGTGCGAGTGAGGCACCGCGGGTGAGTGCCCCCGCACGCGTGAGTGAACGGCCGTGTGCAAGGTCGCTGTGTGCCAGGGAGACCGTGTGTGTGAGAGAGCGGTATGTGAGGGAGATGTCGGTTGGCATGCGGGAGCACGCAGCCGCATCTCCCGGTGTGAATGTGATGGTGTGGACTGTGTGCGTCGTAACACGCAGGTATGCGTGTGTGGAATGGAGACGGAGACGGCGACAGAGGAAAGAAAGCCGAGTAGCGGCTGTAGCTATTTCGTGGACCGTGCCGGGTTCACCCAGCAGTGAGCACGCGGTTCGTGCTGTGCAACGCACGAGACCGCCACGTGCTCGCTTGCGAGAGTGAAGTCCCGGTTCGGAAACGCACGCGGTGGATTTGCCGATCCCGCGGACGGACAAAGTTTAGGCAGGACTACGGATTTGGACCGGACGGGTTCTCCACGCGATCGTGTGTGTTAAGCTCCAACGGGCAAAGCACATGTGTTCGCGTGGGGAACCCCTCGAGAAGTGGGGCTTGTGTTTTTTTTTTGCGCACGGTGACGTCATGGCTGCACGTGTGGTTGGAATCCGGCAGGAGGGGTATCTCTGCCGGATGGTCCCGTGCAAGGAGGGACGAGGAACACGTGCAGCTGCATGACGTCACGGGCAGGTGCAAAGTGCGCGAGCTCTGAGTTGCCGCGCAGGTGCTGCGCATGGGAAAAAAAAAAAAGCAAGCCTCACTTTCGGGTGTACAGGATTCCTGGGCACAGGATGGAAACTAGTTAGGGGGAAGGGTTAGCTTAGCTAGACCGACTTCATGGGGCAGGGGTAAGTCCTCATGGAGTCCGTGGAATGGATTAGTTAGAGGGATTGTAGCCAGATTTAGGATGGGAAAATGGGAAATAAAATGATTTGTTAGGAGACAGAGACAGACTTGTGAATGTGTAGTGGGGACGTAGCTTAGCTACGTAGGTTAAAAGGAACGTGCTACTAGTTTAAGGGACGACGTGGGAGCACGAGTTAGTTAGGGGATGTAGTTAGAAGGATGGCAGAGTTCAGCGGTGTGTGTGTTGAAGAGTTGTGGCTGCGAAAGGTGAGTACTTGGTGGGTGAGTGAGGCCAGCGGGTCTGTGTGTATGGAGTGAATGGGGAATGCATGGTGCGATGAGTGATTGGGGGGAGGAGTGACTCCCGCCCAAGGGACCCCGGGGTCAGTGTAGATTGAGTTAGCTGGGTTAGTCAAATTGAAAAATGGAGGTCGTTTTGTTGTTGGTGGGAAAGTAGGCTCGAGACCCATTTGGAGGGGTGCAGGAGCCCTGTTGACAGGCTTGGGAGCGTGGCTGCGAAAGGTGAGTATCGCTGAGTGGGTACCCCGGGCACCAGGCGAGTCGGCCGCGGTAGGCCAAGGGCCCATGGGGGGCCGGGATAGAGTAGTGGGCACGGGTGCGCCTGCTTGGTGCGGGGGCCCGGGGCGCGATTAGCCGCGTGGGCAGTGCAGGGGGGACGGGTGACCCTCGGAAAGGGGCCGGGAGGCCGGCCTGCCACGTGTGCGTTTCAGGGGAGGTGCCATGGGGGCACTCCCGGTGTTAGGGAGCTGGTAGGCTCGGAGGCAGTGTAGTGCCCGGGGGTGCCATAGCGGGAGATTCGGCAGAGGGTCGTGCCTGCCAAAGGGAGCCACGTGTCCCAGCCAGGAGACCGTGTGAGGGCACGGAGAGAAAATTGGGGGGCGAGGCCCGAAATTGTAAGGACACCAACACAGGCGACGGGAATCTGGGTTGTTAGAACCAATAGTTTAAGCGAGAGGCGCTTGTTGAAAGCCCGGGGTAGTTTAACAGTTAAATGGTTAGGGTAGATTAGGAGATGTACCCCTCCGCACCATCCATCCCCTCGCTGTCGTTGTGGGCCGCTGGACCCACTTTGGGTTAGATCGCCGAACTCTGGGGAGGCCATTCTGAGGCTTCGGTGGGCCTCAACACAGGACGTTAGCTCTCCCTTATTCCCCTCTGGGAAGGGAACGTAGGGGTTGGGAGTAGGCTAGGTGACAGGATAGGTTAGCCGAACAAGGACGATAAAGGGGGTTAGGGGACGATTTATAGTGGGGAAGTAAAAATAAAAACAACAAAAAAAATAAGTTGGGGCTAAATTGGGGTTTGACAAATTAAGGGAGTGGGTATGTACAGTGACAGGCAAAGGCGATAGGTTGGGAGGGAGACAGGTAGGTAGGTCCGAGCCCGCCTTCCGAGTGGCCAGCACCACCGCACTCCCTCCGGCAAAAGCTGGCCAACTTCATCGGCAGCTGTTGTTTTGCTGCAAGGCCTGTGCCATCGGCTGGCCGTGTTTGCTTCAAGGCCTGTGCCGGCCAGTTCATCTGCCGGCTGTGTTTGCCTGCAGCGGCCTTCTTCTGCGGGCTGCGTTTGCCTGCTGCCTTTGCCATGCCATGCCCACTGCCCCTGTTCACCAGCCCCCGTTCAATTTTTGCTTTGCCCCCCCCTGTTCATTTCCATGTGCGCCAGGATCCGCAAGGCAACAGTTTGCAAGCTGCGAGAACTGCCCTGTTGGCAGCTACAACACGGGCCTGCAGTGGCGGCCCGTGCACCGTGTTTGTGTTCATGCATCCATTCGTTGTGCTCATTGCGTGTGCCACTTGAGCTGGCACGGAGACTGCGTTGTGCAGCCCATGCACCGTTGTGGTTCACTGCGTTCAGTTCAAAAGGGAAGGCCTTGGACTGCGTGTGAGCAGCCAGCCACGTTCCCTGTCACCTGCATTATTTGAGTCAGAGACTGCATGCGGGCAGCCTGGCTC
>NC_140961.1:28721159-28746159 GCF_056783735.1 Eptatretus burgeri
TATATATATGTGTATATATGTATATATATGTGTATATATGTATATATATGTATATATATATATATATATATATATATGTATGTATATATATGTATATATATGTATATGTATATATATGTATGTATATATATGTATGTATATATATGTATATATATATATATATATGTATATATATATGTATATATATATATGTATATATATATATATATATGTATATATATATGTATATATATATATATATATATATATGTATATATATGTATATATATATATATATATATATATATGTATATATATATATGTATATATATATATATATGTATATATGTATATATATATGTATATATGTATATATGTATATATATATATATATATATATGTATGTATATATATATATATATGTATGTATATATATATATGTATGTATATATATATATATATGTATGTATATATATATATGTATGTATATATATATATATATGTATGTATGTATATATGTATGTATATATGTATATATGTATATATGTATGTATATATATATATGTATATATGTATATATGTATGTATATATATATGTATGTATATATATATATATATATATATATATATATATATATATATATATATATTGTTACGGATCTGGACACCATAAGCATTCAACATAGACGTCCCAAAAGTCAGTTATGTCGTTATGTATGTGTGTAGTCAGATCCTCTTTCCTTTAGTCCAGTGGGAGAATCAAAGGCGTGCGTTGCGATTTCTTTTTAGTTAGGTTAATAAATCTTTACATCCAACGAACCCTCCAACAAGCCATCTAACAACTATCCCATCTGCATGACCCCTCGGCCCATCACGATCCACCACCAACCAGCTGCCTTCTCGCACCCTGACGTGCCAAGGCAAAATCTCACGGTTCCGGTTTCTCGGCTCCCACTAACGTTGTAACTCTTTCACCACGACCTTTGCAACATTGATACTGTTACTCGTCAAGTATGAACCCAGTGGAAGAGTGGCTGGGGTTTCCCGGCAGGGGCCAAGGCCCCGCCCCAGAAAGGTATGCTGTGGGACCCTGTCCAATCAAAGGCGGACAGCGAGGGGTGTTCACCAAGGCCCCTCCCCGCTGAGGGAAGTCGATAAATTCCCGAGCACTCTCTGAGGCAGGGTTCTTTTTGGGGCCTTGGAGAGTCTTTTTGCGGTCTTGGAGGGTTTTTGCTGTTACGAAGGTCGTCGAGGCGGCGAACGTGTCTCTGTTGGCCCTCCACAAGGAATGAAAGAGCGACCCCGACCCCCCTCCGTGGACCCCGGCTATTCACCACCCGAGCTCCGCCACGAACCTCGAGTCCCACACGTGTGACTGGGGACCAAACCAGCGATCATTGTCAGGTGCCGCAGCACGGAGTACCCCCTTTCTCCGATGGCCAGGTGCCCTTCCGAAATATGACCCCCAGCTTGTCTCTCTCCTCGGCTGCGAGGGTCCAATAAAGAACTCTGGGTTTCTTTTCATTTGTGTCTGTGTCTGCGTGTGGGCCCGTCTTTAAGTAGAACTGAATAAGTGTTTTTGGATCATTGTAAATATTTCTTGCATATTCCCGTTAAGCCTTGCTTTGTGTCTTCATTTACTGAAAATAAAACTTGTTAGAAATGCTCCCAGTTCGTTTCCATCCCTTCTTGAATTGGTCCAGCATGGTTCGGATCTGAGTTTAGGCGTGGTTGTATCCCCGAAAATCCGTTCATTCCAGCCGGCACGGCTTTGGCAGTTTCCGCTCGGCTGCCCACGAACCGGAGTTGGTCGAATGACCCGGTTCGAGCAAGACGTGCCGAGGGCATGGTTTCCCCGGTAGTCGAAATCACGTAGTTAATTAGGCAAATTGGTTATAGACAAATAGACCCTACGCTACGCGGTTGAGATATTGGTGTCCACGGTCGGTTAGTCGACCCGCCGGCTCGCGGAGTTATCCGAGCGACTGCCTACAATTCCGGGGAGTTTGGTGGGAGACGACGCAAGCTTTCCCCACCTCGTGGTCGTTCTCGCCACCGACCCCAGGTCCACAGCAATATGTATATATATGTATATATATATATATATATATATATATGTATATATATATATATATATTTTTTTGTCAATATATTGTTGCGGATTCGCGCCCGCCGGCGTGCGACGGCCACGTAACTCGAATCGCGGCACGTCGCCCACCGGACGGACAATCCAATCGTGACCCTCTCGGACTAACGCCGGGAACCAGTCACGGGTGGACCTTTTGGTCTCACCGCGATCGAGCCAATCAGCCCCCGCGTGGGATAGGGTTGCTCGCCAAATTCGACCTACCTAAGTACCCACGCGGAGGGTAGACCGGGCGATCGCACCTCGCCGCAGGTCGACTTCGGTCACGGGCCACTTAAGCGACCCGTTCCGTACTATCAGAATAACCGAGCGGTGTTATCGTCGACCTCGACGGTTCGATTATTTATCGGGCGTATTCAGCCCACTACCAACCCTTTACGTGAAGCAAGATGGGGATTCAATGGAGGAAAAAGACGAAGCGAAGCGGGAAACAGTTCAACAATAAAGCACATTTATTCGCGACGAACGGAAAGCACACAAATACAATTCCACCAAATGCACACAAAAAAAAGAAAACACAATTCCATTTACACAAAAAGCAAACATAAAAGTGAAAACACAGTGCAGAGCTAATACCGACTACCGAGCACACGGCAACACTTATACAATTCTACTTCACAGACGGCGCCGACAACACATACCCAAAACCAAGGAAAAGAAATACCCTCAAGAATGAGGTCGGCCTGAGGCCGAGACCGGGTCGGGCCTACCCGTCTGGTGATGAGACGCGGAGCGGCGATGGCCCCGCAACCCGCGGGCCTCCTTGGTCGCACAGTCTGGACAGTGCCTGGCAGGGGGTGGGAACGGGGCCCCCTTGGTCGCACTATCTCAGCGCGGGGGGAAACAGGAGGGGGTTGCTGATGCTCGGGGTATAGAGGATCTTTATTATATGCGACGAGCGTCTCCACCTCGGCCAGGTCGCGCTGTCGGCCTCCCTCGGGTGCAGCTTCCTGCACGACGCGAGCACCCCCTCGTCTGGTGTCGCCGCCTTTCCACAGCTCCGTCCCCTCCGTTCCGACTCCAACGCACACGACGAGCAGCTCCACCGCCCGCGAAGTCTTGACCCTCTGCTTCCGACTCTCCTCTTCTTGACTCTCCGACCCGTTCTTGTTTGCGACTCTCCGCTTTTTCTCTTTCTGACTGACGAACACCGTCCTTTTATCCCCCGTAACTTCGCCTTTGACCCCCTCCCTTTGACCTTTCACCTCGCTCCCCATTGGCCCGAGAAAAAGTGGGCGTGAAGGCTTTTTGATCCACAAATTTGCATATATCGATCGTTCTGGAGGCGGGGCCAAATCGCCCCTCGCTCACCGATTGGACGGCAAAAAGTGGGCGTGTGTCGTTTTTGATCCGTTTTTGAAGCAGAAAATCTGTGGTTTTGTACACGCTGTTCAACGTGCGCCCCACACGAGTCCAGCATCGGTGCCCATGAGTGGCGCGAGATGACGGTGATGCGATGGTGGCGAGTTGTGACGGTAAAGGTCGTGGCGGTTGTGGTGAAGCGGCGTTGTGGTTGGTGGTTGATGTTGTGGTTGTGATCATGGCGGTTGGTCTAAAATAAAGATAGTAAAAGAAAAACGGCTATCCTGAAGAGTCGCAGCACGTATAAATGACATGTATTCCCACTAGACAACGGGTTTGGGCCTAACTACACATGCACTTACCGAGATACCTCACCTAAGGGACCTGAATGGTGGTTTGCGAATCTGGTAACCACAACACTACCCCCTTCCCTTTTTACAGACTCGTCCCGAGTCGTCAAATTTTCGTGTGCCATCATGTGTAGTTTTCCCCTAGTACACTTTACCTACGGATCCCTGAGTGCGACATTCATGGTATTCGTGTCCCCAAAATAAATAACCTGAGGGCTGCGTAACTACCTAAACAAACTCACTCACACGGACGACTTAAATAAAATTGCCGGCGCTAAGACAAACATGCCGGGGGCGCACTCATATGTACAGTACATCTTACCTTAACTTACAAATCTTACACTAAACCATGGCCCAGGATCATTGAACTCTGCAAAAAGAAAGCAGTTAGCAGGGAGCCGGCTGCCCACATGCAGTCTCTGGCTCAAACAATGCAGGTCACAGGGAACGTGGCTGGCTGCTCACACGCAGTCCAAGGCCTTCCCTTTTGAACTGAACGCAGTGAACCACAACGGTGCATGGGCTGCACAAACGCAGTCTCCGTGCCAGCTCAAGTGGCACACGCAATGAGCACAACGAATGGATGCATGAATGGATGGACGCAAACACGGTGCACGGGCCGCCACTGCAGGCCCGTGTTGTAGCTGCCAACGGGGCAGTTCTCGCAGCTTGCAAACTGTTGCTTTTACGATCCTGGCGCACATGGCAATGAACAGGGGGGGGGGGGGCAAAGCAAAATTGAACGGGGCTGGTGAACATGGGCAGTGGGCATGGCATGGCAAAGGCAGCAGGCAAACACAGCCCGCAGAAGAAGGCCGTTGCAGGCAAACACAGCCGGCAGATGAACTGGCCGGCACAGGCCTCGAAGAAAAACAGCCAGCAGACAGACGATCCAGCCGGCACAGGCCTTGCAGCACAGCAGCTGCAGATGAAGCTGGCCAGCCTCTGCCTCGAAGAAAAACACGGCCAGCCGATGAAGTTGGCCAGCCTTTGCCGTCAGTGGAAGTTGGTGGAGGGAGTGCGGTGGTGCTGGCCACTTGGAAGGTGGGCTCGGACCTACCTCCCTGTCTCCCTCCCACCTATCGCCTTTGCCTGTCACTGTACATACCCACTCCCTTAATTTGTCAAACCCCAATTTAGCCCCAACTTATTTTTTTGTTGTTTTTATTTTTACTTCCCCACTATAAATCGTCCCCTAACCCCCTTTATCGTCCTTGTTCGGCTAACCTATCCTGTCACCTAGCCTACTCCCAACCCCTACGTTCCCTTCCCGGAGGGGAATAAGGGAGAGCTAACGTCCTGTGTCGAGGCCCAACGAAGCCTCAGAATGGCCTCCCCAGAGTTCGGCGATCTAACCCAAAGTGGGTCCAGCGGCCCACAACGACAGCGAGGGGATGGATGGTGCGGAGGGGTACATCTCCTAATCTATCCTAACCATTTAACTGTTAAACTACCCCGGGGCTTTCAACAAGCGCCTCTCGCTTAAACTATTGGTTCTAACAACCCAGATTCCCGTCGCCTGTGTTGGTGTCCTCACAATTTCGGGCCTCGCCCCCCAATTTTCTCTCCGTGCCCTCACACGGTCTCCTGGCTGGGACACGTGGCTCCCTTTGGCAGGCACGACCCTCTGCCGAATCTCCCGCTATGGCACCCCGGGCACTACACTGCCTCCGAGCCTACCAGCTC
The DNA here is from genome assembly GCF_056783735.1 of Eptatretus burgeri. NCBI lineage: Eukaryota > Metazoa > Chordata > Myxini > Myxiniformes > Myxinidae > Eptatretus > Eptatretus burgeri. The sequence goes on from NC_140961.1 coordinate 28,726,623, forward strand.
CCTAACACCGGGGAGTGCCCCCCATGGCACCTCCCCTGAAACGCACACGTGGCAGGCCGGCCTCCCGGGCCCCTTTCCGAGGGTCACCCGTGCCCACTACACTGCCCACGCGGCTAATGGCGCCCCGGGCCCCCGCACCAAGCAGGCGCACCCGTGCCCACTACTCTATCCCGGCCCCCCATGGGCCCATGGCCTACCGCGGCCGACTAGCCTGGTGCCCGGGGTACCCACTCAGCGATACTCACCTTTCGCAGCCACGCTCCCAAGCCCGTCAACAGGGCTCCTGCACCCCTCCAAATGGGTTTCGAGCCTACATTCCCACCAACAACAAAACGACCTCCATTTTTCAATTTGACTAACCCAGCGAACTCACTCTACACTGACCCCGGGGTCCCTTGGGCGGGAGTCACTCCTCCCCCCAATCACTCATCGCACCATGCATTCCCCATTCACTCCACACACACAGACCCGCTGGCCTCACTCACTCACCAAGCACATGCTTCCACTTCACTCACCAACTCTTCAACACACACACCACTGAACTCTGCCATCCTTCTATCTGCACCCCCTAACTAACTCGTGCTCCCACGTCGTCCCTTAAACTATAGCACGTTCCTTTTAACACTACGTAGCTAAGCTACGTCCCCACTACACATTCACTGTCTGTCACTGTCTCCAAATAATCCCATTAATCAATTCCCCAACCTAAATCTGGCTACAATCCCTCTAATCCATTCCACGGACTCCATGAGGACTTACCCCTGCCCCATGAAGTCGGTCTAACTAAGCTAACCCTTCCCCCTAACTAGTTTCCATCCTGTGCCCAGGGTTAAGGGGGTCTTTCACCCTTTGCCCAGGAATCCTGTACACCCGAAAGTGAGGCTTGCTTTTTTTTTTTTCCATGCGCAGCACCTGCGCGGCAACTCGCGCTCTTTGCACCTTGCAACTGCCCGTGACGTCATGCAGCTGCACGTGTTCCTCGTCCCTCCTTGGACGGGACCATCCGGCAGAGATACCCCTCCTGCCGGATTCCAACCACACGTGCAGCCATGACGTCACCGTGCGCATATAAAAAAAAACACAAGCCACACGTCTCGAGGGGTTCCCCACGCGAACACATGTGCTTTGCCCGTTGGAGCTTAACACACACGATCGCGTGGAGAACCCGTCCGGTCCAAATCCATTTACCTGCCTAAACTTTGTCCGTCCGCGGGATCGGCAAATCCACCGCGTGCGTTTCCGGACCGGGACTTCACTCTCGCAAGCGAGCACGTGGTGGTCTCGTGCGTTGCACAGCACGGACCGCGTGCTCACTGCTGGGTGAACCCGGCACGGTCCTCGAAACAACTACAGCCGCTACTCGGCTTTCTCTCCTCTCATGTCGCCTTCGTCGTCGCCATTCAACCCACGCACACCTGCGTGTTACGACGCACACAGTCCACTCCATCACATTCACACCGGGAGATGCGGCTGCGTGCTCCCGCATGCCAACCGACATCTCCCTCACATACCGCTCTCTCACACACACGGTCTCCCTGGCACACAGCGACCTTGCACACGGCCGTTCACTCACGCACGGTGCCTCACCACTCACACAAACCATACTACTTTCACACGCGGGGGCACTCACCCGCGGTGCCTCATCCACACACCGTGCCTCACTCATACACGCGGGGGCACTTAACCGCGGTGCCTCATCCACACACGCGGGGGCACTCAACCGCGGTGTCTCATCCACACTGGCCGTTTCACTCACACACGCGAGGGCACTCACCCGCGGTGCCTCACTCACACTCCGTGCCTCATCCACACACACGGGGGCACTCAACCGCGGTGTCTCATCCACACTGGCCGTTTCACTCACACACGCGAGGGCACTCACCCGCGGTGCCTCACCCACACTCCGTGCCTCATCCACACACACGGGGGCACTCACCCGCGGTTCCTCACTCATATACCGTGCCTCACTCACACACGCGAGGGCACTCACCCGCGGTGCCTCATTCACACACACGGCGACACCCACACACGGTGCCTCATCCACACACGGCGTGCTGGGAAGCACACACTCCGGCACCATCGCCACCACACCACTCACACACGGGGTCGCTTCCACACACGGGGACGCACTCACACCTTGCACCACACACACAGGGACAACCACACTGGGGATTTGTGTCCCCACAAGGGTCTCCGGGGCCTCTATACCCCCCAAGCTCTCCGTGCACCCGTCCACAGCACCCCTCCCCTCAACCTCGCAAAGCACGACCGAACTCACCTGGTCGTGACTCGCCTCAAGGGGGCAGACTCGCTCCCCTCGTTCCTGGAGGAGGCCATCCAGGTGCTCGCACTGGGTCTCCACCCAGTCCGCCAGCTCACCCCCATTATCCTCCACTACCTCTGTGTGTGTGTGTGCGTCACTTACCCCGTCTTCATCGTCCAGTCTTCCCTCAATTTTTTCTGTCTCCCGTGTCTATACATTTTCTCTCCTGGTTCCTTTTTTCTGTCTCTTCCTGATTCCTTTTTCCTTCCCATCTGAGTCGTTCTTTCTCTCTGAGCCCCATTAGCTGTTCGTTCTCCCTCCGTTTTAGTTGTTCAATTTCACACTCATAGAGTTGTTGTTTTCTCTCCCACTGTTCCTCCTTCTCTTTGTTTTCCAATCTCATCGTTTCTTTCAATTGGCTCATTTCCTTCCTGTGTTTCATTCGCTGTTCTCTCACTACTCTTCCTCGTTTCCTCTCCTGTCCTTCCTTCTCCAGTTTCATGGTTTGCTTCATTTGGTTAATCTCCTTTTTGTGTTTCATTTGCTGCTGTCTAATTACTCTTCTTCGTTTCCTCTCCTGTCCTTCCTTCTCCAGTTTCATGGTTTTCTTCATTTGGTTAATCTCCTGTTTGTGTTTCATTCGCTGTTCTTTGTCTATCTCGTACTCCAGCCTCAGCTTTTCTTTCAATTGGTCAACCTCAGATTCATGTTCTTTTTGTTTTCTATTCCATTGTTCCTCTCGTTCTTCCCTCTCCAATCTCGTTGTGTCCTTCAATCTCCTGATTTCTCCTTCCTGCTTCATTCCTTGCTCCTTTACTTTCTCCTCGTATTCAAACCTATTTTTTTCCTTTTGTCGTTCAGTTTCAAATTCATACTCTTTCAGTTTTCTATTCCACTGTCTTTCTTGTTCCTCCTTCTGCAATCTCGTCATTTCTTTCAACTGACTGATTTCTTTCTCCTGTCTCATTCGTTCTTCCTTCATTACTCTTTCTTGTTCCTCATTCTTTAGTCTGGCCTTCGCTTCCAGCTGTTCGATCTGTACAGTGTGGTTTCTTAAAGTTTCATTTTCCGTTCTCTTCCTTTCCTCTTTTAACACTCTCAGTTCGTTTTGTAGTTCCCTCTCTTTGTTTTGGTGTTTCTGTAACTCAGAAACTTTCTTTTCCAATTCCTTTCTCATCTCCGCACACTCACACTTTGCTTTGGCTTCTAACTGTTCTTCCGGCTTGCGCTTGTGGTTTTCTACCCGTCTTCCCAGTTCCTCTGTCTCCGTTTTTACCTCCAGTCCCAGCTTATCAACTCTCTTCATGTCTTGAAGTCTTTTCTCACACTCCACCGTTTCGACCTTCAATCCCTCCTCTGTCTCCTCCTGGCTTTCTTTTAATTGGTTTTTCGCTTCGAGTGCGTTTCCATCCATTTTTTTATTTTCCATTTGTTGCGTATTTCTCTTCATTTCGTTGGTTATGCTCTGCACGAGTTCCATAACGTGCTGTATCGTCACCTGCCCTGGCCACTCCCACTGACTACATTTAGCGGTGGGGTTATAATAAAAAAACCGACCAGATGAACTGCATCGATGCCTTTCCCAACCTTCTGGTACGGGTTTCTCTTGCACGGTGATCTCGTCCTGAGCCATGGATTCTACATTACTATTACACATACCTAATCCACCCGGCACCCGCTCGCCTTGAGACGCCATCTTGCTTCTCTTAAAGGGTTAATTTCGCTCGCTCGTAATTTGGAGGGAATCGGGGGTCGCTTCTCTCACCCCTGGACCGATTCCCGTGAATTTAGCCGGAGACAGGAGAGCCTGTTTTCCTGTTCTCCGATACCAGTGCCGCGAGGAGGGCGATGAATTTGTATCCCACTCCTGACACCAGTGTTGCGGATTCGCGCCCGCCGGCGTGCGACGGCCACGTAACTCGAATCGCGGCACGTCGCCCACCGGACGGACAATCCAGTCGTGACCCTCTCGGACTAACGCCGGGAACCAGTCACGGGTGGACCTTTTGGTCTCACCGCGATCGAGCCAATCAGCCCCCGCGTGGGATAGGGTTGCTCGCCAAATTCGACCTACCTAAGTACCCACGCGGAGGGTAGACCGGGCGATCGCACCTCGCCGCAGGTCGACTTCGGACACGGGCCACTTAAGCGACCCGTTCCGTACTATCAGAATAACCGAGCGGTGTTATCGTCGACCTCGACGGTTCGATTATTTATCGGGCGTATTCAGCCCACTACCAACCCTTTACGTGAAGCAAGATGGGGATTCAATGGAGGAAAAAGATGAAGCGAAGCGGGAAACAGTTCAACAATAAAGCACATTTATTCGCGACGAACGGAAAGCACACAAATACAATTCCACCAAATGCACACAAAAAAGAAAACACAATTCCATTTACACAAAAAGCAAACATAAAAGTGAAAACACAGTGCAGAGCTAATACCGACTACCGAGCACACGGCAACACTTATACAATTCTACTTCACAGACGGCGCCGACAACACATACCCAAAACCAAGGAAAAGAAATACCCTCAAGAATGAGGTCGGCCTGAGGCCGAGACCGGGTCGGGCCTACCCGTCTGGTGATGAGACGCGGAGCGGCGATGGCCCCGCAACCCGCGGGCCTCGTGGACAGTGCCTGGCAGGGGGTGGGAACGGGGCCCCCTTGGTCGCACTATCTCAGCGCGGGGGGAAACAGGAGGGGGTTGCTGATGCTCGGGGTATAGAGGATCTTTATTATATGCGACGAGCGTCTCCACCTCGGCCAGGTCGCGCTGTCGGCCTCCCTCGGGTGCAGCTTCCTGCACGACGCGAGCACCCCCTCGTCTGGTGTCGCCGCCTTTCCACAGCTCCGTCCCCTCCGTTCCGACTCCAACGCACACGACGAGCAGCTCCACCGCCCGCGAAGTCTTGACCCTCTGCTTCCGACTCTCCTCTTCTTGACTCTCCGACCCGTTCTTGTTTGCGACTCTCCGCTTTTTCTCTTTCTGACTGACGAACACCGTCCTTTTATCCCCCCGTAACTTCGCCTTTGACCCCCTCCCTTTGACCTTTCACCTCGCTCCCCATTGGCCCGAGAAAAAGTGGGCGTGAAGGCTTTTTGATCCACAAATTTGCATATATCGATCGTTCTGGAGGCGGGGCCAAATCGCCCCTCGCTCACCGATTGGACGGCAAAAAGTGGGCGTGTGTCGTTTTTGATCCGTTTTTGAAGCAGAAAATCCGTGGTTTTGTACACGCTGTTCAACGTGCGCCCTGCACGAGTCCAGCATCGGTGCCCATGAGTGGCGCGAGATGACGGTGATGCGATGGTGGCGAGTTGTGACGGTAAAGGTCGTGGCGGTTGTGGTGAAGCGGCGTTGTGGTTGGTGGTTGATGTTGTGGTTGTGATCATGGCGGTTGGTCTAAAATAAAGATAGTAAAAGAAAAACGGCTATCCTGAAGAGTCGCAGCACGTATAAATGACATGTATTCCCACTAGACAACGGGTTTGGGCCTAACTACACATGCACTTACCGAGATACCTCACCTAAGGGACCTGAATGGTGGTTTGCGAATCTGGTAACCACAACAATATATATATATATATGTATATATATATATATATATATGTATATATATGTATATATATATATATATATATATGTATATATATATATATATATGTATATATATATATATATGTATATGTATATATATATATATATGTATATATATATATATGTATATATATATATATATGTATATATATATGTCAGGTCAGGTATGGGAGCATGTGCCAGAACAGCGCGTCGCTGCGTCCACTTTCCGCCGGTACTCCAGGGGCCTCCGTCTGGCCATCCCCCAGGCAGATGCCAGGCCCATCCCCATCTCCTTGAGATGATGGTCAACCTGCTGCAACCATGAGGCACGTGGTCGGCCCACTGGCCTCCTCCACTCATGAGACTCCCTCGCTGAGAGAATCTGGTGAGCAGGATCAGCGTCAGGAAAACGAGCCACATGTCCATACAGCCGCAGCTGACGCTCACGGACTATGCAGGTAACAAATCTCATCCGAGTCTCTCTCAGCAACCGCTCGTTGGACACAAAATCCGACCAGCGATAGCCAAGGATTCTCCGAAGAGACCTGGTACCAAAGGAATTAAGTCTCCGTCTCAGATCCTTGGTCAAAGTCCAAGTCTCGCACCCATAGAGCAAGACTGGAAGTACCAAGGACCTGAAGACTCGGACTTTCGTCCTCCCGCACAGGTACCGGCAGCGCCACACCCCATGATCCACTGAATCCATGACTCCCCAGGCCCGACCCAGACGTCTATTGACCTCCGGCTCACAACCTGCGGAGACATGAATATCACTGCCAAGGTAAGTGAATCTATCCACGACCTCAACATCCTCACCACAAACAGACACAGACAGGACAGCAGCATCCAAGATGTCACCGAAAGCCTGGATCTTTGTTTTGACCCAAGAAATCCGTAATCCCAACGGCTCCGACTCCTCATTCAGCACCTCGAGGGCCCCCAAGAGGATGTCTAAAGTCTCCGCAAAGATGACTGCATCATCTGCAAAATCAAGGTCCGAGATCTTGACATTGCCAAACGATGCACCGCAACTTGATCTCTCCGACATCCTCCCAAAAATCCAGTCCATACAAGTGCTGAAAAGTGTGGGGGCAAGTACACATCCCTGACGAACTCCAGTAACAACTGGAAATAAGTCAGAGGTGGTACCACCACACTTCACAGCACTCTCAGTACCAGAGTAGAGTTCAGACATCAGATCGATCAGTTTCGGTGGCACCCCACGAAGACCAAGAATCCTCCAGAGGACATCCCGATTCACTGAATCGAACGCTTTACAGAGATCAACATAGGCTGCAAGCAGCCCCTGCCGAAACTCTCATCTGCGTTCGGTGAGGACACGAAGGGCAAGGATACGGTCAATCGTTGACCTCTTTGGTGTAAAGCCTGACTGCTCTGGACGCTGGTGCTCAAGCAGATGATGGCGAACCCTATCGAGAATTATCCGAGCAAAGACCTTGCCCGGCACTGAGAGCAGCGTCACCCCTCGGTAGTTGTTGCAGTCTTGGCGATCACCCTTCCCTTTCCAGAGAGGGACAACAAGGCCCCTCTTCCAGTCAGTTGGGATGATGCCTGTGTTCCAGGCAGAGCACAAAACTGCATGCAACGACACGAGTGCAGCATTTCCACCAGCCTTGAGAAGTTCGGCATGGATGCCACAGATCCCTGGAGCTTTGCCCCGTTTCAACTGGTTCACCGCAGCCCGTGTTTCCACAAGCGTAGGTGGACCACAGTTGATTCGAGGGTCAGCAACAGGGATTGTAACACCCTTGACGTCCAACTCGACAGTTGGGGGATCAGCCTGGTACAACCGCTCAAAGTAACCGGCCCAGCGGGCCTTCACTTCAGACTCCTCTGTCAAGAGCCTACCACTCTCTGCTCGAACTGTAGTGCTCCGAGGGATGGGCTTGGATGAACGTAATGCGCGAATTCCCCTGTAAGCGGGACGAGAATCACCTGTCCACAGGTGATGCTCTACCCCCTCACAGATTCCTCGCACATAGGCCTCCTTGTCCACCCTCAGTGCACGTACAGTTTTACGCCTCAGCTCCCTGAACAGCTCAGCTCTGCCATTCAGCCTGGCCCTGCGACTCTGGTCAATGGTATCCAGTGTCCCTTGAGAGACAAAATTCTTCTTTGCCCTGCGGTGAGCTCCAAGGCATCCACCGGCAACATCAAGGACGGTGGTCTTGAAGGCGCTCCACAACTCTTCAGGACCCCCAAAGCACCCAGACCCCCAAGTGTCCACTCAGCCTGTTTGCAAACTCCTCAGCTACTCTCTCATCCCTGAGCTTGGCAACATCCAGCCTCGGCTGGGATGGTACCATTCTCCAGGATTTAAGGTGCAGCTTTAGAGTTGCTACAACAAGCCTGTGGTCAGTATTGAGGAACTGAGCACTCCGGTAGACCCTGCAGTTCTGGATCATCCTCCAACGACCGTCAATGAGGACATGGTCAATCTCCTTTGCCACACCGCCAGCGTTGGAATACCAAGTCCAGCGATGAGCTTGTGGGCGCTGAAACCATGAACCAGCCACCCTAAGTCCATGACTTCTTGCAAAGTCAAGGAACTTAGTGCTATTCTGGTTCATAGTTCCTGACCCATGGGGACCAACACACACCTCATAACCATCCCTATCAGTTCCAGTCGATGCATTGAAATCCCCCAAGACTAGAAGTGTATCTCGTCTGGGGCACTGATCAACCACAGACTCGAGTGTGGCGTAGAATGCATCCTTCACGGTGAGATCACTCGCCTCAGTCGGAGCATAAACAGAGACCAGGGAAATGACACCTAAGGAGTGACGAATCCTTAATCTCATAATACGCTCGTTGACCGGTGTTACCTCAATTATCATTGGGGTCAGCTTATTGGACACAGCTACAGCAACTCCTTGGGTATGGTAACCATCAGAGCGACCAGACCAATAGTAGGTGTAACCACCCACCATTATCTCGCCGCAATCCGGTCTCCGAACCTCAGAGAGAGCTGCAATCCCGATGTCCAAACGCTTGAGCTCAGATGATAACAGAGACGGGTGATCATCCTCTCTTAGGGATAGGACATTCCAGGCACCCACCCGAAGGGACCGCCTCAGGTTAACCCAAGGAGACCGCCGTCTGGTGGACGACACCTCAGCACCACTCCGACACACTCTCCCGCAATCTGACCCAGGGATGTTACCCCGTGGTTTCCCTCCTATCAACGATTGGGGGTCCCGAAGGCTTTGCCCCAATCCCGTCATCCGGTGAGCTGCCCTGCGAAGGGAAGCTGCACAGGAGGTACTCCCACGGAGTGGGTTTTCAGATTTTTTTGCGTTTTTGCGTTTTGCGGAATGAAGCGTTTTACGGTGGCTGGAGTGCAAATCCTGCCACCAACCTCCTAATAAGAAGTAACCCAACTGCAGGAGGACGTCCGCAGACACAGTTGGGCACTAGATATGGATGGCCGTTGGCTCACAAGGAGCTCCTCCGCCCTTTGACAGGTTTTGTTTTTAATCCTGCTGGGTGTCCATATCCAAACACCCTCCTCACCAGAAAACCTGGTGGGGAGACGGTTTAGTCGCCGACAACCCGACCATGGAACAGGTTAGTACAGGTTTACATGGTACCTGTAGCAGGTCACAGATCGAACCTGACCTGACAAAAATATATATATATATATATATATATATATATATATATATATATATATATATATATATATATATATATATATATATATATATATATATATATATATATATATATATATATATATATATATATATATATATATATATATGTGTGTTGCGGATTTCGCGCCCGCCGGCGTGCGACGGCCACGTAACTCGAATCGCGGCACGTCGCCCACCGGACGGACAATCCAGTCGTGACCCTCTCGGACTAACGCCGGGAACCAGTCACGGGTGGACCTTTCGGTCTCACCGCGATCGAGCCAATCAGCCCCCGCGTGGGATAGGGTTGCTCGCCAAATTCGAACTACCTAAGTACCCACGCGGAGGGTAGACCGGGCGATCGCACCTCGCCGCAGGTCGACTTCGGACACGGGCCACTTAAGCGACCCGTTCCGTACTATCAGAATAACCGAGCGGTGTTATCGTCGACCTCGACGGTTCGATTAATTATCGGGCGTACTCAGCCCACTACCAACCCTTTACGTGAAGCAAGATGGGGATTCAATGGAGGAAAAGACGAAGCGAAGCGGGAGAACAGTTCAACAATAAAGCACGTTTATTCTCGGCACACGGGAAGCACACAAATACAATTCCATCAAATGCACACAAAAAAAAGAAAACACAATTCCATTTACACAAAAAGCAAACATAAAAGTGAAAACACAGTGCAGAGCTAATACCGACTACCGAGCACACGGCAACACTTATACAATTCTACTTCACAGACGGCGCCGACAACACATACCCAAAACCAAGGAAAAGAACATCCCCCAAGAATGAGGTAGGCCTGGGGCCGAGACCGGGTCGGGCCTACCCGTCTGGTGATGAGACGCGGAGCGGCGATGGCCCCGCAACCCGCGGGCCTCGTGGACAGTGCCTGGCAGGGGGTGGGAACGGGCCCCCTTGGTCGCACTATCTCAGCGCGGGGGGAAACAGGAGGGGGTTGCTGATGCTCGGGGTATAGAGGATCTTTATTATGTGCGACGAGCGTCTCCACCTCGGCCAGGTCGCGCTGTCGGCCTCCTTCGGGTGCAGCTTCCTGCACGACGCGAGCACCCCCTCGTCTGGTGTCGCCGCCTTTCCACCGCTCCGTCCCCTCCATTCCGACTCCCACGCACACGACGAGCAGCTCCACCGCCCGCGAAGTCTTGACCCTTTGCTTCCGACTCTCCTCTTCTTGACTCTCCGACCTCGTTCTGCTCCTTCTCTCCCTCGTTCTCTCTTGCGACTCTCCGACCCCTCGTTCTCGTTCTGCTGACTCTTTCGCTCCGACTTTTACGACTCCTTTGACTGACGAACACCGTCCTTTTATCCCCCCCGTAACTTCGCCTTTGACCCCCTCCCTTTGACCTTTCACCTCGCTCCCCATTGGCCCGAGAAAAAGTGGGCGTGAAGGCTTTTTGATCCACAAATTTGCATATATCGATCGCCCTGGGGCGGGGCCACCCGCCCCTCGCTCACCGATTGGACGGCAAAAAGTGGGCGTGTGTCGTTTTTGATCCGTTTTTGAAGCAGAAAATCCGTGATTTTGTACACGCTGTTCAACGTGCGCCCTACACGAGTCCAGCATCGGTGCCCATGAGTGGCGCGAGATGACGGTGATGCGATGGTGGCGAGTTGTGACGGTAAAGGTCATGGCGGTTGTGGTGAAGCGGCGTTGTGGTTGGTGGTTGTTTTTGTGGTTGTGATGGTGGCGAGTTGTGACGGTAAAGGTCGTGGCGGTTGTGGTGAAGCGGTGGTTGTGGTCGGTGGTTGATGTTGTGGTTGTGATCATGGCGGTTGGTCCAAAATAAAGATAGTAAAAGAAAAACGGCTATCCTGAAGAGTCGCAGCACGTATAAATGACATGTATTCCCACTAGACAACGGGTTTGGGCCTAACTACACATGCACTTACCGAGATACCTCACCTAAGGGACCTGAATGGTGGTTTGCGAATCTGGTAACCACAACACTACCCCCTTCCCTTTTTACAGACTCGTCCCGAGTCGTCAAATTTTCGTGTGCCATCATGTGTAGTTTTCCCCTAGTACACTTTACCTACGGATCCCTGAGTGCGACATTCATGGTATTCGTGTCCCCAAAATAAATAACCTGAGGGCTGCGTAACTATCTAAACAAACTCACTCACACGGACGACTTAAATAAAATTGCCGGCGCTAAGACAAACATGCCGGGGGCGCACTCATATTTACAGTACATCTTAACCTTAACTTACAAATTTTACACTAAACCATGGCCCAGGATCATTGACTCTGCAAAAGAAAGCAGTTAGCAGGGAGCCAGGCTGCCCACATGCAGTCTCTGGCTCAAACAATGCAGGTGACAGGGAACGTGGCTGGCTGCTCACACGCAGTCCAAGGCCTTCCCTTTTGAACTGAACGCAGTGAACCACAACGGTGCATGGGCTGCACAAACGCAGTCTCCGTGCCAGCTCAAGTGGCACACGCAATGAGCACAACGAATGGATGGATGAATGGATGGACCGAATGCAGTGAACCACAACGGTGCATGGGCTGCACAAACGCAGTCTCCGTGCCAGCTCAAGTGGCACACGCAATGAGCACAACGAATGAATGGATGAATGGATGGACGCAAAACACGGTGCACGGGCTGCCACTGCAGGCCCGTGTTGTAGCTGCCAACAGGGCAGTTCTCGCAGCTTGCAAACTGTTGCCTTGATCCTGGCGCACATGGAAATGAACAGGGGGGGCAAAGCAAAAATTGAACGGGGCTGGTGAACGTGGGCAGTGGGCATGGCATGGCAAAGGTGAGCAGGCAAACACAGCCCGCAGAAGAAGACCGTTGCAGGCAAACACAGCCGGCAGATGAACTGGCCGGCACAGGCCTCGAAGAAAAACAGCCAGCAGATGAACTGGCCGGCACAGGCCTTGCAGCACACAGCTGCCGATGAACTTGGCCGGCCTCCGCCTTGAAGCAAAACACGGCCAGCCGATGAAGTTGGCCAGCCTTTGCCGTTCAATGGAGGTTGGTGGAGGGAGTGCGGTGGTGCTGGACACTTGGAAGGCGGGCTCGGACCTACCTACCTGTCTCCCTCCCAACCTATCGCCTTTGCCTGTCACTGTACATACCCACTCCCTTAATTTGTGAAAAACCAATTTAGCCCCCACTTATTTTTTTGTTGTTTTTATTTTTACTCCCCCACTATAAATCGTCCCCTAACCCCCTTTATCGTCCTTGTTCGGCTAACCTATCCTGTCACCTAGCCTACTCCCAACCCCTACGTTCCCTTCCCGGAGGGGAACAAGGGAGAGCTAACGTCCTGTGCCGAGGCCCAACGAAGCCTCAGAATGGCCTCCCCAGAGTTCGGCGATCTAACCCAAAGTGGGTCCAGCGGCCCACCACGAGAGCGAGGGGATGGATGGTGCGGAGGGGTACATCTCCTAATCTACCCTAACCATTTAACTGTTAAACTACCCCGGGGCTTTCAACAAGCGCCTCTCGCTTAAACTATTGGTTCTAACAACCCAGATTCCCGTCGCCTGTGTTGGTGTCCTTACAATTTCGGGCCTCGCCCCCAAATTTTCTCTCCGTGCCCTCACACGGTCTCCTGGCTGGGACACGTGGCTCCCTTAGGCAGGCACGACCCTCTGCCGAATCTCCCGCTATGGCACCCCCGGGCACTACACTGCCTCCGAGCCTACCAGCTCCCTAACACCGGGGAGTGCCCCCCATGGCACCTCCCCTGAAACGCACACGTGGCAGGCCGGCCTCCCGGGCCCCTTTCCGAGGGTCACCCGTGCCCACAACACTGCCCACGCGGCTAATGGCGCCCCGGGCCCCCGCACCAAGCAGGCGCACCCGTGCCCACTACTCTATCCCGGCCCCCCATGGGCCCATGGCCTACCGCGGCCGACTAGCCTGGTGCCCGGGGTACCCACTCAGCGATACTCACCTTTCGCAGCCACGCTCCCAAGCCCGTCAACAGGGCTCCTGCACCCCTCCAAATGGGTCTCGAGCCTACTTTCCCACCAACAACAAAACGACCTCCATTTTTCAATTTGACTAACCCAGCTAACTCACTCTACACTGACCCCGGGGATCCCTTGGGCGGGAGTCACTCCTCCCCCCAATCACTCATCGCACCATGCATTCCCCATTCACACAGACCCGCTGGCCTCACTCATTCACCAAGTACTCACCTCACAACTCTCCAACTCTTCAACACACACACCGCTGAACTCTGCTATCCTTCTAACTACCTTCCCTAACTAACTCGTGCTCCCACGTCATCCCTTAAACTATAGCACGTTCCTTTTAACCTACGTAGCTAAGCTACGTCCCCACTACACATTTACTGTCTGTCACTGTCTCCAAATCATCAAAAATCATTTCCCATTTTCCCATCCTAAATCTGGCTACAATCCCTCTAACTAATCCATTCCACGGACTCCATGAGGACTTACCCCTGCCCCATGAAGTCGGTCTAACTAAGCTAACCCTTCCCCCTAACTAGTTTCCATCCTGTGCCCAGGGTAAGGGGGTCTTTCACCCCTTGCCCAGGAATCCTGTACACCCGAAAGTGAGGCTTGCTTTTTTTTTTTTTTTTCCCATGCGCAGCACCTGCGCGGCAACTCAGAGCTCGCGCACTTTGCACCTGCGACTGCCCGTGACGTCATGCAGCTGCACGTGTTCCTCGTCCCTCCTTGGACGGGACCATCCGGCAGAGATACCCCTCCTGCCGGATTCCAACCACACGTGCAGCCATGACGTCACCGTGCGCATAAAAAAAAAACACAAGCCCCACGTTTCGAGGGGTTTCCCACGCGAACACATGTGCTTTGCCCGTTGGAGCTTAACACACACGATCGCGTGGAGAACCCGTCCGGTCCAAATCCATTTACCTGCCTAAACTTTGTCCGTCCGCGGGATCGGCAAATCCACCGCGTGCGTTTCCGGACCGGGACTTCACTCTCGCAAGCGAGCACGTGGTGGTCTCGTGCGTTGCACAGCACGAACCGCGTGCTCACTGCTGGGTGAACCCGGCACGGTCCGCGAAACAACTACAGCCGCTACTCGGCTTTCTTTCTTCTCATGTCGCCTTCGTCGTCGCCATTCAACCCACGCACACCTGCGTGTTACGACGCACACAGTCCACACCATCACATTCACACCGGGAGACGCGGCTGCGTGCTCCCGCATGCCGACCGACATCTCCCTCACATACCGCTCTCTCACACACACGGTCTCCCTGGCACACAGCGACCTTGCACACGGCCGTTCACTCACGCGTGCCTCACTACTCACACAAACCATACTACTCACACGTGGTGCTCTATTCACTCGCGCGGGGGCACTCACCCGCGGTGCCTCACTCGCACTCCGTGCCTCATCCACACACGCGGGGGAACTCAACCGCGGTGTTTCACTCACACTGGCCGTTTCATCCACACACACGGCCTCACTCACACACGGTGCCTCATTCATACAGGCCGTTTCACTCACACCCACGGCCTCTACCACACACGGTGCCTCATCCACACACGGCGTGCTGGGAAGCACACACTCCGGCACCATCGCCACCATACCACTCACACACGGGGTCGCTTCCACACACGGTGCCGCACTCACACCTTGCACCACACACACAGGGACAACCACACTGGGGATTCGTGTCCCCACAAGGGTCTCCGGGGCCTCTACACCCCCCAAGCTCTCCGTGCACCCGTCCACAGCACTCGTCCCCTCAACCTCGCAAAGCACGACCGAACTCACCTGGTCGTGACTCGCCTCAAGGGGGCATACTCCCTCCCCTCGTTCCTGGAGGAGGCCATCCCGCTGCTCGCACCGGGTCCCTGCACGCTCCGCGAGCTCACCCCCATTATCCTCCACTACCTCCGTGTGTGTGTGTGCGTCACTTACCCCATCTTCATCGTGTAGTCTTCCCTCTATTTTTTCTGTCTCCCGTGTCTCTGCCAACTCTTCACCCTTTACCTCCCTCGTCTCAACTATTATTTCCGTTGTCGTCACCTCGTGTCTCGTCTCACACGTTTTGGTCTCCCCATTTAATTTTTCCCTTTCGGTCATCGTCACGACCCTCGCCCAACACGTTCCACGAATTATTTTTTCACCCGCCTCCACCGCGGGCCTGTCAGCCGTTGCACCCCCACCCAGCTCGTTTGCTCCCACACGTGGAGTCGCCATTCCCAGCTCCCTGGTCACGGCCTTCATGCCCGCCTGCAGGCATCGGCCCATGTTCTGCGTCTCACCCCGTAGCTCTTTCATTTCTTCCCTCATTTGCTGTGTATTCGCATCCATCGTCGTTTTCACTTCATTCATTTGCTTGTTCATTTCGTTTCTCATTTCATTCGTGTTTGTATCCATCTTTTCGTTCATGCCTTTCATTCCGTTTTTCATTTCATTTGTGTATGTATCCATCTTTTCGTTCATTTGCTTGATCATGTTCGCTGTCATTTCCTCATACATTTTTGCAAGCATGGTGAATAGCTGGGCCATGTCGGGTGCGCTTGGGTGAGCCGTTTCGGCAGGGGTTGGGGAAGGGTTTTGGTGGAGAGGGGGAGGGGAGGTGTCATACGCCGCGGCCGCACCCACCTCGGGCCCTGGGTTCAGTTGGGCGAGTCCGTGTTCCTGCACAATCAACATTTCCTGCTCGGGGATTCCATCCTGGGCCATGGACTCTACATTATTACACATATACATTTCTTATACCCCCGGCTCCCGCTCGCCTTGAGACGCCATCTTGCTTCTCGTGAAGGGTTAATTTAGCTCGCTCGAAATTTGGAGGGAATCGGGGGTCGCTTCTCTCACCCCTGGACCGATTCCCGTGAATTTAGCCGGAGACAGGAGAGCCCGTTTTCCTGTTCTCCGATACCAGTGCCGCGAGGAGGGCGATGAATTTGTATCGCACGACCTGACACCAGTGTTGCGGATTTCGCGCCCGCCGGCGTGCGACGGCCACGTAACTCGAATCGCGGCACGTCGCCCACCGGACGGACAATCCAGTCGTGACCCTCTCGGACTAACGCCGGGAACCAGTCACGGGTGGACCTTTCGGTCTCACCGCGATCGAGCCAATCAGCCCCCGCGTGGGATAGGGTTGCTCGCCAAATTCGAACTACCTAAGTACCCACGCGGAGGGTAGACCGGGCGATCGCACCTCGCCGCAGGTCGACTTCGGACACGGGCCACTTAAGCGACCCGTTCCGTACTATCAGAATAACCGAGCGGTGTTATCGTCGACCTCGACGGTTCGATTAATTATCGGGCGTACTCAGCCCACTACCAACCCTTTACGTGAAGCAAGATGGGGATTCAATGGAGGAAAAGACGAAGCGAAGCGGGAGAACAGTTCAACAATAAAGCACGTTTATTCTCGGCACACGGGAAGCACACAAATACAATTCCATCAAATGCACACAAAAAAAAGAAAACACAATTCCATTTACACAAAAAGCAAACATAAAAGTGAAAACACAGTGCAGAGCTAATACCGACTACCGAGCACACGGCAACACTTATACAATTCTACTTCACAGACGGCGCCGACAACACATACCCAAAACCAAGGAAAAGAACATCCCCAAGAATGAGGTAGGCCTGGGGCCGAGACCGGGTCGGGCCTACCCGTCTGGTGATGAGACGCGGAGCGGCGATGGCCCCGCAACCCGCGGGCCTCGTGGACAGTGCCTGGCAGGGGGTGGGAACGGGGCCCCCTTGGTCGCACTATCTCAGCGCGGGGGGAAACAGGAGGGGGTTGCTGATGCTCGGGTATAGAGGATCTTTATTATGTGCGACGAGCGTCTCCACCTCGGCCAGGTCGCGCTGTCGGCCTCCTTCGGGTGCAGCTTCCTGCACGACGCGAGCACCCCCTCGTCTGGTGTCGCCGCCTTTCCACCGCTCCGTCCCCTCCGTTCCGACTCCCACGCACACGACGAGCAGCTCCACCGCCCGCGAAGTCTTGACCCTTTGCTTCCGACTCTCCTCTTCTTGACTCTCCGACCTCGTTCTGCTCCTTCTCTCCCTCGTTCTCTCTTGCGACTCTCCGACCCCTCGTTCTCGTTCTGCTGACTCTTTCGCTCCGACTTTTACGACTCCTTTGACTGACGAACACCGTCCTTTTATCCCCCCGTAACTTCGCCTTTGACCCCCTCCCTTTGACCTTTCACCTCGCTCCCCATTGGCCCGAGAAAAAGTGGGCGTGAAGGCTTTTTGATCCACAAATTTGCATATATCGATCGCCCTGGGGGCGGGGCCAATTCGCCCCTCGCTCACCGTTTGGACGGCAAAAAGTGGGCGTGTGTCGTTTTTGATCCGTTTTTGAAGCAGAAAATCCGTGATTTTGTACACGCTGTTCAACGTGCGCCCTACACGAGTCCAGCATCGGTGCCCATGAGTGGCGCGAGATGACGGTGATGCGATGGTGGCGAGTTGTGACGGTAAAGGTCATGGCGGTTGTGGTGAAGCGGCGTTGTGGTTGGTGGTTGTTGTTGTGGTTGTGATGGTGGCGAGTTGTGACGGTAAAGGTCGTGGCGGTTGTGGTGAAGCGGTGGTTGTGGTCGGTGGTTGATGTTGTGGTTGTGATCATGGCGGTTGGTCCAAAATAAAGATAGTAAAAGAAAAACGGCTATCCTGAAGAGTCGCAGCACGTATAAATGACATGTATTCCCACTAGACAACGGGTTTGGGCCTAACTACACATGCACTTACCGAGATACCTCACCTAAGGGACCTGAATGGTGGTTTGCGAATCTGGTAACCACAACAATATATATAGTACACACACATTACATTACTGGTATACATTCCTGGAGTCGCAACCACCAATCTCTGAATATACGAAAATAGACAATACGTGACTTTCAAAATGACATGAATGCTGAATGAGACGAACCGGGCGTAGTGGCGTGCGCCTGTAATCCGGCTACTCGGAGGCTTGGGTTGGAGGATCGCTTGAGGACGGGGGCTCTGCACTGGGCAGGGTGTAGAGCAGCCCGGAATCATGGCGAAACCCAAATCCTGATCCCTGTGTCGTAAGAGGCGACCAGGGTTGCGTCAGGAAGGGCATCCGGCGTAAAACCTGTGCCAAATCAGTATGCGGATCATAACGGATGATCCGCTGTGGCGACCCCTAACGGGAGCAGCCGAAAGATAAACAACAACAACAACATGAATGCTGAATGAGACATTTTGAGAATGTGCTGTGTGTGTTTGTTTCCACTGATTTGATTTTGCTCGCTGTGCATTTTTAATCTTCTTGTTGCTACAAGTGCGAATTCTGAAATTCAAATTATATTTTAAACACAATTTTCAGCAATCGGAGGAAAGAGTGGCGATTTCAAAATGGTTACCCATAATTGTTCTGTTCCTGGATGTAAATCGGACTCAGGAAATAGAGGAAATACGAGACATGTCTGTGCATGAGAGGTGTTTAGTTCGTACCATTTCTTGTTCATACAAATCGCTCGTGGTGGCCATAATTATAACATATATATATATATATATATATATATATATATATATATATATATATATATATATATATATATATATTTATATTTGCGAATTCGCGCCCGCCGGCGTGCGGACGACCACGTAACTCGGATCGCGGAACATCGCCCACCGGACGGACAATTCAGTCGTGACCCTCCGGGAACTATTGC
Organism: Eptatretus burgeri; assembly: GCF_056783735.1. Taxonomy (NCBI): domain Eukaryota; kingdom Metazoa; phylum Chordata; class Myxini; order Myxiniformes; family Myxinidae; genus Eptatretus; species Eptatretus burgeri. The sequence continues at coordinate 28,745,787 of NC_140961.1, forward strand.
CCGGAGCCAGTCACGGGTGGGCCTTTCGACCTCACCACAATCGTGCCAATCGGCCACCCGCGTAGGACAGGGTTGATCGCCAAACTCGACCAACCTAAGTACCCACGCGGATGGTAAACCGGGCGATCGTACCTCGCCGCAGGTCGACTCCGGACATGAGCCGCTTGGGCGGCCCGTTCCGTACTATCGGGATAACCGAGCGGTGTTATCGTCGACCTCGACGGTTCAGATTATTTACCAGGCGTTTTGCACCCACTACGAACCCTTTACGTGAAGCAGGATGGAGATTCAATAAGGAAAAGACGAAGTGAAACGGAAAAACAGTTCACACAATGCACATTTATTTCCCAGCACACGGAAAGCACGTATATAC
>NC_140961.1:28756659-28799159 GCF_056783735.1 Eptatretus burgeri
ATCGGAACTCGAGTGTACTTCTCGTGACAAACACCAAAGATTAAATGGTAGCATGATTCATGATGAAATTAGTGCAATTTACCAACAAACATTTGTGTGGTACGTGCCATGTTATGGATCTATAAATTTTGTATAAAGTGTAGATGGAGAATTAGTGTGGGGGTGGGTGAAGGGGGATGTTGAATGGGAGAGAAGAAAGAAATGTGGTGAATGGGGTAGGTGGTGGTGGTGGCAGTCGTGAGGGCGGGAATGCTTTATGCTCCAGTAAAAACATGTAATGTTTCATGTGCTGTCGTATTTCAAATTGGAGATGAGTATAATACGGGATGGTTTCATAACCAGGGCAGAATATCAATAACTCAAAACATTTGTTTTGATTGAAGAAGAAGAAGAAGCAGAAGAAGAAGAAGAAAAACAAGAAACTAGAATTCGTCCACTGGACCCAAGAGAATGTCATTGCACCTTTTAAAAATGTTTGCAAAGTAGAACCCAACAAATCCAAGCAGCAAGAAAAATATGGATCAGGATTTAACATTGGTCAAAAAAAAAGAAGAAAATGTTTAATCTTCATGGATTTGTACAGAGGTTTGGGATTATTGTGGAGTTAAAATAGATAAACAATTCAACAATAAAATGTGAAAGACTAAACTTGACAAAAACCAAATAGGTACATGTCAGCTGTGTGATAAGATGGCCGAACACCTTTTGTGGATTGAATAAGTAATATTAAACGTCATACTGCATTATTCTAGAAACCAAGTATATATATATATATATATATATATATATATATATATATATATATATATATATATATATATATATATATATATATATATATATATATATATATATATATATATATATATATATATATATATATATATATATATATATATATATATATATATATATATATATATATATATATATATATATATATATATATATATATATATATATATATATATATATATATATATATATATATATATATATATATATATATATATATATATATATATATCTTTCTTCACATTCAGGGCCAGTACGACTGGCTCTGCAAAGTCATGAAAAAGTGCTCTCGTTACGACCTGCCGGTGGAAACGAGGCATTCGATTAACTGTGGATGTAGGAGCCAATTCACGTCGACGAGGGTAGTGTTCATCACAAAAATAATCGACAAACTTTTCACTTATGGAATTCGGTTTTTAAAAGCAGTAGTTATCTGGCAAATCTCAGAACTAATGAATTCAAACTGAGCATCAATTTGTGAATAAATTACTTTCTCGCATTTTCACAGAAAATTACTTTAGCAGCTGCAATCCACCGGTGAGACGTCACTTTTTGGCAAAGAAAGTTGAGGCTCAATTGAAGTGCTCAGGTGCATCACACAATGAGCCATATTGTTACCTAGGTCGGATGTCAGAGAGTCAGTCACATGACAAGCCACACTATTAATGTCACTTTAAATGGCAAACCAAAATCCTGTTATATGTGATGATGGCATGACGTTTTATTTGAGAAGATGGGAACAAATCGCTCATTTCAAAATATGGCAGCACCCAGCAGAGCAGCGTCGGTCTTTTGAGTAATATCGATGATGATTGAGATATTTGAACCCTGTAACAGCAGAGAGGAGAGAATTCCGTCTCATCCAATGAACCAGTTAGAGATCGGTGCAGTATGATTTCATAAAATGAATAAATAAAACACCTGATTGGCAAATTGTGTGTCACATGGCGGTTTATCGTGTGTACGGCTTGTCAAGGCGTCCTGCTGAACCGCAACTGCCATAACTATATCAATCAACTCTCTCCCAGCCTAACCTTCCCTTACTGCAGTATTCCCAGATGGAAATATGACTAAATGTCAAGGACTTGTACCCATTTACAACGCCAGTGTGTGCCTTTGAGTCCAACTTCTGAAAACCCAGATGATGTAAATTAACATGAGAGGTGAACTGATGAGAACGAGATGGAAATCAGCCGCATACCAGCCAGAACTCGTGTGAAGTCTGCACCTGAGCAATGGACGCCTCGAGATAACACAAAATGGCTAAACAAACAAATTGAGGTAATGCTGCAAGAATGCAGTAAGTCACAAAATATTTCGATCAGTTATGCCTCATCTGATTTTAAAAGTAACTTCTGTGGATGAAACATTTCAGATCATTAATAATGCGTCTACTCTTTGCAGAATATCTTTAACGTTGGATCCACAATGTAAATATTGTACAGAAGACTTCGACGAGTTCCACAATTTTCAAGGTTATTCTGTACCCTGGAATGCAAGTTATGAGATTCACGAGCGAGACGAAACTTCAGCTCGTCCAGTACCATGTTTTCAAGTTCACTTCCACGGAAGATGTCATGTTCGTCAAAACGGCCAGGAACATACACACACACACTCTGTCTCTCAAGGTGAGGTCAGAGTACCATAAAAGAAAAGGATTCATGGATCTCAAACTCAGATCCAATCGTTCAATTCCTATCCAATAGAAAAAAAGTAGGAGACGTGAACAATCTGCTCCTGTTTTGTTACTCATTATTCTCACCATCCTTTTCATTGAACTGTCAGTTCAGGAAGAGCCCGATAAACGATGACCAGTATCCAGAGGTGAATCAGTGGTGATGGACTAGATGTTCATGACCCAATCATGTGACTAAAAGCCTGACTAAAACCCCAAAAACAAACAGCAATGCTTCTGAAGAATTGCAAGACATGCCAAATACAATTGGATTGACATCTCGTTGTGTGTCAGAGTCGTTTTCCCATATTAAGACTTTGGTTACTCGCCCTTCTGTCGTTAACGATTACAAAGAACCGATAAAAGAATAAACTGCCTTAAAGGTTTTACGATCCGATTCTTATCGTCAATTAAAATGGCTTTCTCTCAAAATGCCCGTGACGTGGCCTGGCATGTTATGCACCCGAGCCTTTTAAAATAATAATTGTGAAACAATGAACAGCAACAACAATTAAACATTCCCCACCCCCCATTTTGATTACAAGAGAGTGTCTGCAGCAGGAATTGTGGGTTGATACCACGGAGAAGAGAGAGAGAGAGACACAGAGACAGAGACAGAGACAGAGACAGAGACAGAGACAGAGACAGAGACAGAGACAGAGACAGAGAGAGAGAGAGAGAGAGAGAGAGAGAGAGAGAGAGAGAGACAGAGAGAGAGAGAGAGAGAGAGAGAGAGAGAGAGAGAGAGAGAGAGAGAGAGAGAGAGAGAGAGAGAGAAAATGTGGACGAAGACGTTAAGGTAAGAGTTGAACTTGAGTTTTATCAAGAGACTAGCAGCAAACTGGCAAATTCAATGCAACTTGTAACGATATTGAAACCTCGACAACAGTTACACATTTCTTTAAATTAGGACATCAACATCAACAAATTATCAAAAGAGAGAGAAAAAAATAGGAGCTTATGTGGTTTGGGGGGGAGGGCAAGCCAGCTGAGGAAAGTTCTTAGTAATTGGAAGTTGAATGGAATCGAATGTAACATAAAGGATAGCTTTTCTGTTTCTGCGTTTCGCAATATGATGATACAGCCTCGGTGGGCAAAAAAATAACAGCCAAAGTGTCGATAAATAATGATGGCAGAAGAGATGGGGAAACAAAAAATGAATAAAACTGGTAAGGGTGGTAAATGAGACGAAGCAATACACGGGAATTAAAATCACTGTTACACAGCGCAGCGACTATCGCAGAACAAGTGCAGCTCAACTTGAAGAAACAATCATGCTAAAAACACACTGCCGAAGGTGGTGCAAAAGGCTGACTTTCAGACGTGCGTGGAATTGTTTCCATTTGTCGTCGGGTGCGACAATGAGGTGACGATTTCACCGATGGTGGAGTACGTGCCGACCACAAGACCGACAAAGCCCACGAGGCTGATGATGATGTCTTTGCAGACGTACTTCCAGCCGAGGTTCTCCTCTCGGAAGGTGAGCAGCTCGAGGATGGGTGGAATGATTAGAGCGAGTGAACTGCTGCACAAGGACCCGATGAGCGAGATCACCAGATCGAGCTTTGGGATGAGAATAGCGAGGGCACCTGTGATGGGAGGAAACAGCCGGATCTTGAGCAAATCATTCCATGAAATAAATAAATAAACAAAAAAGGCTTACACAAACAAAAATAAAAAGGATCTTTTGAGAGGGTACCAATAGGCAGCAGGATCGTTCAATGGGAAGTGTGCTCACCTACAAGGTCACATGGAGGGTGCAAAAAATGCTTTAGCCAATCAGATAGGACTCAGCGGTTGGGAGGTCTTGGCCAACATTGGCCGAGACAGCTTGTGCCCGACTGAACCCACTGAGGATTACAATATTATGCTGTATTCTGAAGTAAAGTATAGATAGCAGGAGGTGCTGCATTACGAAGCACACTGTCCTCTCTAAACAGTAAGCTGGTCATTCTGTTTGCAAATACAGCTAATTGTGTAGTTCCTTTGGGACAAGAGTATGTTAACCTCGTGGCGCCGTGGGCTGTTAATACATTGCATGGGACAGGTGGGTAAAGTACATTTCGATGTAGATGGTTCTTCTTGTTTAGTACCCAAAATTATTCCCCCCCCCCCATGTGGGGTCAGCCAGGGGGAATCGTTATGGCTTTCTGGAATCGTCTGGGAAAGCCTGACGTTTGATTTGAGGTGATTTGGGCAGGAATTTTAAATTTCTTCAGGTGGAGGCAATAACTCGTCTACTCTTCGAGAAAGACAGCATTTTACAAACGAGATACCATGGTCCAGTGATACGAGTTCCGTCATGACGAACGTAAATGCAGTAGGATGCCATTCTGTCCATCAAGCCTGCGCTATGATTGCTAACATATGGTTGCTTACCTGTGTTCTATCCCTTTTTACCTTTTAAATGCCGAGCATCGAGCAAGAAAGCAGCACGTACCACTTTTAAAGTCTTGGGTATGACTCGGCCGGTGTTTGAACGACTGACCTCCCAGACTCAGAGAGGGCGCTCTAACCATTACGCCACTGGGTCTGCTAAATAAACTCCAACAGTTATCATTTATATAATATATCGGCACATATGATGAGTAAAAGTATTAAAGTGTTTTTATGTACCTACATGGTTCATGCTATTTTGTTGGTGTGGGAGAGGGCAGTAGGTGGGTTTACCTATGAAAATTAACCCATGCTCCTTGAGGTCATTGTATGTAGATGTTGTTGATGAAAGGCCAAGTATTTAAAAGTTTATTGAACTGATGAATGCCATCGAATCTGCCGATGTTTCTGAATGTACTAATCGTGTGAGAAGTTATTCAATTCATCAATCTAACGATGATGTAAGAATAAAAACTAGCCGAAACTCCGTCACAGACGGATTCAGTTCCATGAGCCCAATATGACAACCAGTGGTGGCTCTTGTAAGAGCCGGATCCCAGTCGATGTATTCCATGGCCTTACCTAATGAGGCCTAAAAAACGTCCTTGTACACGACATTTTTGGTGTACACTACTCCTTGTGAAGAAGGCCCCTGATTTGTGCACGTGTCTGCTTTGACATACAAACACCGTGTCAAAACTTCTCAAGTCACAGTACCGAGAAAAACGTGACGCGACCGCTAGGAGGAGCACAAAATTGGTCCTTCAGTATTAATTTATAGATGCTTCAGAGTTGAAAGTTGACTATTGCCACTACGTGCAATGCACTCTTACAGGTACGAAGTTTCTTTCATCCAGGTCACAGTACCGAGAAAAACGTGACACGACCGCTAGGAGGAGCACAAAATTGGTTCTTCAGTATTAATATATAGATAATGATATACCCTTCCTTTCATGCCATAAAGGCACACAGGACTGCCGAGGCAGTTTCATTGGCAAGGAGTACAGTCCTGGACAGGTCGCCACTCTGACAAAGGTTACCCCGAATGGTTATGACCCCAGTACACTGGTACTCATTTCGCCAATCTCCGAAGGATGACAAGCTGAGTTCACCCACCTGGTGTTAATTGAATGGGAAGGGGCTTGAACTCAGGAGTATGAGGTCCCTTGCCAGCCACTTTAACCACAAAGCCAACACCAGGCTTACACTTACATGTCGGGACGAATAAAACTAACATCGGAAAATATACAATTTTTTTTAAATCCTCAATTTCAACTACGAGCCCTTAAACATTGAGAGTGATGGTGTCTTTCAATTTAAAACAAAGACATTGGTTTGTGGTTCGATTGTTGGAACGCAGAAGACTTCACCTTGATCGAATAACAGGAACAACTTTGCGTCGTTGACTCACATGTGAAGCAGATGAGCACAGTCCTCACGGCGTAATCGGTTGCCAAACTCCACTGGGGCGGAACAATTTCAATGAAGAACGGGATGCAGATTTCAGCAACGACGTAGAACTGGACACCGTACGAAAACAAGATGCTGATAGAATACAGAAGTTTCACCAGCTGGTATAACCTAAAAAAAAACATTTAAAAAAAAGCACAAAGTTTGCAATCACACAAAGGACAACTAAAGTTTTGAATATGGAGTAAAATTAAATTATTTTAAAAATAAATTCTCATTATTATGTTAACCCCTTAATTTATTAATCTGTTTAATTTCAAATGGACCACAAGCGAGTGCTTTCGGGGCGAAGCAATTGTCACGTGACGTTTTAACATCCCTCCTGACGACGACAGCAATCATCGTCTCAGGTGGGAAAGTCCAACTCACAAAACAAGAGACAACAGTTTTGCTTCGACGCCATTTTATAAAATGCTGTCCAGCCAGTTCAGAGATTGGCATGTGCAGCGAGGACGCAAATGACAGGATGTGAGTTGGGTTCCCACAAAATCTGCGGATTAAAAATAACAAAATGTCCACCCTTCTCAATCCTATTGGGAATAGGTCAAACCTTCTGTTTGTCTCCGTATACCAGCCCCAAGTAACTTATCCCATCAGATATGGTGATGTGCGCCAGCCTTCTTAATAGGATTTGTCAAAAACTAATTATATGTGACATCATGTGGTTCCATACCAGTTGTGTGAGGGCAAGTTCAGAGTGATGCTCGGCAGAGTTTTGCTGCCAAAGCAGGCATATCCCAAGGTACCCATAGTGAGGTATAAAAATGTTACAATGGCCATGCCAATGAAAAGGACAGTGTAAAATGACTGTGGTTTCCTCATCTTGTTCTCCAGTGGCAGCGTCTGTAACAGCCACAAATGTCACACAAACGGTGCATCAGTCTATATTATAATGCCACACCGTCGTTATATTTACATTACATTTATACCAATCATACTATACGAGCAGGGATCCGTGTAAATTCCACATAAAATAAAATGTGACTTCAAGTCCTCAACTCTCCCTCTCCACCCCTCCTCACAAACCTCAAGTCCTTAACCTCAGCCTCCAAACTCCAATAATTCACTGTCACCCTCCCAACCCTAAGGTGTCAATCCCCTCCTCACTCCAAGCCTTCAACACCAACCCCCCCCCTCAACCAAAAAGTCCTCAACTCCCATCCCCCCCCCCACTGTCCCAAAGCCTTAACCTCCCCTCCCAACTCTGTTCCATCTTTGCTCCACCTGCCCCTGACCCTAAGTCCTCACCCCCTACCTCCCAACCCGAGGGCATCAATCCCATCCCCACTTCAAGCCTTCAAACCCCCTTCCGATCTGTCCAACTCACAAACCCACAAAATATGCGTAAAAATTGGTGACCATGAGCAGGTCATGGCCCATCAGAGTAGCTTGTCCAACTCACAATCCTGTGAGATATGTGACCATGAACAGGTCATGCCCCGTTACGGTTACCTGTCCAACTGACAATCCCATGAGATATGTGACCATGAACAGGTCATGGCCCGTCACGGTTGCCTGGCCAACTCACAATCCCGTGAGATATGCGGAAAGGATATGTAACCATGAGAATGTCATGGCCCTTCACGCACACCTGTTCAACTCACAATCTCACGAGATATGCGGAAAAATATATGTGACAATACACAACCAGAAAACAATGATCTTCTTCCGGATGCATATATACACATTGGTAAAAGTAAATAATAACCTCGGACAAAGACCTTTTATAATGTCATGTGTTTAAGCCCTGTTTGAGAGAATGCCGCATCGTTATTTGGGCAGTGTACACGTTAACTTGATTGCTGAGGCTAATTTTCACAAGGCCCATGATGCCTATCAGCTCAAAATCGTTTTAACTGTCGCTTTGGTCGTTTTACAATGAAGGGAAAACTTATCGCGTCCCGCACAGACTAACAGACCCGAGCCGTCACGACTTGCTAGGCCTCTAGGTCGCCGCTAACTAGGCCACAATTGTCTTTAGCTAATAAAGGTACTTAAATGAGTCTTTATGCTTGAATGATGTATCCCATTGCCTGTCCATTTTTCGAGAATTCAGATTATATGTTGACTGTATATGGATTGTTTTACAACATATATTGGGGCTTCATATGCGATTTCTCCCGGACATGGCTTCAAATGTGACATGCGATATTGCCCCCAACACCTTTAAGGCCCAAATGTGAACTTTATTTGACGCATAACCCCAATCCTAATGGTCGCTAGTATTGTTTAACACTCGCCTGAGGGGAATTTGGAGAAAATTGGATGCATGTACATGTTTTTAGGAATACAATATATAATCTGAGAAGTGTTTGTTTGTTACCTCCGCCATTAAAGGTGGGCAGGGGTTATGTTTTCACCCCTGTCTGTTTTGTCTGTCTGTCTGTCTGTCTGTCTGTGAGCACAAAATCTCAAAAAGTTAAGAACCGATTTGGACGAAACTTGATATACAGGTTGGGTGTATGACACGAACGAACTGATTACATTTTGGTGAAGATCTGGATCCGTCTCCTCGAATTTTAAAGCGATACCTCACCATTGAGAGATAGTGCGGAAAACGATGTAAAGGATGTGCGAAAAAGACCTTGACAACTTTGATTGTTAATATACTTAGAACCACAAACGATACAATGATACCCTTTGTTTTATATGATACAGAAACTCATAAAGTTTTGTGCACACCATCAATACATTTCGACGTGAGCTCCGTTTGTCAAACACAGGACATCAAGGTGGTATACGAGTTCTTGCCATGTTCGGCTCGGAAAGTTTGCGCCCACCAGTGCGCATGCAGCTGTGATCTGAGAACGAAGATCCTTTTTCATTCAGGACGGCTCGAACTACTAAGGCCAAATGAGGGGGAGCGCCATTCTGTTGAAAAATGATATTGGGTTGCAGGCCTTCAATCTGTGGAAAGGCGAATCCTTCCAACATGTTCATGTAAATTGTTGAGGTCACTGTATCCTCCGCAAAGAAAAACAGACCCACCAAGTGGTCATGGAGAAGGCCACACCACACATCGACCTTTGGACTGTCGTGTATGTGTTCAATGACCACCTGGGGGTTTTCAGGGCCCCAAATCCTCGCATTGTGCTGGTTGACCTTCCCTGATACATGAAAGCATGCTTCATCTGTCTGTAAACATGACCTTTTTCAGGTAATCTTCGTCATCCTCCATGCGACTGAGTATTTCCAAGACAAGTGCCTTGTGTTTGGGTTCATCATTTGGTTTGAGTTCCTTCAGAATCTTTACCTTATAGGAATAAAGCTTCAGTGTTTTATACAAAATCCTGTGTACAGTGCTGGTTCGTAGTTCCAGCTCACTGGATGCGCGTCAAATTGATTTGCTGGGACTTTGTTGAAATGATCAAAGCACTCGTTCAACGTCTGCTGTGCTTATGCTTGGTCGACCGGTACTTTTCTGTTTCTGACAACTTCCAGTCTCCTTAAACGTCTTGTACCACTCTCTGATACCAGCCCACGATGACGGATTCCTTCCATAACTTCTACGGAAATTACACTGAACTCGTGTGTCAGATCTCGTGTCGATGAACCATTCGACACACTCGGCTTTCTCCTGTAGAGTTGCCATTTTATTTTAAATTAAAACACCAGACCTGAAAATAAAGAAAACTTTATGAGTTACTGTATCGTATAAAACAAAGGGTATCGTTGTATCATTTGTGGTACGAAATATATGAACAACCAAAGTTGTCCAGGTCTTTTTTAACACCCACAGTACAGTACTAAATAGCACAATATCTCAAAAAGTTACAGATGGATTCGTATTAAACTTGGTGGACAGGTTGGGTGTGTACAGAGGACGAATCGATTTGATTTTAGTTAAGACGTCGATCCGGATGCGGATGCCAGAATTTTAAAAGTGATACCTCACCATTGAGAGATAAGGCCAAAAACTATATCGAGCACAATATTTCAAAAAGTTGTGGACGGGTTATGACAAAACTCTGTAGATGAGTTGGTAGGTGACAATAACAAGACGATTTGATTTTGGTTAAGGTGCGGATGCGGATCCGGCTTATCATTGGGATATAAAACGGAAATTGTTCAGCTTACCGAGAGCCATTCTAGTTAACCTCCGCCATCTAAGATGGACGGAGGTTACTGTTTTCACCCGTCTGTTTGTTTGTTTGTTTGTTTGTGAACAGTATGACAGAAAAACACCTGGACGGATTTCGACGAAACTTGGTGGGGGGGATTAGGTATGGTCCAAGGATCATGTCATTAGATTTTGGACTTGGTCCAAAGTCCAATATGGCCGCTATGGCGGCCATTTTGAAAAAATATTTGAATTTTTTTTGCATTTCTACATGTTTTAAGTGATTTCCAACCACCCCCCCTCCCCCAAAAAAAATTTGTTAGAGAAAAAAAAACCCAATTTTGCAACTTTTTTTTTTCAAAAAAATTTCGATTTTATTTTTTGGGCATTTCTACATGCGCGTCGATCTAGTTTCATTTATTCAATCGTGGTTCAGTGTATATATATTATATATATATATATATTATATATATATATATATATGTGTGTATATATATATATATATGTGTATATATATATATATATATATATATATATATATATATATATATATATATGTACTTAAATGAGAATGTTAGGGTTAGGGTTAGGGTTAGGTTAGGGTATGATCAGACCGCAGAGTCTGATCCGTTTTGACCTACAATGAATAGGATATCAGGTTCACTTAAGTGACCCAGCAGTATTGGCGGCGGAGGTTTTGCACTCTACCGAGTGCTCCCCCTCTCGTTTGTTTCTGCATTTGACTTCATGCATTCTTAAACCGCTGGATGGAATGAATTGAAAACTGGTGGTTGTATTCAGGGTTGCAAACTGGTAAAACTGGTGGTTGTATAACAGGCTAGTTCTTGGAGGTTAAACAAAAATGAGAAAATCGTAGTCCCGGGAGCTCAAGGTGTAGGTAGGCCCCCAATTCTCTCTATGTAAATCTGTATCATACAGCTTCACCTGGTGGAAGATGGTATTACAAATCATAATATAATACGCCAAAGATATCATAAAAGTGGAGGCAATGATCCCATCTGCAAGGACGGGTTCTTTGCTGGTATAGTTTAATTTTTAATCAAGACCTTCAAGTGTTGTGACATTTTTCCTTATGGTGGGTTTTGAAGACTAATCATAAATCATAAAGCTTCTTTCAAGCTTCTGGGTCTCACTATCTGCCATGACCTTTTCTGGGAAAGCCACATTTCAAACCTCGCCTCCAAAGCCAGTCACCGACTGGGAATCCTACGTCGTGCAAAGTCCTTCCTCGGCCCACCTGAGCTCGTGACCACTTGCAAAGCTTTTGTCCGCAGCCTGATGGAGTTCTGCTCTCCCCTCTGGGCTGGTGCTCCTGCCTCTCACCTTTCTCGGCCTCACGCTGTGGAAACCAAGGCATTTCGGATCATTGGCATCTCCCGCAATGAGGCTGAGACTTTAAAGGGGCCTCTCACTCTCTCACCGCAGGCTGGTCGGTGGTCTTTCTGTCTTCTACCGTCTCCTCTACAGCCCCGCCCCACCTGCTCTCTCTGTGATTTGTCCCCACCACATTTCCGCAGGGGGCTCAAGGTCCGCCAACAACCCCCTTCTGGTAAAACTACCAAAATCACGAATCACTGCTCACCTTCACTCTTTCATCCCTCTTTTTTCCCGCCTTTGGAATAAACTCTCTCACTCTATTCAATCCCATTCTTCCCTCCAGGCCTTCAAAACAGCTGTTCACCACCACCTCTTATCATCCCCCATCCAAATCCTCGATCTTATCTATCCCTGATAATCCACCCAAGCCCACCTCCTTCAAATTCCCTGCTTTCCTTCCTGAAAGTCCCTGTAATGTCCATCTTGCATTCCCCATGTTCCCTGCCCCATCCCTCTCCCTTCCACAGATCTCCTAATGTCTCTGTTCCCCACTGTTTTGTCCTTCCAACTCCCACCCCTTTTGTCTCATGCCCCCCTTGCTGTGCGTTGTGTGTTCGCTCTCACACGAGCCTCGACAAGGTATACAAAAAAAAAAAAATACTTGAACATCATATTATTTAGAAAGGATAATAGAATACAACATATTATCCTCCAGTTAAATACAACCTTTACTCCTCAATATGCATCCCAGCACACTTACCACTCCAATGCCTTCAAAGGAATAGATGGCCATGCCAAAGAAGAGCGGGTAGTATTTGGGTTCTGCCACGTAATCAATGTCAAGGTGAGGTGGGATATTCTACGGTGGGTAAAAGGGACACCCTGTTACAATCCACTCTGTTTATGCCTCACTTAAGCAGCCTTGTCTTGCTTTCCGGGGTTCCCGAATGTCTGTGAAACATGTGAAAAATGTTTGCCAATAGAGCAATACCTTTACAAATTAACATTGCCCATGTATGTGAATATGGGATGGATGCACTGGGAAACAGGGGTGCACTGGGACATCCCCGATGACAGCTGTTCTTGACCATCGATATGAAGTGCCAACACATTGGCATGCACATGTAGCATTTGAAGTACCAAAGCAATTGCATTTAACCCTGCTAGAGAGGGGGGAGGACGTGTCCCAATGTACCCCATATCTTAATGCACCCTTTTCCCCCACATGGTAAAATTGACTTCGCTACATAATTCCATGTGCGACACATTTATAAAGGAATATTTTGTACAAGCTTGATAACAAATAAATAAATAAAAAGAGTGATTTGATGATATGGCGAGCTGCATAATACCGATATGGCGATCCCGACATTCACGGTTCTGATATTCTCAGACCCCACGTATTCGGTTTGTAAAATGTGACCTGCTTCTACATTCGCATCCCAGTACTTCGCGTATTCGTGGGGTTTTTCCCCCCGCATTTTCGTTGTTTTTCGCGGGTGTATTCGCGGTTTTTTTTCTCTTGCATTTTCACGGTTTTTCACAGGCGTGTTCATGTTTTTTTTTTCGCGGTTTCTGCGGGCGTATTTGCATTTTTTTCATGGGAGTATCCTGGAACAGCCTATGTGTCCCAATTCTTGAATAAGAATGCTCCAGACAGTTTAACAAACACTTGCAGAGGTTTAAATCACTTTTTCTTCATCTTGAAACACACCAAGTGCGACGGCAAAAGCCCACCTTCCGCCAGATGGGGCAGCGCCGCTCTTGCCCACTCGCAGCGGAGATGGCGCGTCACATGGGCAGAGCATACATATGCATGAAGCAAAACATCGGTGGAACATGAATATATGTTTTACATTCAAACAAGGTTACATCACAGGGCATAATCATGGTTTTTCATGGGATTTTTGATTTTCCCTTACAAGTCACGAACCGCCAGGAACCTACCCTTTTTCTCACTGACACAATGCCCTGACATTCAGATTCGACATTCGCAGAATTTTTCAGCAACGAATCCTACAGTAATTTACTTTTTTATTGACAAGATCAAGACTAATGGAAGAGCAAGGTAAAGGAAGGTATGAACTGACAGGGGGAGCAGCAGTTGGACACAAAAGGCAAGGGCATGAACAAACAAGAAAAGAAACGAGAGGAGGGGGCAGTAAACAAAGTAACCCACATGAAAGAGGGTTGGGTTAGGTATGGGTCATTGGGGTAAAAAGGATTGTGGGTAAGGATGAGAGATTCAATGGGATGGTGATTCACCACCTGCTTGAAGTCCTGGAGGAAAGAGTGGGATAGAACAACCTCTGGGATGCGGTTCCACATATGGAAGATGTCAAGGGCAGAATATTTTGGATTGTACTCTAAGTCACCAGAATTCATGAAATGCGAATCTCTTGGACTCAGATTGAAAGAAAAACATAAAGAGAAATCATCTATCTACCGAGAACTTCAATGGTCAGGTAAGGTATGGGAGCATGCACCAGAGCAGCGCGTCGCTGCGTCCACTTTCCGCCGGTACTCCAGGGGCCTCCGTTTGGTCATCCCCCAGGCAGATGCCTGGCCCATATCCATCTCCTTGAGATGCCGATCAACCTGCTGCAACCACAAGGCACGTGGTCGGCCCATTGACCTCCTCCACTCACGAGACTCCCTCGCTGAGAGAATCTGGTGAGCAGGATCAGCGTCAGGAAAACGAGCGACATGTCCATAAAGCCGCAGCTGACGCTCACGGACTATGCAGGTAACCAATCTCATTTGAGTCTCTCTCAGCAACCACTCGTTGGACACAAAGTCTGAGCAGCGATAGCCAAGTATTCTCTGAAGAGACCTGGTATCAAAATAATTAAGTCTCCATCTCAGATCCTTGGTCAGAGTCCAAGTCTCGCATCCATAGAGCAAGACTGGAAGCACCAAGGACCTGAAGACTCGGACTTTCATCCCCCCGCACAGGTACCGGCAGCGCCACACCCCATTATCCAGTGAATCCATGACTCCCCAGGCCCAACCTAGATGTCTATTGACCTCTGACTCACAACCGGCAGAGACATGAATACCACTGCCAAGCTAAGTGAATCTCTCCATGACCTCAACATCCTCACCACAAACAGGCACAGACTGGACAGCAATATCCAAGATGTCATTGAAAGCCTGGATCTTAGTTTTGACCCAGGAAACCCGGAATCCCAGCGACTCAGACTCCTCATTCAGCACCTCGAGGGCCCCCAAAAGGATATCTAAAGTCTCCGCAAAGATGACTGCATCATCTGCGAAATCAAGGTCAGAGATCTTGACATTCCCAAACGATGCACCGCTGCTTGATTTCTCCGACATCCTCCCGAGAATCCAGTCCATACAAGTGCTGAAAAGTGTGGGGGCCAGTCCACACCCCTGACGAACTCCAGTAACAACTGAAAATAAGTCAGAGATGGTACCACCACATCTCACAGCACTCAGTACCAGAGTAGAGTTCAGACATCAGATCGATCAGTTTTGGTGGCACCCCACGAAGACCAAGAATCCTCCAGAGGGCATCCTGATGCACCGAATCGAACACTTTACAGAGATCAACAAAGGCTGCAAGCAGCCCCTGCCGAAACTCTTGTCTGCGTTCGGTGAGGACCCTAAGAGCAAGGATACGGTCAATCGTTGACCTATTTGGTGTCAAGCCTGACTGCTCTGGACGCTGGTGCTCAATCAGATGGTGGCGAACCCTGTCAAGAATTATCCGAGGAAAGACGTTGCCCGGCACTGAGAGCAGCGTCACCCCGCGGTAGTTGTTGCATTCTTGGCGATCACCATTCCCTTTCCAGAGAGGGACAACAAGGCCCCTCTTCCAGTCAGTTGGGATGATGCTTGTGTTCCAGGCAGAGCACAGAACTGCATGCAATGACATGAGTGCAGCATTTCCACCAGCCTTGAGAAGTTCAGCATGGATGCCACAGATCCCTGGAGCTTTACCCCATTTCAACCGGTTCACCGCAGCTTGTGTTTCCACAAGCGAAGGTGGACCACAGTTGATTGGAGGGTCAGCAACAGGGATTGTAACACCCCTGACGTCCAACTTGACAGCTGGTGGATCAGCTTGGTACAACCGCTCAAAGTAACCGGCCCAGCGGGCCTTCACTTCAGACTCCTCTGTCAAGAGCCTTCCACTCTCTGCTCTAACTGCAGTACACCGAGGGATGGGCTTGGATGAACGCAATGCGCGAATTCCCCTTTAAGCAGGACGAGAATCCCTTGACCGCAAGTGATGCTCTTCCTCCTCACAGATTCCTCGTACAAAGGCCTCCTTGTCCACCCTTAGCGCATGTACAGTTTTACGCCTCAGCTCCCTGAACAGCTCAGCTCTGCCATTCAGCCTGGCCCTGAGACTCTGGCCAATGGTATCCAGTGTCCCTTGAAAGACAAAATTCTTCTTTGCCCTAGTTCCAAGACATCCACCAGCAACATCAAGGACTGTGGTCTTGAAGGCACTCCACAACTCTTCAGGACCTCCCAAAGCACCCAGACTCCTCAAATCTCCACTCAGCTTGTTCGCAAACTCCTCAGCTACCTTCTCATCTTTGAGCTTGCCAACATCCAACCTAGGCTCGGATGGTACCATTCTCCTGGATTTAAGGTGCGAGTTCAGAGTTGCTACAACAAGCCGGTGGTCAGTATTGAGGAACTGAGCATTCCAGTAGACTCTGCAGTTCTGGATTATCCTCCAGTAACCATCAACGAGCATATGGTCAATGTCCTTTGCCACACCACCAGCGTTGGAATACCAAGTCCAGCGATGAACCTGTGGGTGCTGAAACCATGAACCAATCCCCCAAGATGAGAAGTGTATCTCTCCTGGGGCACTGATCAAGCACAGGCTCGAGCGTGGCATAGAATGCATCCTTCACGGTGAGATCACTCGCCTCAGTCGGAGCATAAACAGAGACCAGGGAAATGACACCTAAGGAGTGACGAATCCTTAGTGTCATAATACAATCTTTGACCGGTGTTACCTCAATTATCATTGGAGTCAGCTTATTGGACACAGCTACAGCAACTCCTTGGGAATGGTAACCATCAGAGTGACCAGACCAATAGTAGGTATAACCACCCACCATGATCTCGCCGCAATCCGGTCTCCGAACCTCAGAGAGTGCTGCAATACCGATGTCCAAACGCTTGAGCTCAGCTGAAAACAGAGACAGGTGATCATCCTCTCTTAGGGATAGGACATTCCAGGCACCCACCCGAAGGGACCGCCTCAGGTTAACCCAAGGAGACCGCCGTTTGGTGGACAACACCTCAGCACCACTCCGACACACTCTCCCGCAATCTGACCCGAAATGTTACCCTGTGGTTTCTATCCTATCATCAAAGATTGGGGGTCCCGAAGGCTTTGGCCCAATCCTGTCATCCGGTGAGCTATCCTGCGAAGGGAAGCTGCACAGGAGGTACTCCCACGGAGTGGGTTTTCAGATTTCTTTGTGTTTTTGTGTTTTGCGGAATGAAGGGTTTTACGGTGGCCGGAGTGCAAATCCTGCCACCAACCTCCTAATAAGTAACCAAACTGCAGGCAGACGTCAGCAGACACAGTTGGGCACTAGATATGGATGGCCATTAGCTCACAAGGAGCTCCTCCGCCCTTTGACAGGTTTTGTTTTTAATCCTGCTGGGTGTCCATATCGCAAAAGGCAAAATGGCAAAAGAATAAAAATGTCTGAAATCACCTATTGAAACCAAAAACCCACCAAGATTTCCCACAATTTTCTATTTTTGAGAAAAGAAAGTTAAAATAAGATTACAGAAGAGAGAAAGGAAGGTCAGGGAGTGTGGAAGGAGTGGGAGAAGTGAAGGGATAGGATAAATAGGAAGGAGATTGGAAAAAAGGTTAAGAGAAGGAAAGGAAAGGAAAGGGGGGTGGGGGAGAGGGTGAAAAATGGCATTTCAACCATTTTTGCATAAGTAATTTGTAGATACAGTCAGACCTCGGTTTATGTTGGGGATGCGTTCCTGAAATGGTCAACGAATATCGAAATGACGTAACTCAAAGTAATTTTTCTCAAATAATTAATGGAATGGGGGGGGGGGGTGGGGGTGCGTTCCTAACATCACCACTTAACGTATTATAACTCGCTTTTTACCGATGATGTTACCTTTTTGGGCGTCAATGATAGTTATATTCAAATACACATAGATATAAATAAATAAACAAATATTTCAATAAAAACAAAACTAAACCTCTTCCAGAAGCTATAAAACCTGACGACTCCTCCAATCTTTTCTTCTCCCTCCTTCTTCGGACTATTATGTAAATCGGGATATTACTGTAGCTATTTATTCTTATTTTTACAAGAAACAAATTGAGTTCACTTATTGTGTTAACTCCACTTTCAATGATGCTCAGTTGTAACCACTACTGAAACTCTCATGTTAAAAAGAATTTTTGATTCTTCTTCTTGCGTAATGCACCTTGGTTGCCGGGTAGCTATCATTCTGTTGGGGCACGATTATTCCGCTGATGCTGTGCCCCGATACCAGCACACTGATATTCATTTCGCCATCCTCAGCAGGATGACAGGCTGAGTCAACCCCACCTGATGATAATTCAGCAGCCAACGGGGCTCTAACTCAGGACCCTAACCACTAAGCCAACACCAGGCTTATTTATTTGGTTGAACACGTCTCAACCGGAGACCTGCATGTTATCCTTCATAATATACTTCAAAGATTCTCATGCACCCATTGGTGTGCTGTTGGCAATAAGAATGAGCCGTGAAGCGAGTTCTCACCAACACAATGTAAAAGTAGATGATGCAAAGGCTAACCAACATGCTTATGTTGGCCACGCCTGACAGCCAGGCCAAGTAGCGAAGCTTCCGGACGCAGCCCAGGAGGATCACGAATGGCAGTATACAAACGATATAAAGCCGTTTGTCCATGGCAATCATGGCATTGGGAATGGCAGTGCTTGTGTGCATGGTATCATTTCTGGGTTCTTCAATCACCTAGCAAAGTTGGTAAAACAAAGTTAGTGCCATATACTCTGGAACTTTGTCTTTCAGTTCACATAACAACCTGGAACGACAGCATCGGTCATAATAAAAAAAATAACATACAAGGCTGTATTTAACGTCTGATTTCCCCCACCCCTTTCTCTTCCAAGAACAAGTTCGCAAAATATATAACAATACGGCATCTGGTGAAGATCAATTTTTAAATCGGATTAAAACCATTTATTGACTTTCAGGTGTAAAAGGTAGAACCAACAATTTGAATTGGAATTGAGTGCAAAGAATCTAAAGCTCAGCGAAGTATGGGCAGTCACAAAAATGTACCCGATTTGAGAATTTATTTTACAAAAAATCTTTGTAGATAGAAATATCAACTATAGTGAATACACGACTTTCGAAATGACGTAATCCGAAGCAGAATGCTTGGCACACATGTGCAGAAACACCTTGCAACAAAGGTCTCATTGGAACAGAGAACATCTATCATGCATGCCAGATAAGGATTGTTATCAAACATGGCTCACAAAGCTTCCAAAAGAAGCCAAAAATACTTGGAAATGCACCGGCGAGAAAGAGTGTGCCTCTGCACAATGAAAGAACTGAAGAACGTTCTGAAATGACCCAAAAGCTGATAGCTCACAGCCTGTACTGCAAACGCCGAAGGATGTGGACCGGTGCAAGGCCCAAAGGTTTGTAGATGGGCATGTTCTATCCAAACCTTCAAACATCGCTGCCAGTGAGTGGACTTTGAACCTTACAGGATCTTCTGTTTCTTGCGTACAGCAGCTTGGCTGCTGGCTCGCTATCATTTTGTTGGGGCATGGCTATGCTGCTGATGCAGTGCCCCTATAACAATACACTGATACTCATTTCGCTGACCTTGGAAGGATGACAGGTTGAGTAAACCCCACCCGGTGTTAGTTCAGCAGCCAACAGCTTGAACTCAGGACCCTAAGATCCCAAGCCAGCCGCCATAACCACTAAGCCAACACCACGCTTACTTTGCGGGATTACCTAGTGTGAACATGGCAGGCTTGGCGATATATTTAATGGATGTCTGCTTTTGGAAAGGCGATGCCATCATTACCAACATTCAGACAGACCTCACAGAGGGAGACACTGTATCTGGTTGGTTTGAGTGCTTCTTAACACCGATGGGAAGGACATATTATCTGGGGCTTGTCGCTGCACATGGTAAGTTTAAAATGACATTTACTATCAATCATGTTTACTATTAATCAAAAAAATGAGATGAGAGTGGGTTGGGGGGAGGAGGAGCTGTATGGGCTACAAGGGCAGTCATAAATATACATTTTTTGTTTAGTTCCAGGGCCACAAGAGAAATTATACTGGATTTTTGCATCTATTGGTGAAAGAGAAGTGTGTGTGTGTGTGTATGTGTGTATGTGTGTATGTGTGTATGTGTGTATGTGTGTATGTGTGTATGTGTGTATGTGTGTATGTGTGTATGTGTGTATGTGTGTATGTGTGTATGTGTGTATGTGTGTATGTGTGTATGTGTGTATGTGTGTATGTGTGTGTGTGTGTGTGTGTGTGTGTGTGTGTGTGTGTGTGTGTGTGTGTGTGTTTCGCTATGTGGGTTTCAGAAGGTGCAACGTAGTCCTCGCAGGTCTCTAAGTATCCACCTCCGTTTTGGTAAGGAGGGGGGGAGGCATCACAATTCATGGACCAAGCTGTGATGTGTTGTTCTCAATGTTTTGTTCCGAAGGCTCTTTTCAGGATTGTCAATTGTCAATGAGCCCCGGACAGCTTCCAACTGCAGTTTATTTGTATTGCTATTCCCAGGGATGTTTTTGAAGATCTCTGTATGGTTCTTCTTCATCATTCCCATTGCTCCAATAATCACCGTTTCAACTTCAGTGGTCTTCAGATTCCAGGATCTTTTCACTTTATTTTTGAGGCCTTATTATTTGATCATTTTCAAAATTTCTGCATTGTTTAGGCCAAAATCGCTGGGAATTGACACCTCAATCAGCAATGTCATTTTTTATTTACTAGTGCCTGCCCGTGTTCTTCTTGGCCATTCTAAAGAGCCTTCTTTGTCTATGCCCAATCTGTCCAACTTTTTTTCTTTCTTTTTTAATATCTTCCTGCTCTTTTGTCATTCTCCCAATTGTCGGTGTATATCTGTTGATATTTCGCTTTATGATTTTATTGTCTTTTTTTTGCAATAATTGGGGCTATATTCGTTGCTATTTCGGTTTCATGCTTGACATCTGCTAATTGCACCAACTGTACCTATCTTTGGGAAAAATTTGCTTGGTGGGTTAGGGATACCTTCTCCAGCTTGCTGTCTTCGTATTTGCATCGAAGTTGGATTCTGTAGTCTGTTGAACTTTTTATGTATTCAGCCAATCCGACAGTTGTCATTCTCTGTGCACTTTGTTGAGTTCCATCAGGCCGCTACCTCCTCCTCATCTCGGCAAGTACATTCTCAGAATGCACTGATTTTCGTAGAACATTTTGTGGATGGTAAGGAGTTTTCTTGTTTTGATATCTCGTTTGTATGCCTGGTGTTCGCTTAATGGTGAGGGTGGTGGGCTTGGGATCATTGGGTCCTGAGTTCAAATCCTGCTTGACTGTTAAATTCATACCAGGTGGGGTTGACTCGGCCTGTTACCCATCTGAGGTTGGCAAAATGAGTACCAGCTTGCTGGGATGATTGAGCCATTTGAGTATCCTGTGTTTGGAGTGGTGACCTGTCCAGGAGTTTGCCCAATAGCTCAGGAGACTGCTTTGGCAGCACCGACGCTCTGTAGGGAGTATGGTCCCAATGGATTTGGACATCGAGTTTGTTGATTTCTGTTTGTGTCCAGTTTATTATTCTGCAGCTGTATTGGAATACTGGTATTGCTGGTTGTATGATGGCTTTGATTTTGTTTCTCGGGGTGAGATATGTTTTCAGGATTAGCCTCGTTCGACACAGGTATTCTTTGGCAATTGTTTTGTGCATTTGTTTGTGACATATCTGGTGACCCTCTTCCACTCTGAAGTATTTGTATGATGCTTCGTTGTATCTAGGTCGATTTTATATTGTGCGTTTTTTGTTGGTTTACCTTGTGTGAATGTGCACTTGGCATACTTATCTAGGCCAAATTCCATTTGAATTTCGGAGGAGTACCCTTTCACTAATTTCAGTTATTCTACCGATTTTTCGTCTTTTGGTGCAAAGACTTTTAGATCATCCATGTACAGTAGATGTGTCACCTTTCCTGTCTCTTTGGAAGCTCTCTTATTGGGCGCTAGGGTGTATCCATGATCTTACTCATTAATGAGGTGGTTCAGTGGGTCCAGGACCAGGCAAAACAGGAGGGATGAAAGGCTCCTGGATGATCCTGGAAGATCCCACGTCGTGTCTTCACTCCTGGTATTTCGATCTTTCCTTCTGAGTGTTGCAGTATCAATGTGGTGTTCCATAGCTCAATTGCTTTCTCAATCAGTTTGATTATTCGGGGGTTGATCTTGTACAATTGCATGCATTGTATCATCCATGAATGTGGATCACTATCAAAAGTTTTATTACAGTCTATCTAGGCTGTGGGCAATTTGGTTCTTCTCGTTTTCAGTTTTCGAGTATGGCCTTGTTTCATAATAGGTGGTCTATTGTTCCATAGCATCCTCTCTTACACCCCTTCTGTTCTGCCTCGAGGCCTCCTTGTTGTGTTCGGTGGTGGTTACATCATTTCTATGATGATTCCCATCAGAACTTTGTTGGTTTTTGTAGACATGTTATTGGTCTGTACTATACTTTTGAGGTAGTTTGATTTCTTCAGATTTTGGGATGAGGAAGGTGTACTCTCTGTGAGCCATTCATCCATTACCTCCTCCTCTTGGATAAGTTTGTTGAAAACTCAAGCATAGCAATGTTATAGAGCATCTAGTTGCTTCTGCTACAAATTTAGAATTCTATATTGGCCTGGACTTTAAAAGTTTGGCATTTTTGTAAGTTGTTTTTTTTATTTTCTTTCAACAATTATCACTGGGGGTTCCCATGGCGCAACCAACAACAGAGGAGTGAATCTTCTTTGTCGAAAAGAACGTGGATGTGAAATCAGTGATACGAGTGCAGCGTGCCTTAAGAAGACAATTCCCTAGACGCAATGCACCAACCTCAAAGACAATTCCCTAGACGCAATGCACCAACCTCGAAGACAATTCCCTGGACACAATGCACCAACCTCGAAGACAATTCCCTAGACGCAATGCACCAACCTCGAAGACAATTCCCTAGATGCAATGCACCAACCTCGAAGACAATTCCCTCGACACAATGCACCAACCTCGAAGACAATTCCCCAGATGCAATGCACCAACCTCAAAGACGATACGTCATATGGTTTCAAAGTGGAGAGGGATTGGCTCTGTGAAGAACAATAATGCAGGACACTGGACATTCGAAGAATATTCAAACTCAAGAGACTGTAAACAGAATTAGTTGTGATCGCGTGTCGCTGGAGAAAATGAACAAGGCACATTTCACATGAAATCGGAGTGTCACAAAGCAGTCATTAGAGTGTTGAAGTCTGATAAGGGGTGTGTTCTATTACCAATCAGCAAGTAGATTGCTCACCAAGTGGCTTAAGCACTCAAGCAAGCACTCCACTGAAACAGGTAATAAGGAACGGCTGGCTTGACAAGTGATAGCAAGCTGATTGGTAATGGCATTCCCTTACAAAATGTAATTGATGCAGCAGTTAACTTCAGATGGTGAGTATACATATTATTAATTATGTGTGTGATTCACTGGGATTATTAATCAAGGAGGAATCGACAAAGATATATTTTTCAGCGCCGAATGTCACGTTTACTTGAATGGTATGACCAACAAGCAAAATTGTCAGTTTTGGGGCACGGAGAATGAAGATCAGGATATTGAGGAATGAATAGCCGTGAATGTGGAATTTTACGCACACATGTTAAAAACATTTTTCTGGAGTCATGTGAGAAACATTCTTGGTGCTTGGTTTCAATAGGACGGAGCCACTGCACGCGCACAGCTCTCGTCCACGCAGTCACTCAGTAATTAATTTCTCACTGACCTGGATTTTCTTGGCCTCTCACCTTCAGATCCTCTTTCAATGGGGATGTGTTAAGGAAAATGTTTTCAAAGACAACCCAACAAACATTCCTGAACTCGAAGATGCTCAAAAAACAAGTCTCATGTGAAGCATTTCAGTCTGTAGTCAGAAACTACTCCATACTTATCCATAAATGTGCAGAACTTGGAGGACGTTTCGAACATTAGTTATAGTCAAACAAAACTTTATGAGTTCCTTTCCCTCTGAATTTTATGGACAGTACCACACTCTGTTACAGAGCGCCAGTGCTGCCGAAGCAGATTCTTGGCAAGGGTTATACTGGGAGGTTTGCCATTGCCTTCCCAGCAGTAGTGAGGGCAAGAATTTAGAATTTGTTCAAGGTGCAGGCGATAGCTCGCCTACTCTTCGCAAAGGCCACCGTGAGATCGTTAACGTCAACCAACTAATGCTGGCTGACGGGACGCCCAGTTTAACTTCCATCCGAGGGACAGCACACCCATTGATGAATCACCATGCCTGTGAAACACCAGGACGAGAGTTTACATAGCTGCGTCAGGATTCAAACCCAGGCTAAACAGCTATGAGGTGTCTGTGCGTACCTCTGTGCCACCCTGCCGGCCAATTAGTTCCTTCATGTATCATATAAATTAGATGGTCTTGCATTAAAAAAAAAAATAGCAGACTTAATAAACAATTTAAATCGGGTACATTTTTTGTGACACCCTGCACGATGCATCACAAAATCATTTATGGCGATAAAACTTTTCATCCAATTCAAAACCGATGTTAACTTTAGTCATTATCTCTTTAAAAGCCACCACTGAATAAAAAAATAAATGAAACTGAAAGTAGAATGAAACACGCAGAGATTGGAGACCAGAAGGTGGGATCAAGTCAAGATGTAAGTCTACAAGCTAGGTTTGACATAAGATACCTTTGCATCTTTATTGTCTACTAGTGATTCCAGATGGGACCGGCAGCTTAAAATCCCCTCTGAAAGGTAGCGTGCTTCGAGATGCAGCACCCTGCCTGTGCAGCATCAGAACGGACATACAAAGCAGAATTTACATCCGTGTGCACCTGCACCATGGATTGAAGAAGAGCGTAGCACCAACTAATGCGGTTTTGTCTATGATATGCATATTAGGTACACAAATGTTTCACCACACACACATTTTGTTGCAAGACTTATGGATAAAGGTCATCTCTGCGGAAAGGTAAAACGAGCATAATATCACCAATTTTAAGAACAAACTTTGAATTTTGGTCAAATTTGTCATCTCCTCACCCACCTTGCCAACCTTAATGGGTGCTCATCAGCAAAATAAGAGGACAAGGTAGGCTGATAGAAGGGAGAGAAATGTCTCATTCGCACTGCGAGCTGCAACGGCTTCAGCGTCCTCTTCTCCATCTAAAGTCCAATCTCCGCAAGGAAACCCCAACTTCAATGAGAGAGTCAAAGCATCCATGGTGTTGACGACTCTTTCTCTCTTCCATTCAGGATGGACATTTCGTTGTGGAGGTTGGGTTATTGTGGTTGAAATTCTGGCTTTTTGGGCAGAAGAAAATACACTGGTCGAACTCGCATCGTGTAGCTACAGCACAAGGATGAACATGGACCTACTGTATGTCATGGACGAGTGCAGCACTCACATTGAATTAGGTCGTTAACTGCCACTCTGATATACAGGAAAGCAGCAACTATCGTGTGGACATAATGTGTGGCAAAGCATCCTATTCGGGCCATTGCCTGGGACGTCTTGCAATCCCACGGTTCCAGGTTGGAATACCGACTTTCTTGGACATACTCGTTAAGCCAAAAAGTGTCACTCTCCACCTTAAATGCATATATTGGCTTCTTTCTCTTTGAGTCACTCCCTTTAGGGTATATTCCACAGTATAAAGGCAGTATGAACACAAAGGACATTGCAAAGATATCTTCCTGCATTTTGTGGGCCTATTAAATGACTGTGCATTTGTGTGACGTGCATACAAACAGTTACGTTATCACATGAGGAAATGGGAGCGGTTAGCTCTGATCAGGGCTCAGAACACCGCACAATGGTTACGCAAACCCTATGGAACGGAATCCTTTGGAGGTATGAATGAGGTACAGCTACTTTCCTTTGTAGGGTAGGACAGGGTATGGAAAACTTTTCTGTGCTTTGATTGATCTATAAAGTAAGAAAGTCCTCGTTTGACTTCTTCGCTGAGCTGTCCCTTCACTTCCATGTGCTTATTTTTAAATCCCATTTCTATCAATACGGTACTTTCTAAATGACGTGTTCTGCGCCAGAATGCTCGGCGCATATGTACGGAAACCCCAGGAAACAGCGGCGTTTGGGGCATCATAAAATATAGTGTGTCAGAGAGAAGTATCGTTCCTTGAAACAGCTCACAAAGCTTCTGACATAAGCTGGAAATACTTGGAAAAGTACCTCACGTAGAGGGTTGTACCTCTGCACAGCGAAAGATTTGGAGAACTTTCTCAGCTCATTGAACGGGAAGCTGCTCGTACTGCAAACTTCTGACCATGTGGACCAGTGCAAGAACCGAGTGGAACCCCCTCCCCCTCCCCCAAACGGATCGCTACTAATGAATGGACTGTATATCTGGATTAGGCGCTTCTGAACACTCATGGGAAGGACATATTTAATGCAAGTGATAATTATATTGAACTGTTTGATGGGGATGTCAGTGTTGGTGATGCTGTGATTGTTGAGTTATTGGAACTCTTGTTCAATGTCCTGCACAAAAAGTTATCGCACATCGCTTTTTTGGAATTTGTGAATACTTTGCTTTTGTTTGCGTTGAGTTCTATGACTGTGTTTATGGTAATGATGACAGGTAGGTGATCAGAAGGGAGTTGTTGCACTGTTCTCCACATGGTTGTGGTGCAAAGTGATGGAGAACAACATGTTATGTCTGGTGATGAGTTATTGTAACCAGCTTGGTGTGTGTGTGTGTGTGTGTGTGTGTGCGTGTGTGTGTGTGTGTGCGTGTGTGTTGGTCTGGATCATTCAATATAAACAATAAATTTTGTTGTGTGGCAATGGTTTGGCCTCTGGTGTTTTTGTTAGTGATGGGTGTACCAGGCAGTGTCTTTGACAATGAAGTCCCCCTCTGATGATGGCATTTGGGAGGGAGCGTAGGTTATGTAGTTGTGGTTAGTATTTGGTTGGCACAGTGGGGGATTTATCTGGTGGTATGTAAAATGTTTATGATGTTCATGTGTGCTTTGTTACCAGTTTTAATTTTGAAAGCTTGACATTCAAGTGTGTTGTTTGGTGGTAGAAGTGCTTTTGTGTCTTGTGTGATATCTGAGTATCAAATTGAATTGTGAATGTATATGATGAAGCCTTCACCGTACATGAAGCGTTCAGTCTGTCTGAGCGTATCGGTACATAGTTGGGGATGGTCGATGTTTTGTTTTTCTTGTATGATGGCTACATGAATGTTGTTTATGAGAATGAAGTATTTAAGTTGCATGGCCTTGCTGACGAGGCCGTCTGTTGTATTGTAGGATATTAAGGTTGTGTGTGAGTTTCTGGGGTTGAGGTGGTCGGGGCCCCGGGTTGGTTTCTATGTCTCCAACTCAAACGAGGAGAAAGAGGAGGACTGCTGGAGGGAGGTCACTCCCCAAAGAAGAAAAAAAGAAAAACGTTTGTTGTGGATATGTGATGCATGTGTGAGTGTCTGTGTGTGAGGTGCTCATGTGGAAGATAAGAGGAAGTGATGGTTTTGGTGTAAAGTTGAATGAAATTCTGGATGGAAATGTACACACATACACTTTCTTTTTTGATAATCCAATGATGCTGGCTCCATCATATTATTATTATTATTATTATTTTTAATTTAAATGCAGAGATCACCTTTACATTTCCTACAGATCAGAGATACTTGTGGTGCATAGGATTTGGTAAAGTTCTTAAAACTGGCCCTGAGGAAATTCATGAAATTTGGGCGAGTTAAGAATGTTAGTTGAACCGTGACAAAGAATTCCTGAATGAGAAGAATGCAATGATCGATCAGAAGCGAGGCTTTTCAAGGAGAAATCGACTATTTATGGGGGAGGGGGAGTAAGAAGATGGAAAACATTTTTGTCAGACAGACCCTGTCAATCGATCAGGAATATTGAGCATATATTCAAAGAGCGAAGACATCTGCTGTCATCAGTGCACAAAGTTAGAATGAACAGGAAGTTTGAGGTCATGTGGAGAGAGAGAGAGAGAGAGAGAGAGAGAAGAGAGAAGAGAGAAGAGAGAAGAGAGAAGAGAGAGAGAGAGAGAGAGAGAGAGAGAGAGAGAGAGAGAGAGAGAGAGAGAGAGAGAGAGAGAGAGAGAGAGAGAGAGAGAGAGAGAGAGAGAGAGAGAGAGAGAGAGAGAGAGAGAGAGAGAGAGAGAGAGAGAGAGAGAGAGAGAGAGAGAGAGAGAGAGAGAGAGAGAGAGAGAGAGAGAGAGAGAGAGAGAGAGAGAGAGAGAAGAGAGAAGAGAGAAGAGAGAAGAGAGAGAGAGAGAGAGAGAGAGAGAGAGAGAGAGAGAGAGAGAGAGAGGAGATATTAGCATGAGCATGATTAGGAGACAAACCACACATACTGGAAGAGGAGCCATGAGTAGATATGAGGTTCAGATATTGAGGCTAGCAGGCAAGTGGGAGAGGTGGGAAATGGAAGAGGAGGCAAGCTGTCGGTGATGCGTGATACTTCTACAATGTGAAAAGCAATCTATTGATGATAAGCTGTTAATAGCTGCAATACACGACATACCATTATCGTTGCTTCGTTGTAACGACGTAAACATAAACAAAGAAAAATGAAAATCATTATCATCACAAACTAACCTGAAATGCAGGTACAATTTCAGTCCTGCCGCATACATTTTCAGCCTTCGGGATGGTATCGTGACATTGTGCAGGCCCTCCCCCCCAAACATTCATAAAAAAATTCATTACCTGCTTAAGGTTGTCTGCAATGAAGACAAAGTATGCGCTGCAGAATCCGAGCTGGGTGAAGATGAGCAAGAAGCTGATGAAGTGCCTAAGAGATTAAAAAAGAAAATGGAAATACGAACATAGTTCAGTGCTGTTACTAATCATACAAACATTGCTTTATCACCAATTTTTAACATCACAAGTATTTGCATTTCTAAAAATAACATCATCAAACCCTTGTTATCAAATATGATTTAAAAGGTTATGTTGACATGGAGTTTTTATTGGAGAAAAATATTTTAAAGTATAATGCGATTGATGAAACTTTTCACCAATTTGACAAAATGTTCTCCTGTTACACGTACAGTACATGCATGGCACATCAATGTTACATGGTGATGCATTGAAGCCATCTGTGTGGAAATATTTGGGACAGTTACGCAGCCATTTCATTACCTCCACCACTGAGGGTGGATGGAGGTTTTGTATTTACTCCTGTTTGTTTGTCTGTCTGTGAGCAGGATATCTTAAAAATTATGGATGGATTCAGACGAAACTTGCTGGACATGTTTGGTGTGCGACAAGGAAGAATTGGTTCAATTTTTGTGAAGATCCTGATCTGGATATGAAAAAAAATATTTTTAAAAGTGATTCTTCATAATTTAGAGATGGGATAAAAAAACGATATGTAGCATGATGCGGTATTTCAAAATGTTGTAAACGGATTATGACGAAGCTTGATGGCTCAGTTGGGTTCGTGACAAGAACAAGACGATTACATTTTGGTGAAGGTACAGATGCAGATCCAGCCGATCAGTGAGCTACAAGATGTTAACTGCTCAGCATGGCACAGGTATTCGCTCTACCGAATGCCGTTCCAGTTAAACATTCTTTGACATATTTTGTAAAGTTAATGCAACCCAGATGTTGAGTGGTCCAAAAATGTTTTCTTAATTACAAGGTAGCAAGTCTGGACAATGTGGGGGGAGGGGAGGAGGAGAGGTATGATTTAGAACTTTGAAGCCCATCTCTGCTGGAGTAGTGGTATCATATTTACCATACGAGGGCATTATCATGCAGTCGATAGTAGCTATGCACAAAGCAAACCTGGCCATGGTTTGTGTATCGTTTGTTCCACTTCATTGGCCACATCAATGCAGCACTACACTTTGGTGGTTTTCCAACATTCAATAAATTCCGCATTAATTAAAACATTAATGCTCCAAAGCACGATTTTCATAAGCTTTCTAGCTGATTGCTGAACCTTGTTACCCTCGCCGAAGGAGATGGTATTGCATTTTGGTCCGCTGGTTACTTGGTGAAATCTTTTTTTTAGCCAAGTATGTTGGTCTGTAGCATTTGTCTGTCTGTTTGTCACATGATTTTTGGCCACAGTTTTCAAGCAATCATTTTAAAAAAAATTGTTGTGTAGGTGACCTGCCAAGGATGGCAAAGCTAAATTTTGGTGAATATCCGAATCCGGATACGGATCTGAGAATTTTTTAAGTGATTCTTCACACCATTGAGAGATAGGGCCAAAATCAATATGTAGCACAATGTCTCAAAAGGTTACAGATGGATTCACACAAAACATGGTGGACAGGTTGGGAGTGCCACTCGGAAGAATTGATTCAATTTTGGTGAAGATCTGAATCCAGATCTGGATACGATAATTATTAAATTTTTATCTGATTCTTCACCATTGAGAGATGGGGCTAAAAACGATATTGCATGATATCTCAAAAAAGTTGAGGGCGGATTCGGATGAAACTTGGTGGACAGGCTGGGTGTGTGACAAGGACCAATTGATTAGATTTTGGTGAAGATTTAAATCCGGATTCGAGAATATTTCAGGTGATTCTTCACCACTGAGAGATGGGACCAAAAACTATGTATCGCACAATATCTCAAAAAGTTGTGGATGACTTGTGACAAAATGAGGTGGAAGAGTTGGTGAGGTAACAAGAACAAGCCGATTCGATTTTGTTTGAGGTCCGGAATCAGATCCAACCTATCAGTGGCATACAAAATATAAACTATTCAGCATGGCAGAGCCTGTATGTTCCTTATGGAGTGCCGTTCCATTTTGCCAAGTTGTCACTCTATGAGTGATTCTTCATTTCTCTGTTTGTTTGCTTGTCCGCACAGAACTTTCGTGATTTTCTCCGCAACTGCTTGTCGGATTGAGAGGAAAATTTCACCATTGGTGCAACGACTCATGTATAATGTTTTAATGATAATTATGATGTCATAGGTCATGTGGTGTGGCAGCCATGTTGGAAAAACGGAGAAACTTTGGACCTCCATCTCTGAAACCGCACCAAGGGAAAAATTGAAATTTGGCACGTAGCAAGTACTCATGGGGAATGAGTGTGATTTTTTTGGTTATGACTTCATCCATGCCTTCGTGATGACGTCATAATTGCATATGTATAACGCGACACATCCGATCAGTATGAAAAATTTTGAGGGTCATCTTGGGATAAAATGGTCCATAAAATTTTTTTGATGATGTCATCGGTCACGTAATTCCACAGCCATGTTGCTTAAAAAAAACAAATCTTCTCTGAAATGGCTGAATCGGTCATCACTGCCAGCATTTATAAAGTTGCAGTTCTAACTATGTCTCTTATTAATTTCAGTCATGAGCAAAAATATTGGCACCCATGTACTTTTTTCAAACAATGCACTATTTCTTCCAGGAAAATCTTGACATTTAAAAATCTTTTGATATCCAGAGGTATTTCTTTGATTTGCAATGGAACAAAACAAAAAAAAAAAGTTGAAAAAATTACTAAATAGTTGCTTATTCCACACAGAAATCCTAAAATAGCCCGGACAATATTATTGGCTACCTTTTGGAAGTTGTTGAAAATAATTAGATTTCAAGCAGGTGATTCTCCTTTACTTTGGAAGAGAACTCACCTGTGGTGAGGTGCAGGTGCCTGCAATATAAAAATCACTTTCATCCAGTTTGAACAGAGAAAAGGAGTCATTCTGATGTTTTGTGTCACTGTGTGTACCGCAACGAGCTTGGAGAAAAGAAAGAAAACCAGAGAATTGTCTGAGGAGGTCAGACACAAGATTGTAGCCAAGCATGGACAATCTCAAGACTACAAGTCCATCTCCAGAGACCTTGATGTTCCTGTGTCCAACGTACACTATGTTATCAGGAAGTTTAAGGCCCATGGCACTGTAGCCAACCTCCCTGGACATGGCCGCAAGAGAAAAACTTGATCAAACATTGCAGCGAAGAATTGTTCGAATGGTGGAGAAAGCACCTCGATCAACTGCCAAACAGATTCCAGCTGACCTTCAGACACAAGGTACGACAGTTTCAACTCGCATCATCCATCGCCAACTCAATGAAAGGGGGTTTATATGGAAGGAAACCCAAGATGACAGAGACAGAGAGAGACAGAGACAGAGACAGAGACAGAGACAGAGACAGAGAGAGAGAGAGAGATAAGAAAGTCCGAATGGAGTTTGCCAAAACACACCTGAACAAGCCAGAATCCTTCTGGGAGAATGTCCTGTCTACATATGAGACCAAATTAGAGCTTTTTGGCAAAGCACATCATGTCTGTTTACAGAAAACAAAATGCAGCCTTCAAAGAAAAGAAGACCTTCCCTGCAGTCAAACATTGAGGAGGTTCAGTGATGTTTTGGGGTTGCTGTGCTGCTTCTGGCACGGGGTGCCTTGAATGTGTGCATGGTATCATGACATCAGGAGATTAGCAAGGCATTTTGGAGTGCAATGTTCAACCCAGTGTCAGAAAGCTGGGTCTCCGTTGAAGGTCATGGGTCTTGCAGCAGGACAATAACCCTAAACACACTTCAAAAAGCACCCAGGAATGGTTCAAGACAAAACGCTGGACTGTTCTGAAGTGGCCAGCAATGAGTCCAGATCGAAACCCCATTGAACACCTTCAGCGAGATCTGAAAACAGCAGTTGGGAGAAGGAACCCTTCAAATCTGGGAGAACTGGAACAATTTGCACACGAAGAGTGGGTCAAACTGCCAGTAGATAGGTGTAGGAAGCACTTGCCTGCAGTTGTTTTGTCCAAAGGCTGTGTGTGCGACCAAATATTAAGTCGAGTCGGTCAATAATTTTGTCAATGCCATTTCTTTTTATTTTCTGATTTAAAAGGATATATTCAGTTCTGAATCAACAACTAAGGTTCTCTAATATTAACAGTGAAATAAGAAATTGTGAAGACAGTCAATTTCAACTTATTTTTGGAGAAAATTGCGAGTTGTTTGAACAAAGTGCAAGGGTGCCAATATTTTTGGCCATGACTGTACATAACACAGCAGTGCACAAACGCCACATAAAACTACACAAACACCACACAAAACAAGTCTTGGCGAGGTTCTGCAATCTCCGATTTCTCTTTTTTGTATAATTTTTTGTGGTGGTGAGCACAAAGGTCTCGCCATACTGTCTCACTTTTCATGGTTCTCATCAAGTATTTGAGTCGACAGCCAATTTGAAAAAAAAAGTAGGCAGAAGACCTTCATTTCCGAGTGCAGTGGGGCATCACCTCGGCTTTTCATGAAGATATTTTTGTGAAATGCTTGAAAGTAATATGTGAAGAGGTCAGGAACTATCACTGACGGTACAGTTCAGGAGCATGCCTCCTCCTCCTCCCCCTGCCCCCACCTCTTACCCCCAGGGCCAATCAATTTTTAATATCCTAAATGCTAACTCCTGCATTCTGAGCAATTAAAGGGGAGGGTTGGGGGGGTCACCAGATATTTTCACCCTTAAAATGTCAAAATTTATTGTTCCACAAAACACTTCCACAGAAAGCAATGGTGGCTTCCCACCCCAAACAAGAACTGTGCGAGGAGTGACCGACTGTCCTCAAAAATATTTATTTTTGACAGCATGGGCTGTCAGTAACAAGTTACACTTTTATCTGAGGTTTCAAACTCTGTCCAGTAAATTGTGGGATCTGTGTGCACGTCGGCATCCTGTATTTGTGTTGGAGTCACATCCATGGCATGCCCTGCATTGGAAACTTGGTTCACCTGAATGTGAGATTTTGTTGGCAGTTTCATTCGATTTCTCTTTTTTCAGCCACAAATACACAGCAGTTTTGACAATAGCTTGATCTTCTATAGAATTGTGTGCTGGACTATTAATACAAACATGGACAATGGCTTAAAATGCATGAGTCAGTCAACCTGTTTCAGAGTCTTCTTTTGACAGTTTTCAAGGTATTGGCACCTCTCAGGTCAGGCATTTGAAACGGGAAGTAATGCAACTAACTCGGCAATATATGCAAGATCAGGGTAAAGTGCTTCATCGTGGCATTTCTCAGAAGGTGAGTCAGCAATTATTCAGTAGCAGTCATCACTGCTGTTCCAGACGTCACATCTTCAGGCATATTTGGCTTCATAACATCGTTATGTGATATTTCATCTCCTGACACTGTGCTTTCAGCTCCATTGTCCTTTTTCTCTGAAATCAGACTTATCTTGCTGGTGGAAATGACTTGCCATGTCTTAAATCTGCTGGTTACCACATTCCTTTTTTCTGGGCAAGAAGGTGACGGCAAGGTGACCGAATCAATTACAAAAGAAGAAACAAACAATGAGCAATCTTAGAAGAGTCAGTCTATGTTTGCAAAGAGTCATCCACATATTCACACAAAGCCTACACTTCTGTGAATATCGTGCATGTTTCGTGTATTTCTGAGAACATCTTGAACATGTACAAGGACGTGGGGTTCGGTTGTCTTTCAACAACATAAGTTGTCTTTTGTGGATTAAATTAGTAATCATCCTGAGTTTATGCCTGGCGTTTGCTTAATGTTTAGGGTGGCAAGCTTGGGATCCGAGGGTCTTGAGTGTAAATTAATACAAAGTTGAATTAATACCAGGTGGGGTTGACCCAGCCTGTCATCCTTCCAAGGTTGGCAGAATGAGTACCAGCTTGGTGGGATGAATGAGCCATTTGAGTATCCTGTGTCGGAGTGGTGACCCATCCAGGATTGTGCCTAATAGCCCAGGAGACTGCTTAGGCAGCACCGACGCTCTGTACAGAGAGTATGGTCCTAATGGATGGATTCTGAGTTTGGTAATGGGCATGTTACAATGCGCACGGGATACAATCCATGTTAATCCCCTCGGACATCAATCCGTACAAAATAGAGATTTGTTCAAACATGAAGGGTTAAAATTCAACATCTTATGGTAACCGCTTGGATTATGGTTGTGTCTATGGGGTGGTTGCTATCCATGCGACAATATTGTAAGAGGTGTACATTCAACTCAAACAACACATCGCCTTCGAATCAAAAGGTTTGAACTAACAAAGGTTCAATTATCAGATAGAACCTTTTGATTCCAAGGCAAAGAACAGGAAGCGGGAACAGACTTTAGCAACATCAAATAACGGCTCATTGTATATTCACCTGCCACAGTTCAAAAATAAAATAATTGTCTATTTGAAGGCGAGACAATGTGGAATGTACCTTTTCATGTTGCCGGTATGACGTAGTCCTCAATAAATCCAGTCTTTCTTCGTCTACTCCATTCCATTGTAAATGACTGCATAGTTCGATCGGTAGCCTACTTAAACCAGTAATAATCTAAAGCAAATTGGGTGCATCTAATTGCTAAAAGGAACCGAAATTAACCTCATCGAGTCATCAAAATAAACCAAAATAATTGGACCACTGGACCTGTAGCTTACCTGGGCCCTGGCCTAATGTTGTAACCCAAATTTGGGAGTTTGGAGAAGAAGATTTTTAAAAGAAATAATGCGATTTTCCAAAAAGTTGATTCAGTCGGCCATTTTGACACACTTACGGTCACGTGATCGGCATGACTACCATAATTTCATTCACATCCCTACCCTGGCTAAATGTTGCAACCCAAATTTGGTAACATTCTGACTGGTGATTCCAGCAAAAAAGATTTTTTAAGGAATTTGAACGACCGCCATGTTGACACACTTCCAGTCACGTGATCAGCATGGCATCCGCAATTTAACATCAGGACCTTGTCTGTCCTGTTGTGACCCAAATTTGGTAGCATTCAGACTGGTGGGTCTGGAGAAGAAGATTTTTGAAGGAATTTACGAGATTTTCCCCAAAATTTAACAAGTCGGCCATTTTGACAAACTACCGGTCTCGTGATCGGCATGACTACCATAATTTCATTCACATCCCTACCGTGGCTAAATGTTGCAACCCAAATTTGGTAACATTCTGACTGGTGATTCCAGCAAAAAAGATTTTTTAAGGAATTTGAACGACCGCCATGTTGACACACTTCCAGTCACGTGATCAGCATGGCATCCGCAATTTAACATCAGGACCCTGTCTGTCCTGTTGTGACCCAAATTTGGTAGCATTCAGACTGGTGGGTCTGGAGAAGAAGATTTTTGAAGGAATTTATGAGATTTTCCCCAAAATTTAACAAGTCGGCCATTTTGACAAACTACCGGTCTCGTGATCGGCATGACCGGCAATCTAACATCCTTACCCTCGCCTAATGTTGTAATCCCAATTTGGTAGCATTCTGACTGGTGGATCAGGAGATTTTAGAAGGAATTTGCGTGACCGACATTTTGACACACTTCCGGTCATGTGATCAGCACAGCCTCCACAATTTAACATCAGGACCATGTCCGAATGATTTAACTAAAATTTGGTAGCATTCTGACTGTTGGGTGTGAAGAAGAAGATTTTTGAAGGAATTTACTACGTTGGCTATTTTGACCTACTTGGTCACGTGACCAGAACAAGTTTTGGAATTCCTGCTACCAGTCAGGAGAGGAACGTTGCTGCCAAATTTCAGGCAGATCGGCCCGGTAGTTTGGCCAGAGAAGTCGAAATAGGAGACTGACGGACGGACGGACAATGCGCAATGACAATACCTTATCTGGAATTTAAATTTTAATTCTAGATAAGCCAATTAACCTTGTCTAATCACTGAAATTAACCTCATCCAATAATCAAAATTGACCTCATTTAATCACTGAAATCCATCCATCCATTGGGACCATACTCTGCAGAATGTGGGTGCTGCTTAAACAGTCTCCTTGGCTATTGGGTACAATCCTGGTTGGGTCACCACTCCGACACAGTATACCAGCAAGTTGGTACTCTTTTTGCCGACCTTGGAAGGATGACAAGCAGAGTCAACCCCACCTGGTATTAATTCAAGAGCCGAGGGGGATTTGATCTCAGGATCTGAGGATCCCAAGCCCACCACCCTAACCATAAAGCCAACACCAGGCATAATCACTGAAATTAACCTCATCCAACCATCAATATTAACCGAAATTAATCTCGTTTAAACACTGAAGTTAACCTCATCTAATAATTAAAAGAAACCAAAATTAACCTCATCTACTCATCAAAAGGAACCAAAATTAACGTCATCTAATCAAAAGGAAGCGAAATTAACCTCATCTAATCAAAATAAACCAAAATTAACCTTATCTAATCATCAAAATAAACCCAAATTAACCTCATCTAATCATCAAAAGGAAGCAAAATCATCTAATCATCAAAAGGAAGCAAAATTAACCTCATCTAATGATGAAAAGGAAGCAAAATTAACCTGATGTAATGATGAAAAGGAAGCAAAATGAACTTGATGTAATGATGAAAAGGAAGCAAAATGAACTTGATGTAATGATGAAAAGGAAGCAAAATTAACCTCGGTTAAATACCAAAATTAACCTCATCTAATCACCAAAAGCATCCAAAATTTACCTCATCTAATCGTCAAAAGAAACGTAAATTAACCTTGTCTAATCATCAAAAGGAACCAAAACAAATCTCTTCTAATCATCAAAAAGAAGCAAGATGAACCTCATCTAATCATCAAAAGGAAGCAAAATTAACTTCATCTAATCATCAAAAAGAAGCAAAATTAACCTCATCCAATGATGAAAAGGAAGAAAAATTAACCTCGGTTAAATACCGAAATTAACCTCATCTAATCACCAAAAGCAACCAAAATTTACCTCATCTAATCATTAAAAGAAACGTAAATTATCCTCGTCTAATCATCAAAAGGAACCAAAACAAACCTCTTCTAATCCTCAAAAGGAAGCAAAATTAACCTCATCTAATCGTTAAAAGAAACGTAAATTACCCTCGTCTAATCATCAAAAGGAACCAAAACAAACCTCTTCTAATCATCCAAAGGAAGAAAAATTAACCTCATCTAATCATCAAAAGGAAGCAAAATTAACCTCATCTAATCATCAAAAGGAAGCAAAATTAACCTCATCTAATCATCAAAAGGAAGCAAAATTAACCTCATCTAATGATGAAAAGGAAGCAAAATTAACCTCATCTAATGATGAAAAGGAAGCAAAATTAACCTCATCTAATGATGAAAAGGAAGCAAAATTAACCTCATCTAATGATGAAAAGGAAGCAAAATTAACGTCATCTCATGATGAAAAGGAAGCAAAATTAACCTCATCTAATGATGAAAAGGAAGCAAAATTAACGTCATCTCATGATGAAAAGGAAGCAAAATTAACCTCATCTAATCACCAAAAGCAACCAAAATTAACCTCATCTGATCACTAAAAGCAACCAAAATTTACCTCATCTAATCATCAAAAGGAAGCAAAATTAACCTCATCTAATCATCAAAAGGAAGGAAAATGAATCTCGTTTAAGCATCAAAATTAGCCTCATCTAATAACCAAAAGCAATCAAAATTTACCTCATCTTATCGTCAAAAGGAACGTAAATTAACCTCATCTATTCATCAAAAGGAACCACAACTAACCTCTTCTAATCACTCTAAGCAACCAAAATGGACTGGTTTAATGAACAGACTCTTTTGTAGTTAGTGCGGTGTACGTGGTGTGTTTATAAAATTACTGAAAGGCCTTGGAATTCAGTTTTATCTGTTTATATCCTCGCTTACCCTTGAAACCATGTGCCCTGTGCTCGTATCTTTATTGTCATAATTCAATCAGCCAAAATTACTAATCGCTTTCCTGATTAGAGGAATGTTGAAAATGTCCATATCGCTTTGGTGATGTGATTAATGCGGGGAAACCAGTCACGTGGTGATTGGGTCATGAATGAAAAAAACACTTATTACACTATTTTGTTCCTGCAATTAATTTCTATTTTGATATATCATAGTCTGCACAGAACGTTGGTGCTGCCAAAGTAGTTTTTTGGCAAGAGTTATACTGGGTAGTTTACCAGTGCCTTCCCAGCGTTGTTTGTCCATGCTCTATCCTATTAAATGCTAAACGTCAAGCAAGGAAACAGCACGCACCTTTTTTGTTTTTAACAAAGACTTTGGTACGACTCGCCCGGGGTTTGAATGACTAACCTCCCAGACTCAGAGCGGATGTTCTACGCATTGTGCCTAGTCTGGTTACCGTCATGAATATCCTCAAATAAATAACCTCAGAGTAGAGTTTCATGCATGACAGAACATCACTGCAAATAATCCGTACTGAATTAAACTGCTTCCTTGCAGCGATTTGACGAGCCAAAGCACACATTGCTTTGTGACCTCTGAACTTCTGGTCCCCCATCGCAGAAACCAAACTACCTTTGACACTGAAGACCATTGGTGATCCCTGTTCGTATTGATTGTGCTTCGATGTATTGGTGCTGGAGATAACTCGCTTTTCTTCCTCGTCGAAACACACTGCCACATCTTTATTATCCACCAGCAATACATGATAGCAGTCAGGTCCCCAAGCTTAACATTCATCCGAGGAATGGCCCATTCGGTCATGCAATGGCCTGCACCCATCCGACGGTTTATAATTGGGTCGAGAATCAAACCCAGACCAGATAGCCTTGAGGCAAGTGCACATCTGCGCTATCCTGTTGGACTTGCATTCAATAATTTTAAATTTAAATTCAATAACCACTTTCAGTTCAAAATTGTCATTCGACAGTGAAGCATCAGGAAACCTGTTTGTGGCAATATGCCAAGCGATACCATGCATTGAACATGGTGAAGAAAGGCTTGTGTGCAGTTCCTGGAGGATTGTGCATTGAACTCGGTAAATTCTTGCTTTTGTCACATCATGGAGTTTCATCGAACAACTCCACAGGGTGGCTACAAAGTGGGGATCAGTATATTTTGAATGTTCCTTTTAATTCTTTGTCAAGGATGATAAAATAGTGACTTGTACAGTATTTATATATATATACAGTGAGTCCTCGCAATACGTCGTCCCGCTATATGTTATTTCAGTTGAACGTCGTTGATCTTTCACTATTTTTGTACACAATACGTTGCTTGTTTCGCTACACGTTTGTGTTGCATGTAACTACTTTACAAAATGGTAAACTGGGAGTGACGTGGTGCCTTCCCGCTAAGCACGCTGGGAATAACAATAATAGTAATAATAATATTATGTAAACTTATAATGCATACATATCCACCCATATAGCCTGGTGTTGGCTTAGTGGTTAGGGTGGCGGCTTGTGATCCTAGGGTCCTGGAGTTCAAGCCCCGTTGGCCGCTGAATTCATACACCAGGAGGTTGACTCAGCCTGTCATCCTTCCAAAGTTGGCGAAATGAGTACCAGTGTACTGGTAAGGGGGACACTGCATCAGCGGCATAGCCGCGTCCCAACCAATGATGCAACCAGCAGCCACAGGCTGCACTCGATAGAGAGAGATCCACCCATATAGGGTGTTCAAGATGCTGAAAAAATTACATATACAAAATCATGAACATAATACAAAACAAAAACTAAAACAACATTCATCTCATATTAGGCAATAGCATCAACTAAAACACCATTCATTCTGGTAGCTCGACTAGAAGGCAAGGGCACACCAGTTCCTGACAAAAACCGGTTGGAAACGGCAGAATTTAAAAGTCCACATGCTCGGCCCCAAAGGACCCTGTAGACTTCACAGACAAATC
This sequence comes from Eptatretus burgeri, assembly GCF_056783735.1. NCBI lineage: Eukaryota > Metazoa > Chordata > Myxini > Myxiniformes > Myxinidae > Eptatretus > Eptatretus burgeri. The sequence continues at coordinate 28,797,257 of NC_140961.1, forward strand.
AAATTAAAAATAATTTAAAAATTAAAATATCCAGAGGCAGACATGGCCTTGGCACGGAAACAGTGAAATGTCCGAAAGCTCAATAATCACCACCACTCGCTCTGCATATGTGGAGGGAGTGCTATCGCACTGTAAATTGGTTGCAAGGTGTTCGCTCAGGTCTGTGGTTGCAAAGAATGAGCTGTGTCCGTGGTTTCCACAACAATACCACCACCTGGAGGCAACGCAAATGGTGTTCCATACCAGCAGAAGTGGCCTGTAGACGTGCAGACATAATCTCGCTTTGAGCGTGCTGAGCGAAGCGGCCTGTGGATGTGCAGACACTTTCTTGCTGTGAGTGTGCTGATATGAGCGGCCTGTAGAAATGCAGACACGTTCTCGCTGCGAGTGTGCTGAGCCAAGCGGCCTGTATACATGCCGACACGTTCTCTCTGTAAGCATGCTGGCCAAGCGGCATGTAGATGTGCAGACACATTCTCACTGCGAGTGTGCTGAGCCAAACGGCCTGCAACGTGCCAACATGTTCTCTCCGTGAGCGTGCTGTGCCAAGCAACGATGGTTGCCAAGTAAGTAAGGGACTGAGCTACGATGACCTGAAAGCACTCGAGAGTCAGCGAGCAAAGGAAGACTCAGCAGCATTGGAATCTCCCCCAGTGAGAGTTTTTACAACAGAGAGACTTGCTGAGGCTTTTCAGTATTTCAAGAAGGGCATGGAAATTCTGAGTAAGGAGGACTGAAGCAGAGCTAATATGTGCAAGCAAGTCAATATTGCCCTCGAGTGCTACAAGGAACTCTACAAAGAAAAAAATAAAAATGCAAGACAACAATCATTGAACTTTTTTTTCATCCTCAATAAAAAGTACAACCATAACCTCAACCAGCATCAACTCAGGAGACAGAGAAGGGAGGTGGTGGTCGACCCACCACCTTCCTCCCCTATTTCCCTGTGACTCCACCTTACTCTACTGCTTCAAACCATCTCTCCAACCATCACTGGTGAAGCCTGGTGTTGGCTTAGTGGTTAGGGTGGTGGCTTGGGATCCTAGGGTCCTCAGTTCAAGTACCGTTGGCCGCTGAATTAATAATACACGAGGGAGTTGACTCAGCCTGTCATCCTTCTGAGGTCGGTGAAATGAGTACCAGTGTGTACTGGTGGAGGGGCACTGCATCAGCGACACAGTCGTAGCTTCCAAGAAATGATAGCTACCCTGGCAGTTAAGCTGCCATACACAAGAAGAAGAAGAACCATCACTGGTGAATACCCGATTGTTTAAACTCCTTTCGCTTTAATATACTGTCTTCATTATTATATTTAAATGCTTCTAAAAAGTTGTCTCAGAGGGGAACCAATTTTTCCAGGAATGCATCCCCCACTTACAACATTCATTCCAAAGGGAAAATACGTTCTGATATACATTATTTCATTATACATCACACTTTCCATAAAGGAATCTACGATGTAGAGTGAGGACTTACTGTATTCAATATATATATATATATATATATATATATATATATATATATATATATATATATATATATATATATATATATATATATATATATATATATATATATATATATATATATATATATATATATATATATATATATATATATATATATATATATATATATATATATATATATATATATATATATATATATATATATATATATATATATATATAGTATCCCCCAAAAATATAAAACTTTTCATCTGCAAAGAGGATGGTCATAACATATATGTTTAAAATATATATGGTTGGATAGAAAGCGGAAAGGTTGAAGTTTATTGTACCGATGTCAAAATTGCCACCAAAATTTAAATTTTGGGATAGAATCGTCGTTTTATTTTCGACCACATGTTCGACGTAGGCTCCACGCTGTCCGATCACTGCCT
>NC_140961.1:28806659-28916659 GCF_056783735.1 Eptatretus burgeri
TTGTCCTTATCAGTTTTTTTGATAAGCTGCAGCATGGTATGCTTTACATAATAGGCTTTAAAAGCAGCAATAACTCCCTGATCCATAGGCTGTAAAAGTGAGGTAGTATTTGGAGGTAAAAATACTACCTTCACGTTTTCACACCAGTCTTCCATATGCTGAGGATGGGCAGGAGCATTGTCTACAAGCAGCAAATATTTGTTGTCAATGTTGTGCTCCTTGGAGTACTTCTCAACATAATTGGAGAAGTAATTGATCACGTAATCGTGGGTCAATGCCCCAGTCATCCAAGCCTTTGTATTTGACCGCCATATTACAGGAAGTTGTGGCTTGAGGAAACCCTTTAGTGCTCGTGGGTTTTTAGAAACGTAAACAAGAAGCGGCTTGAGTTTTACATCCCCTTCTGCATTTCCACCGAGTAATAAGGTCAGCCTGTCCTTTGCTGCTTTAAACCCTGGAGCAGTCTTTTCTTCTCGTGCGATGTATGTACGGGAGGGCATTCTCTTCCAAAACAATCCGGTTTCGTCAATATTGTAGACTTGCTTCGGTGAGTAACCCCCCTCCTCAACTTTGCTGGAAACTCTGATGCGGCAACATGGTCCGCACTTGCTGCCTCACCGCTACACTTCAGGTTGTGGAGGTTGGTGCGATGACAAAACCTCATGAACCAGCCTCGGCTCGCTGTGAAGGTCTCTGCGCCTTCACCCTTTCCTTCAGCTTCCTGTTTCTTCTTTAAATTGTTCCACAAACTACGTGCTTTTTCTTGTATCACAGCAAGAGATAAAGGCATGCGACGTTTCGTTTGATCTTCTATCCACACACACAATAAATGCTCCATGTTGTGCATGGCACCATCTCTCATTCTCGTTAGTGTAGTTGCACTCGAACTGGTCGCAATCTGTGACATTTTCTTTATCTTTGCCGAACTTTGAATGATCGAATGTACAGTCGATGCAGCGATTGCATGCGCGCGGCCAATTTCTGTTGTCCCTTCACCTCGTTCATGTATTTTAATTCTACCCAATTTCACCTTCAATGTGACAGCCTTTCGTTGTCTCTTGAAATGAGGTGTGCTCGACAAAAGATTTGCGGGTCGCTTGGGATTCATACTGGAAGGTATGCAGGCGAGCGTGAAGAGAATACAGTACAGCGTACAGCACATGTGCAGTAAAGTGAAAGTGTGTTTATGGGCATCATGTGTGATTGTTGTTTTTTGCAGGCAGTTTGAAAGTTTTTTTTTTTTTTGCGTTTTCCCTTGCTATGACATTACAATAGGCATAAAATGTTTGTGATAATTGAATAATTGGTCATTAAAAGTAAATTACGAATAATCGAAACTACGATATGCAAACTTCCGGGTCGCGAGGACTTACTGCATAGTTATTTCATTATTAAATGTTCAGCAGTATGGTATTTGTATGGTATTTGTGTGCAACGATTACAACATGTCGAAGTATGTCTGGAGAGATTTTAATTGTGTTCGTCCAATCCTCTGCTATCTCTGTTAAATATTTCTTTGAAAAGTCATACTCGTTCTGGAGGTTGCAAAGGCTTTGCATCACCACAGGAGGTGGAAAAACCATTACAGCATATGAAAGGGATTCATGAAAGAAGTTTGTTGATCATGTGCTGGGTGGTTATATAAAGATCGGCAAATGATAAAAAGCGGCAAATGATAAAAAGCGCAAAAGAAAAAAAGACGGAGATAAAGTGCTTATGATCTGCAGATAAAAAGCAGCTGGAGAAAACTCATAGACACAGATCGAATTGCTCCCTGGAGTTTTAAGAAGAGTCTTGTTTTTGCTAATATACAGGATGAATCTGCAATGAAGAAGTCTGCACTTTGCCTTACCACGGAGCTCACACGGTTCCATTAATGGCTGCTTGGAAAGAGAGGGAGCGATTTTGAGGTCTGTTGGCGACGTAGCTGACACAGAGAGGCTGTTGACCATTACAGATGCACTGGAAGAGAGACGTGGAAGCCGAGAGAGAGGGGGAGAGAGGGGGGGAGAGAGAGGGGGAGGGGAGAGAGAGGGGAGGGGAGAGAGAGGTGGAGAGGGAGGGGGAGAGAGGGCGAGAGGGAGAGAGGAAGGAGACATTTAGAGGAACGGCAGGAGGGAGAATGCCCGAGTCTCTGAATGTGCGGGGCTGAGCATAATGGAGCTGTGAACATATAATCCCTAGAGTGAAGAGGGCTTGGAGGAATCCACAATTGCAGAGTTTGAGGAGTTTTTTTTCCAGCAGGTTGCACCAGAGATCTGTCGATAACTCTGCGTCCAGACTGCTGCACAGCTTGCCTCCGAGTTTGAAATCGACCTCATGGTATTGTTTGTTATTTGTATTCTCTGTACTGTGTTCTTATCGAGTGAGCAATAAGAACTGTTAAGAAATCTGTGAGTTGCCGGCTCACATGATTTAGTCATTCCCAGACTGGTCGCATGGCTATAACAATATACAGCTTTGGAAAAAAAGAAGAGACCACACCAAAAATAACTTAAATCAGCATCTCTACATGTACGACAGCCATTCCATTCCAGTGTCTGTTGAATTCCAACACAGGCACACCTCATTCTACTTCGTGAGGTACTGATTAGGTGATCACCTGAACCGAATCAAATTTAACAAGGAAAAGTATAAAAACCACTGCTGTGGTCATCACTATCCTCTTGCAATAGGACCAGCTGGATGGCAAAAACAGTGCTAGTAGTACCTCAAAAGTAATTGGAATTAAAAAAAATAACTGTTGACCATGCCAAAAGAGTTGAAAAAAAAGGTTTTGAGTGAGGAAAAGAAGGGTTCAATTCTGGCTTTACTGGCAGAGGGAGAGATACAGTGAGCATCATGTTGCTTCCACCCTTAAAATTTCAAAAATGGCAGTTCATAAGAACAATGTCAAGCAGCAGACATTGAGGACAACAAAGCTACAGACTGGCAGAAGGCGAAAATGACTTTCCACTGACCGGGATGACCGCCAACTCATTCGAATGTCACTCAACAACCGTAGGATGACATCAAGTGACCTACAAAAAGAATGGCAAACGGCAGCTGGGGTGAAGTGCACGGTGAGGACGGTTCAAAACAGGCTCCTCCGGGCAGGGCTGAAGTCGTGCAAAGCTAGAAAAAAGCCCTTCATCAATGAGAAGCAAAGAAGAGCCAGGCTGAGGTTTTCAAAAGACCATAAGGATTGGACCGTAGAGGACTGGAGTAAGGTCATCTTCTCTGATGAGTCCAATTTTCAGCTTTGCCCAACACCTGGTCATCTAATGGTTAGACGGAGACCTGGAGAGGCCTACAAGCCACAGTGTCTTGCACCCACTGTGAAATTTGGTGGAGGATCGGTGATGATCTGGGGGTGCTTCAGCAAGGCTGGAATCGGGCAGATTTGTCTTTGTGAAGGACTCATTAATCAAGCCATGTACAAAGTTGTCCTGGAAGAACACTTGTTTCCTTCTGCTATGACAATGTTCCCCAACTCTGAGGATTGGTTTTTCCAGCAGGACAATGCTCCATGCCACACAGCCAGGTCAATCAAGGTGTGGATGGAGGACCATCAGATCAAGACCCTGTCATGGCCAGCCCAATCTCCAGACCTGAACCCCATTGAAAGCCACTGGAATGTGATCACGAGGAAGATGGATGGTCACTAGCCATCAAACAAAGCCGAGCTGCTTGAATTTTTGCGCCACGAGTGACATAAAGTCACCCAACAGCAATGTGAAAGACTGGTGGAGAGCATGCCAAGACGCATGAAAGCTGTGATTGAAAATCATGGTTATTCCACAAAATATTGATTTCTGAACTCTTCCTAAGTTAAAGCATTAGTATTGTGTTGTTTAAAAATGAATATGAACTTGTTTTGTTTGTATTATTTGAGGTCTGAAAACACAATCTTTGTTGTTATTTTGACCAGTTGTCATTTTCTGCAAATAAATGCTCTAAATGACAATATTTTTTATTCGGAATTTGGGAGAAATGTTGTCAGTAGTTTATAGAATAAAACAAAAATGTTCATTTTACTCAAAACACAACTATCTATAATTCCAGCAATCTCTGTGTATCTGTCTGTATGTGTGTCTGCGACCGCCGTTTCTCGACAAGCACTGGTCTGATCTAATTGAAACTTGCCAGGAATATCGCTGGGCACCCGAGGATGTTTGATAGTTTGATGCCTCTTCAAGGTTTGATATTAATCAGACAAGCGGTTCCCAAATTACGGCCATTTATTTATCAACCAATGACAGGAAACTGTGCTATGACATCACTATTGACGTCACAATTAATGGTTTTTTTTGTTTGTTTTTTTTTTGCACGTACGAACACGCACGTACGGCCATGCACGTATGGGCCCGCACGTACGGCCACGCACCTATGGACACGCATCTACGGGCCCACACGTACGGGCATGTACTCGTACCTATAAATAGTAAAACCAGAAATATACCATCAGAGATGGGGAATCCCCCGCCATTGAATGTAAAAGGTCATACATATTCCAGATAATGAGGGAGGTGGATTGGAAACAAGACACCATTTGGTCATCATCTCGAAAAAGTTCCCCAGGGGTGAGGAACGTAGTAACCAAAAATAATTGTAATCAGATAAGCGGTTTTCCATTTATTACAAAAAACATTTTTTTCGTCGGCCATCTTGGATCCGGCCACGCCCAAAATAAATAGGGTTCTTCCTTTTCATATGGTACATGTGTGACCCAAATTTCAAGTCGATATGGCGAACAGTTTATGAGTTATCGCACTCACAGCTATAAATGTTGACGCCCGGACGGACGGACGGATTGACAGCCAGACGACATGGGTGACAACAACATCCCCCTTCCGCCATGCGCGGGGGATAAAAACTGATAATTTTGCAGTGGTCTCTTAATTTTTTCCAGAACTGTATATGGCTGAAGTAGTGCCACCTTTGATGTTCGCCGGTATTACAAATCATCTTCCTTGATCCTCATAATATAATGGAATCTTCTCAAAATCATGACATGGAGTATGATATGCTGTGATCAATAAAATTTCTTTCAATAATTACAAAAATAAAGTGCATTTCCAAGAATGTGCCACAGCACATTGCCCACTGGAGGTAGACTTAGAAGGGCACTCCTGCCTGGAGGGTGGGAGTGCCCACCAATATGTAAAATTGAGCAGTGAGAGTGTTCCTGAGCCTGTATATCACCATTACCAAAGTCTGCCTTCCAAAACAAAATTTGTTTGAAAAGTACCACTTGCCCGTTTCCTCATAAAAAAAGGGAATCGTGCAGGGCCAAGATTATTCAAACATAATTATACTCTTCACTCGGCGTCGTATACAGGATTATTAGAGAACAAAAATGTTTTTCAAAGTTTTCTTCAAACTCCATCATGACTGGCAAGAAGTAGCTATGAGAAAAGAGGGGATATCCCAATGCACTCCAATGTCCCTCTAAGCTTTACTTATTGTGAGGATATTCAAAAATATTCGGAATTATATTGTGACGTCTCACTTGTGACGTAATGTGAATTATATTGTGACGTAATGCATTCTCACTTGCGGCACAGGTAGTGGCATGATTTGACGAGCAGGTTCATGCAGTGCACAGAAACGATTGCAATGACGATGAGACTGATGGGTCCCAGCTGCAGACAATAACCATTTGGAAGGTGGGGTGGGGGTAAGGCAGGGAGGAATAACAACATGGTGTTAATTTAAGCTTCGAAAAGCAAAAGTAGAACAAACACTGTATAAAGTGTTAGTAACACTGTATTTACTGTGATGCAAGCAAATGCCAAGGTTGCATATCAACATCATCTTCACATCGACTCAGAGAGATAGATATATATATATATATATATATATATATATATATATATATATATATATATATATATATATATATATATATATATATATATATATATATTAGTGACATGTTGTGATGAACAGATAAATTGTGTGGATTGTTCGTTATGTTACCTCTGCCACTGAAGGTGGACAGAGGTTATGGTTTCACCCGTTTGGCTTGTCTGTCTGTCTGTCTCCCTGTGAGCAGGATATCTCAAAACGTTATGGACGGATTCACACAAAACTTGGTGGACAGGTTGGGTGTGTGAAAAAGATTAAGTGATTAGATTTTGGTGAAGGTCTGGATCTGGATATGAGAATTAAAAAAAATTTGAAGTGATTCTTCATCATTTAAATATATATCGCATGACAACTCAAAAAGTTGTGGACATATGACAAAACTTGGTGGATAAGTTTGGTAGGTGACAAGCACAGGCTGATTGGATTTTAGTTAAGGTCTGGATCCAGATCTGGCCTATCAGTGGGATCCAAAACGTAAACTCTTCAGCCTGGCGGAGGCATGCGCTCTACCGAGTGCTGTTCTCGTTGAAAATATGTTGCAATGGGATTCTCCACACCAAGCACCCCTCCATGTACATGTACAATAAAAACATGTACATAACATATATATATATATATATATATATATATATATATATATATATATATATATATATATATATATATATATATATCTCCCTCCCCCCACCCCCCCCACCCACACAGAATATGCTGGAAACACAGAAGGGATAGAGAGATGGTGGTGCACTAAAGCCTGGTGTTGGTTTAGCGGTTCAGGTGGCTGGCATAGGATCTTAAGGTCCTGAGTTCAAGCCCCTGTTCCAAGGTCAGTGAAATGAATACCATTGTACTGGTAATAGGGGCATCACATCAGCGGCACAGCCGTGCCCTCAGCCAATGATACTTCCCGCAGCCTTGTGCTGCGTACGAAGGAGGAGGAGGATGAGGAGGTGGTGCACTGTTAACTGTGCTTTTGCAATTTTAGGAAAGGAGATAAAAGCACACCGTAACATTATACTGAAAGAATTTCAACCAAATGTGGTACAAATATGGACTGTAATATAAAGATGATCTGATTAGATTTTGGGTTCAAAAGCGTGAAGATGAACTGGTGCCCTTTGAAAATCATTTTGCAGAGCACAACTCGAGTTAAAAGCACCAAACGTCTCTCATTTCTCCTTTGTGTGCCCTTAATTTTTTTTTTTTTATGTAACCTTTAATTGAGATCAAACGTAACAGTGGATTGACTTCCAACACGAGTGGAGGACTATCCAGCCGCATTTGCATCGATTTCTATTTTCCAGTTTCTTTGTTGCCCGTGAGTGTGAACTCACCACACTGAACACCACTGTGGTTTTTCCAGTCGGATTTGACAAGTTGACCCATGTACAGGATAAACAAAAGGAAACCTCCACCAATGTTCAGGTTTACCACACACGTTATCTGCGGAGTGCAGGCGTTGAGACACGATTCTTTAGATCCTGCACAGATTTTTCTGCATCCCTAAATATGAGTTTTTAGTTTTGCATTTTTACTTACATACCCGCATTATATTTACGTCCGCCACCGAAGGTGGTAGGAGGTGATGTTTTCACCACTTTATGTCTGTTTCTTTGTTACTTGCAAAATCGAAGATTTTTCAAGTATATTGGTTTGTCGATTTTGTTATTCTGTTTCTCTGTGTCTGTTTGTCGCCTACAGGTCACAATTTTAAACCGATCTTCACGAAACTTCACCACATGGTAGAGTTTGTCAAAAGGAAGAAGCCTATTGTTTTTGAGGTCAAAAGGTCAACATAGGCCAAAGGTCAACAACTTACGTGAGATTTCTAAAATCCTCAATTTTCATCCAATTGACTTGAAATTTGAAGAGGATTTATATTTCAGGTCACTGAATTCAACCAACCAATTATTTTTGAGGTCAAATTTGTTTTTATGGATTTTGCAAGTATCGTGCTCTGCATGATGTCTGCTTATTCTTGTTTGTTTGTTAGTCTGTTTGTGTACATAATATCTCAAAAAGTAGTGGACGGATCCAGATGAAATTTTGTGGACAGGTTCGGTGTGTGTCAAGGACAAACTGATTAGATTTCGGTGAAGATCTGGATCCGGATCCGACTACTAGAATTTTTAATTCTTCACCATTGAGAGATAGGGCCAAAAACGATATAGTGCTGGATAGCATGATATTTCAAAAATATAATGGGCCCGATATGTTCTCGTAGATCAGGCATTATGGGGCGGAGGTATGCGCTCTACCGAGTGCCCTTCTAGGTTTCCATGTTATTCTTTCGCTGTTCAAATTGTTTATTGATTAAAATTATCTTAAATGAAAATTCAAATAAAAATTATACAACATAAGAGTTTGGGCAGAAGACATAAAAGTTTGGGGCTGGGAGGATGGCTCAGAGGTATGCACACTCGCCTCTAAGCTGTTAAGCTGTCTAGCCTGCGTTTGACTCCCACCCCAGCTATAAATTGTCATCCCAGTGCTTAACAGGCAGGTTGATTCAACAATATGTGTGCTGTCCTTTGAATGGACGTTAAACGGGAATTCCATCTGCTGGCACTAGTTGGTGAATGTTAAAGATCCCACAGTGTCCTTTGCAAAGAGTAGGTTTGCTATCGCTGGTACCATGAACAAATTACAAATTCCTGCCCTCACTACTGCTGGGAAGGCAAAGGCAAACCACCCAGTATAACCCTCGCCAATAAACTTCTTCAACAGCACCGACACTCTGTAACAGTGTGGTACATCAATATCAGGATAACATGACACACTCTGCGAGACAGTTTAAGGACACAATGGCACACAGGCATCTGCTTGCAGCAAAGAACAACGTGTAAAGAGTACATTAATGTTCTCTTTACAGTACCAAATGTAAAATGTGAAACATGAGCACCCCACGATGCCTACCATACATAGATAAACACGGCAGGATATAATAAAAAAACAACACGATCATTCGGATAGATTTTGTACATTGTGTTATGACCCTGAGGGCCTTGGTTTGTGTTATTTGTGACTTATGGATATTAGTGTCGGATGCTGGTGGTGACTGCATTGAGCTTTCACGTAGTCTGAAAGTCGTGTGTGCGTGTGTGTGTGTGTGTGTGTGTGTGTGTGTGTGTGTGTGTGTGTGTGTGTGTGTGTGTGTGTGTGTGTGTGTGTGTGTGTGTGTGTGTGTGTATGTGTGTCGTTGATTGTTATCTCCATAATTTGGGTTTCAGAGGTGGAATGGGGAGCCCTCCCAGGACTCGTAAGTATCCACCTTCGTTTCGGTGAAGGATCATGATTCATGGCCTAAGTTGTGAAATTTTCTTTTTCTCAGAGTTTTGTCCCGAGGGCTCTTTCCAGGATCACCACTGAGCCTCGGACAGCCTCCAACTGTATTTCATTTGTGGTAATGTTCCCAGGGATGGTTTGTCGGATCTTCGTGAAGTTCTTCTTTATCATTCCCGTTGCTCCAATTAACACTGGTACAATTTTGGCACTATTCAGCTTCCAGGATCTTTTCACTTCATTCTTGAGGTCTTGATATTTGATCATTTTCTTGATTTCTGCATTGTTTAGACCAAAATCACTGGGCACTGAAACCTCACTTAGCAATGCCTTCTTTTCCCTTTTATATCTGAGTGCTATGTCCGGTTACAGTGCTTTGTTTTCTATGTTCACACTGGATGGGATCATCAGGTCGTACGTGAGCATTATCTCCTCGTTTTCAATAATTGCTTTTGGTTCAGGTTTCCAGAGTTTTGTAGAACTGGGATATTGAAATTTCTGCAGATGTGCCAGTGGATTACTCCAAATACCTTGTTGTTCCTTTGTGTGTACAGCTGTTCTGACATGAGTGTTTTTTACATCCTGATCGGACGTGGCTTGTGCTTTCTGTTTCTATATTGCAGAAGCTACACTTGTCCAAATGACTCAGTCCCGCCATTTTTTTAAAGACATTCGTGTAGTGTCCTTGGTCATGGGCATTTATAATGATTCGTTCTCCATCCCAATTGAGCTGACCTCTTCTTAGCCATTCCAGTGATTCTTCTTTGTCTATCCCCAATCTGTCGAACTCTTTATTATATATTTCCCTGCGCTTTTGTCTTTCTCCCAGGTGTCACTATATATCTGTTGGGATTTAATCTTGTATTTTTCTTTTGTCTTTTTTGCAATTGTTAGGGCTGTATTTGTTGCCATTTCGGTTTGGTGCATAACATCTTCCATTCGCACCTATTGTTGGAAGTTTTTTGCAAGTTGAGTGAGAGATACCTTTCCTGGCTTGTTGTGTTCATTAATATAAAAATAAAAATGACCGTTTTTACAGCCATTTTCCCTGCTGTGCAGGGGTTGGGCTTTTTCTTGAGGCAATGTTTTATGGCCGGATGCCCTTCCTGACGCCAACCCTGGTCGCCTCTTACGACACACAGGGATATGGTATACCTATTCTAACCGGGGCATACACCGGGACCAGTACACTGGTACTCATTTCGCCGACCTCAGATGGATGACAGGCTGAGTCAACCCCCTGGTGTTAATTCAGCAGCCAACGGGGCTTGAACTCAGGACCCTGGGATCCCAAGCCGCCACCCAAACCACTAAGCCAACACCAGGCTTGTTGTGTTCATTCTTGTGCACAAATTGTATTCGGTAGTCTGTTGAACTTTTCACGTACTCTGCTAATCCTACAGTCGTCGCTCTGTACACTTGATTGAGGTCCATGAGGCCGCCACCTCCTTCTTTCCTCAGCAGGTACATTCTCGGGATGCATTGAAGTGCGTGTGAGTGTGTGTGTGTGTGTGTGTGTGTGTGTGTGTGTGTGTGTGTGTGTGTGTGTGTGTATGTGTGTGTGTGTGTGTGTGTGTGTGTGTGTGTGTGTACGCACGCCTCAAGTGTGTTGATTTTGTGCACAGCTTTGCCATTTGGTGGCAGGATTTGTACTCCGGCCACCGTAAAATCTTCATTCCACAAAACATATGAAAAGCATAAAAAGAAATCTGAAAACTCACTCTGTGCAGCTGCCCTCCAGAGTGAAGCTCATCAGATGACGGGATTAGGGCAAAGCCTTCGGGACCCCCAATCTTTGATGAGAGGAGGAAAACCACGGGGTAACCTTCCCAGGTGAGATTGTGGTAGTGTGTGTCGGGGTGGTGGTGAGGTGTCGTCCACCAGATGGCGGTCTCCTTGGGTTAACTTGAGGTGGTGTCTTCAGGTGGGTGCCTGGAATGTCCTATTCCTAGGAGAGGATGATCACCTGTCTGTTATCATCTGAGCTCAAGCGCTTGAACATCGGTATTGTAGCACTCTCTGAGGCTTGGACACTGGATTGTGACGAGATCATGGTGGGTGGTTACACCTATTGGTCTGGTCGCTCTGATGGTTACCATGCCTAAGGAGTTGCTGTGGCTGTGACCAATACGCTGACTCCAATGATAATTGAGGTAACACCAGTCAACAAGCATATTGTTACGTTTGAGGGGGGGGTATGCATTCAAAGGGTAATTAGGATGTTTAATTAGGTATGCCATGCTGTTTGAGTTTACCAGGATCTCGATGTAATAAGTAGTAATTCAGTGGTGATAAGTTGTCTAGTAAATGTTCATTTCTTCAAGGGGGAAATGATAAATGTCACGTAATTAGATAGGGACACGGGATAGGGTAAGTGTGTCTGCGTAAACCCCTTTTGGTATTCTCTGGAGACTGGCCGTGACGTCACAGTACAGTGCAGCGGATGGCTCCACCCCGTGATCACGATTGGCAGAAGGCGACAGCAGTGGGCCAATGGACGGCTCGATTGGAGGTGACGAGGGCAGAAGGATAAAAAGGTTCTGTTCGGGGTCGGAAAGGAAGAAGAAGAAGATTACAACCAGAACACTCGTGTTTTTTTGGTGTGGTTCCCTGTGCTGGCAGAGAGCGTCCTGGTTGCTGTGCTGAGTTGATCGTGCTCTTGATCATGTCTGGGAGCCTTGCCTCGCCTCGTGCCTCGCTTTGGTTGGCTCTAGGGTTCTGCTGACTCAGAGTACGGGGTCGGGCGGCAGGTGGACCTGCCTCCCTCTCCTGCTCGCGGCTTGGCGCGGGAGCTGGTTCCTTGGCGGCTGTGGGCGGACTTGGGCCAGGACCAGGAGGAGGTCGACAGCACCGCGGTTTCTCCTGCCCCCCCCCCCTTGGCGAGAGCAAGGCCGGCTCCTCCGGCGCCGATCCTGGGACAGTTGCGTCCACACCACGGTCCAGCCTGACCACCAGAGATAGCTACGTTTTGTGTGTGTGTGTGTGTGTGTGTGTGTGTGTGTGTGTGTGTGTGTGTGTGTGTGTGTGTGTGTGTGTCTGCTTGGCGCCTTAGAGGGATTGAGAACTGTATATTCATTGGAATTGTCTGTGCTTTTCCCCACGCCCGATCCCACACCATCCCGTCGAATCGCCCCGGATCCCTCTTCTTGCCGAGTCTTGTTATTTCTGGTCAATAGTAAAAAGAATAAACATCATCAACTCAGTGAAAAGTGACTCGTGCCACCTTCCTCGTCCCGTTATGTAGGGCGATTAAAACCGCCGTCTTTGGGTTATATAAAAATAAATCGCCTCCATCGTTTCGGCTCATTCTACGTTGGCGGGACTGTTCAAGTCCCGTGGACGTCACATTGGTGTCAGGAGTGGGATGTTCGAACCCCTCTAAATTATATACCAGGATTAAAATCTCGCCACGAATTGGAATATAAAATTATTACAGAAAAGCGCGCGAGCGCGGGAAAATTTTGGCGGGATTTTTTCAAATTTAAATTAATTGGCGGCAAACGGGACTTCTGCACCATGGCGGATGTGCAGATGTTTGAGGAGGAAGGCCACGTGTCTGGCAGCGAGTCGGGGGAAGAGGGGAGAGACGGGGATAGGGTTGGAACCTCCCCCATTCCGAGCGTGGACCGTGCTTCATCGCCCGTAACGGAGCCGGCAGCGCCGGAAACCGGCACGATGACGATCTGGACAATGTTGGAACGTTTATGAGTGCAATTACAGCACAGGGGGAAAAAAATTACGGCACAGGGGGTACAAATGGAAAATCAATTCGTGACACAGAGGGCAGAAATGACAGCACAAATGGAAAATCAATTCGTGACACAGAGGGCAGAAATGACGGCACAAATGGCAAAAATGACGGCACAGGGGGCAGAAATGACAGATCAATTGGGGGTAATGGGGGTACAGTTGGGTGCACGGATTGATTTAATGAGGGATAAATTGGGGGAAAAGATGGAGAAAATGAAAACTGAGATGCAGGAGTGTGTGGATGTTAAATTGGGAGAAATACAAAGTAAATTCGAGGATAGATTGGAGGAAACAAAGGTAGAAATTACATTGGAGGGGGAAAATATACGGAAAAAATTGGTAGATAAAATTGATGCAACGAACATTCGGGTTGATAAAGTGGAAGAAAGCCTGGAACGTCATCGTGCCTGTGTGGATGCTCGTATGCAGCTGTTAGTTGAAGAGTGGGGAGAGCTGAGGAAGCAAGGGATGAACTTGGCGGAGGAGATAAAAGGATTGGAGGCTCGTTTGGACGAACAAGATAAAATTATGAGCCAAGATGAAGTCTTGGATAAAGGCCTGGTAGAGCCGTCTTTTGTAAGTAGAGTGTCCGGGTAGGTTGAGGAGCAGCTACAAACTCGCGACGGAGCCTTGGAGGAGGTTGTGCGGGCCCAGAAGATCCTGCGGGAAGAGGTGAATTGGTCCATTCAACGTTTGGAACAGGAGGCAAAATTGACCCATGAGACCCTCACCACAAAACATCTTTGGCCACAGTGGGCTCCGAAATTGGATGCGCAGCCACAAGGGTGTTTGATCCCTGGGCTGGATTCGGACAAGGGAGAAACTGAGAAGCCGGCCACCGTAAAAGTGATCCCCCTGGTAAATTTTGACGGGTCAGGGAGCGTTGAAGCTTTTCTGACGCAATTTGAGTGCATTTCCCGACTAAACGGGTGGAATGACCAGGAACGTACAGGGAATTTGGTGGCAACGTTGCGGGGACCAGCCGCAGATGTGTTAAATGTGATCGCGGAGGGGATGTTGACCAGCTCCCACATTTGCGAGGCGTTGAGCCGTCGGTTTGGGTTCGCGGCAAACTGTGATCTGGTGAGGGCTCAGCTCCAGCACCGCAGATTAAAGCCGGGTGAGACAGTGCAGGAGCTGGCACAGGACATTTACCAATCAGTCAGGATCGTGTATCGGGACCTTACAGTGGAGGCGTGGAACAGACTGGCACTCGAGAAATTTTTAGCTGCTCTTCCTGACCGTGAGGTCCGAGCGCTAGTGGAGTTACAGGATCCACCCACCGTTCACCGAGCGGCCGAGTGCGCGGCCAGGCTGGCCTCGTGGAGTCGGCCGGGTCGGGTTCCAGAGAGGCCATCGGTGACGATCCGACAGGCGGAGATTCAGGATCAGGGAGGGGGGCTGGGAGAAATTGGCATTACCCAAATATTACAGAAGATGAATCCTTCTGCTGAACCGCCAGGTCTATCCGAGATGCCCTTTCATAGGTCGGGTCCGGAGATCACTGTCGGGGGTCCGGGAGACGAGATCGGGCTGAGCATATAGGGCCATGCACGGCTGGTGAGATTGTGACGAAGTGCCTCCTTTAGTGGAAAAAAATGAATTGTGGGAAAATTGGCATGGGTTTGTAAGTTCTGCTGGGTTTTAGAGTGACAATCGGGACAGTGGGTAATTGGAAACAAAGCGGGCACGAGTGGCTGTCCAATGGCTGGTGCGTGGATCGGGTGAGAAGTGCTGTGTGAGTTATTTTAAGTGAAGAAGTGAAATGTATGGTGCACACATTGTTTTTTTTATTGGGCATGGTGTGGTAACAGGGAAGGTCATGGTCGGTGAAGTGTTAGAAATGCAGGTGTCACATGTAAGGCCGATGGGGTGGGGGAGTCATGTGGGTTTTGTGGGTGGGGATGATGTGCTTGTCCACAGGGATTGCTGAAGCTCACGGTGAGCGGGAATTGCGACCCTCTTCAAGGCGATTCACCACCTGGTGGCTAATGGTGACAGTGTCTGGAGGCAACTGGGAGAGGGTCTGGTTGGGCAACCAAGGCGGGTAGGACCTTGGCGACCCAGGAAGGCCAGAGGAGCCAGTGAGACCCCTTCCAGAGTGTTGTACGGGATTAGAGCTGATGGCTACCAGGGGGGAGGGAATCAAAGGGAGCGGGGCGGAGAAACGTCCGGGTTGGACTAAAGCTTACCTGTGGGCATGGTTGCACCTGAGATGCCCCCATCATCTTGTGGTAACCCACCCCACGGCCATGACGGGATTCAGCCTGCATGATTAAAATGAGGACCATGACCTAGAAATGTGATGATGACCATGGTGTGAGTGTTGTGAAGATGTGTGAGTCCCACCCGATCCTGCACAACTTGACATGTGCAGCAAGGGCATGATGTCCGCATAATTTTTGGGCAATCAAATTTGAAAATTGGCTCCCCAGGTAACGCTGGGTCTATTAGCATCCACTGGGGGAGGCGGTCAAGTGTAAATATTCTGTGAATAGTGTCGTTAAGGCTTAGAGTAGGAATGTAAAGTATAAGTGTTGTGTTTTTGTGGAACCTTTTGTTTCCCCTCCCCAGATCACTGGAAGAGTGCTGGGCAAGAGTGATGATCCGGAGGATGGAGTGCAACTTCGCTCAGTGCTCTCATGAAATAAAATAAAATAAAAAAATAAAAAAAACGAATGATTGTTTAGGCGAGGATAAGGCCATAAGGGGGTAGTACATTAAGCAGGATAGGTAAGTTAGCTGCGACTCGCTGCCCATTGCCCCTCCTACTTTATTTCGTTAGGTTAATTAGGTGTGAGTCAGTAAGTGTTAAGGCTGGTACGGTAGCGCCTGTGATATACCTTGCAGGAGCTGCGGTACCAGAGGGGGGGCAGTGTTACGTTTGAGGGGGGGGTATGCATTCAAAGGGTAATTAGGATGCTTAATTAGGTATGCCATGCTGTTCGAGTTTACCAGGATCTCGATGTAATAAGTAGTAATTCAGTGGTGATAAGTTGTCTAGTAAATGTTCATTTCTTCAAGGGGGAAATGATAAATGTCACGTAATTAGATAGGGACACGGGATAGGGTAAGTGTGTCTGCGTAAACCCCTTTTGGTATTCTCTGGAGACTGGCCGTGATGTCACAGTACAGTGCAGCGGATGGCTCCGCCCCGTGATCACGATTGGCAGAAGGTGACGGCAGTGGGCCAATGGACGGCTCGATTGGAGGTGACGAGGGCAGAAGGATAAAAAGGTTCTGTTCGGGGTCGGAAAGGAAGAAGAAGAAGATTACAACCAGAACACTCGTGTTTTTTTGGTGTGGTTCCCTGTGCTGGCAGAGAGCGTCCTGGTTGCTGTGCTAAGTTGATCATGCTCTTGATCGTGTCTGGGAGCCTTGCCGAGCCTCGAGCCTCGCTTTGGTTGGCTCTAGGGTTCTGCTGACTCGGAGTACGGGGTCGGGCGGCGGGTGGACCTGCCTCCCTCTCCTGCTCGCGGCTTGGCGCGGGAGCTGGTTCCTTGGCGGCTGTGGGCGGACTTGGGCCAGGACCAGGAGGAGGTCGACAGCACCGCGGTTTCTCCTGCCCCCCCCCCCCCCGCTTGGCGAGAGCAAGGCCGGCTCGTCGGCGCCGATCCTGGGACAGTTGCGTCCACACCACGGTCCAGCCTGACCACCAGAGATAGCTACGTTTTGTGTGTGTGTGTGTGTGTGTGTGTGTGTCTGCTTGGCGCCTTAGAGGGATTGAGAACTGTATATTCATTGGAATTGTCTGTGTTTTTCCCCACGCCCAATCCCACACCATCCCGTCGAATCGCCCCGGATCCCTCTTCTTGCCGAGTCTTGTTATTTCTGGTCAATAGTAAAAAGAATAAACATCATCAACTCAGTGAAAAGTGACTCGTGCCACCTTCCTCGTCCCGTTTGCGGTAGGGCGATTAAAACCGCCGTCTTTGGGTTATATAAAAATAAATCGCCTCCATCGTTTCGGCTCATTCTATGTTGGCGGGACTGTTCAAGTCCCGTGGACGTCACAATATTATGAGACAAAGGATTCGTGACTCCTTGGGTGTCATTTCCCTGGTCTCCTTACATGCTCTGACTGAGGCAAGTGATCTCACCATGTCGGATGCATTCTAAACCACGCTCGAGTCTGTGGTTGATCAGTGCCCCAGGTGAGATACTCTTCTCGTCTGCAGGGGATTTCATTGCATTAACTGGAACTGATAGGGATGGTTATGAGACATGTGTTGGTCCCCATGGGTATGGAACTGTGAACCAGAATAGCACTAAGTTCCTTGGCTTTGCTAGAAGTCATGGACTTAGGGTGGCTGCTTCATGGTTTCAGCACCTACAGGTTCATCGCTGGATTTGGTATTCCAACGCTGGTGGTGTGGCAAAGGAGATTGACCATATGCTCGTTGATGGTTACTGGAGGAGTCATGGACCTTGGGAGGCTGGTTCATGGTTTCAGCACCCACAGGTTCATCGCTGGACTTGGTATTCCAACGCTGGTGGTGTGGCAAAGGACATTGACCATATGCTCGTTGATGGTTACTGGAGGATAATCCAGAACTGCAGAGTCTACTGGAATGCTCAGTTCCTCAATACTGACCACAGGCTTGTTGTCGCAACTCTGAAGTTGCAGCGTAAATCCGGGAAAATGATACCATCTGAGACGAGGCTGGATGTTGGCAAGCTCAAGGATGAGAGGGTAGCTGAAGAGATTGCGAACAGGCTGAGTGGGGATTTGGGGGGTGTGGGTGCTTTGGGGAAATCCTGAAGAGTTGTGGAGTGCCTTAAAGACCACCGTCCTTCATATTGCTGGTGGATGTCTTGGAACTCACCGTCGGGCAAAGAAGAATTTTGTCTCTCAAGGGACACTGGATACCATTGACCAGAGTCACAGGGCCAGGCTGAATGGAAGACCTGAGCTGTTCAGGGAGCTGAGGCGTAAAACAGTATGCGCGCTAAGGGTGGACAAGGAAGCCCATGTGCGAGGAATCTGTGAGGGGTAGAGCATCACCTGTGGTCAAGTGATTCTCGTCCTGCTTTCAGGGGAATTTGCGCATTGCGTTCCTCCAAGCCCATCCCTCAGTGTACTGCAGTTCGTGCGGAGGGTGATGGGCTCTTGACAGAGGAGTCCGATGTGAAGGCCGGCTGGGCCGGTTACTTTGAGCGGCTGCACCAGGCTGATACCCCAGCTGTTGAGTTGGATGTCAGGGGTATTACTATCCCTATTGCTGACCCTCCAATCAACAGTGATCCACCTTCATTTGTGGAAACACAGATTTCGGTGAACCGGTTGAAATGAGGTAAAGCTCCTGGGATCTGTGACATCCAAGCTGAACTTCTCAAGGCTGGTGGAAATGCTGTATTCATGTCGATGCATGCAGTTCTGTGCTCTGCCTGGAACACAGGCATCATCCCAAATGACTGGAAGAGGGGCCTTGTTGTCCCTCTCTGGAAAGGGAAGGGTGATCGCCAAGACTGCAACTACCGAGGGGTGACGCTGCTCTCAGTGCCGGGCAAGGTCTTTGCTTGGATAATTATTGATGGGGTTCACCACCACTGGCTTGAGCACCAGCATCCAGAGCAGTAAAGTTTTACACCAAAGAGGTCAACGATTGTCTGTATCCTTGCTCTTTGGGTCCTCACCGAACACAGACAAGCGTTTCAGCAGGGACTGATAGCAGCCTCTGTTGATCTCTGGAAAGCGTTCGAGTCAATGAATCTGGGAGTGCCACCAAAACTGATCAATCTGATTTCTGAACTATACTCTGGTACTGAGAGTGCTGTAAAATGTGGTGATACTGTCTACCATCTATGACTCTCTGACTTATTTCCTCTTGTTCTTGGAGTTTTTAGGGGTGTGTACTGGCCCCCACACTTTTCAGCAGTGTATGGAATGGATTCTGGAGAGGATGTTGGACAGATCAAGCTGCGGTGCATCGTTTGGGAATGTCAAGATTTCTGACCTTGATTTCGCAGATGATACAGTCATCCTTGAGGATACTCTAGATATCATTTTGGGGGTCCTTAAGGTGCTGAATGAGGAGTCGGGGCCGCTTGGATTATAGGTTTCCTGTGTCAAAACAAAGATCCAGGCTTTCAATGACATCTTGGATGCTGCTTTCTTGTCTGCACCTGTTTGTGGCGAGGATGTTGAGGTAACGGAGAGATTCACTTACCTTGGCAGTGATATTCAGGTCTCTGCTGGCTGTGAGCCTGAGGTCAACAGACGAAAGTCCGAGTCTTCAGGTCCTTGGTGCCTTCCAGTCTTGCTCTCTGGATGTGAGACTTGGACTCTGACCAGGGATCTGAGACAGAGATTTAATTCCTTTGGTACCAGGTCTCTTCAGAGAATCCTTGGCTATCGTTGGTCAGACTTTGTGTCCAATGAGCGGTTGCTGAGAGACTCAAATGAGATTTGTTACCTGTACATGAACATGTGGCTCATTTTCCTGATGCTGATCCTGCTCACGAGATTCTCTCAGCGAGGGAGCCTCGTGAGTGGAGGAGGCCAATGGGCCGACTACGTGCCTTGTGGTTGCACAGCAGGTTGATCAGCATCTCAAGGAGATTGGGTTGGGTCAGGCATCTGCCTGGGGATAGTCAGATGGAGGTCCCTGAGTACTGGCGGAAAGTGAACGCAGCGCCGCGTTGCTCCGGCGCATGTTCGCATACCTGACCTGACCTGACCTTTGCCATTGATGTGTTGAATGAATCACATGTGTGTATAGAGAGTGAGGCTGAGTAATTTTGCATCACTCTTGCGAGGTCATCTGCGTAGGAGAGGAGTGTTGTATCTGGTGGTGGTGGGATAGGTCTTGAAGAGACAGATTAAAGAAGGTAAGGGAAGGTACGGAGCCCTGGGACACTCCATTTTGGAGGATTCTGGGGTGAGATAGGGAGTCTTAATTATTTGACCTGAGCTTCGTTAGCTTGCCATTTATTACTAGCCTTGACTGTGACTGCTTACTTTTGATACAACTTTCAGGTTGCAATTCAGTGTAATGACAATTGAAGGTTCAGATCTGTTTCACTGTTCAGATCTCTCTGGTGTCGCCCCCCCCCCTGAACCCAACTGCTCTGTCTGTGATATGACACCCCCATATTTCCGCAGGGCGCTCAAGGTCCGCCAGCAACTCCCTTCTGGTAAAACTACCAAAATCACGAATCACTGCTCACCTTCACCCTTTTTTCCCACCTTTGGAATAAACTCCCACACTCTCTTCAATGCCATTCTTCCCTCCAAGCCTTCAAAACAGCCGTTCACCACCACCTCTTATCTTCCCCTATCCAAAACCTCGATCTTTTCTACCCCCGTTAATCCACCCCAAACCCACCTCCTTCAAATTCCCTTTTTTCCTTCCTGAAAGTCCCTGTGGTGTCCATCTTGTATACCCCGTGTGCCCCACCCCAACCCTCTCCTTTCCACAGATCTCTTAATATCTCTGTTCCCCACTGTTTTGTCCTTCCCTCTCCCACCCCTCGTCTAATGCTCCCCTTGCTTTGCGTTGTGTGTTTGCTCTCACATGAGCCTCGACAATGTATACAAAAAAACAACAAATTAAGTTGCATACATATGTGCAGCGAAGCATATTAATATAACAAACATAAAGTGCCAAAAATAAAAATAACAAATCACATAATTGTACAAAAATGAGCCTCACTTTACTCACCACTAGGCCAGCATATTTTACTGCAAATGGAAGGCTCAGGAGTCCTGTTCCCAGATTTCCTTTCAAAATGTGCAATAATGTCTGAAAAAACCTGAAATGTACAATGAGCGTCAAACTTTCAGGTTTTTTTTTGGATCGATTCACGAGGTGAATAAAATATCATTTGACATATATAAAGGCATCGAAGTAGTGCACATTATTATTATTATTATTGTTGTTATTATTACTATTATTATTTTGAAACCAATACATTCTTAACAAAAATGTAATGTGAAGGTTTTGAAATAACAACATCCACCATTTTTGCTGAAAATAAAAGCACATGAAAATATTGTTGTTGATTTCCGCCCGCCGGCGTGCGAACGACCGCGTCTAACCAATAGCAGTCGCTTCGCTCACCAAACGGACAATCCAGTCGCGGCTTTCCGGATCAACGCCGGAAACCAGTCATGGGTGTGTTTTTAACCACACCACAACCTTGTCCACACTCTACCCGCGCTACAGGGTCCGATCGCCAAATCTTCGATTTGCCTAATTATTCATGCGGGTAGGTTGCCGAGAGATTGTACCTCAACGGGACCGCTTGGAAACGAGCCGCTTAAGCAGCTCGCTTCTTTTTGGGATAAACGAGCAGGGTATTATCGCGCAGTCCCGTTGGACCCGATCACTTTACCGGGTATTTAAAAACCAACTATATTCCGAGTGCAAGATGGGGCAGTTCAATGAGGGAATATGAGGGAATGGACGCAACGAACAGGTTTACATTCACACAAGGACATTTATTATAATAAAGCACGTATGCAATTAAACAAAGCAAAACACGTATGCAATTATACAAGCAACAAAAGCACGACAAAAGAACTACAACCATCTACTTATTATGTACAGTCACTTGCACTTAACAGCAGTTCCTACTTATTAGACGGGCCTACGGACACACGTACGCACACACACACCCAAGAAATGGTGGCAGAGGCCTTTAATAACGAGCTCCAGCTCAGAGGACAAGTGAGCTGAAACCCAGAGCCTATCTCGAACCTCTCCACCTCGTATGGTCTTCAAGTTGTTCGGATCCGAGCTCCAGGGAGAGCGAGCTGGATCCAATCGCCGTGAGCTGCGATCCTTCCCGAGCTCCCGCGAATCCTCCCACGCTTCTCAACACGTGCTGGTGAGACGAGGCGCCGATCCTTCCCGTCGATGCGTTGCTTCCCCGAGGAACCACCTCCAGGAAGAGGTCGATGAGTCGCACCAAGCCGGGAACCAAAATGGAGAACAAAGAGCTCCACGAACCAAGAAGAAGAAGCCACCACTCGCAGCTCGAGCCGAGCGACCAGCTTAACTTCCTTCCAAACAGGGCAGCTTGAAGCAAAAAGCTCTCCCGAGCCAAGCAGAAGCTGAAGCTCACGGAACCATCAAAGCAAAGAGCCTCCAAAAAGCCTCCTCCCGAGCCAGGCCTCAGCTGAAGCTCACCGAGCTAGCCGAAGCAAAAAGCTTCCGCAGGCCTCAACCCTAACACAAGCGAAGCAGGACCCGACGGTCTGCTGAACGACTCCCCTCAACTCCCTTCTCTGCCCACGAACAAAAGAAAAAGATCTCCTCTTATCCTTCTCCCGCTCTTCCCCCGATCCCGGCGTGACTCATGCCCTCGTGCTCCATCCCCTGCTCAGCCACGGGTGGGAGGGAGTTGTTGACATCATGAGTCACGGGACGGCAGGGTGGTTCTTGCTCTTCGCAAAAGAAGGGGAGGGATGTCTCCATTGTTCGTTCCCTAACTATTAAATCGATCCGCAGCGCATCGAATCGATTTCTGAACATTTAAACAATGAAAGGTGAGCTATCTAGGGAACAAGCACTTATCGACATAGCTGACTAAAAGAACCTGTATGTTGTGTGCAATCGAATTTCCAAATTCGTAACAATATATACAGTATACACTTGGCCCTCGGTTAATGTCGTGGTTATGTTGTTAAAAATTCACACACTTTTCATAGTTTATATATTCTGTATTGTACATTGTAATGCAATACTGCAAATAAATGTAAAATAAAACAATCTACTGGTGTTCAGTATGGAATCCAAGCACATCCTCAATATCCTTGCTTTACAACTCTTCAAAGCCTGCTTCTCGAGCAGAGTTGAGAATATCACGGTATCGAAGAAATTCCTAAGTCCTCCTATACATTTGAAACATTTATGTAACAAATACATACATATGCGCATATGGAGTAATCTAAAGAAAATGACAGTCTTCCTCCAGATACAGATGAATCAGGGCTTCGGCAAAAGCAGGAACAGGAGAAGGCCGGCACCACAGACAGAGCAACCGTTTTCTTTGCACACAATCTCCTTTCTTGGCGCCAAACCACAATTCTCTCGAGCTCTCGCGAGAACCTCGAGACGATGTAAAAACTCCGCCCTTTTGGAGGCGATCCAGACTCTGCCACTCGCGAGGTGATGAAAAGCTTCTCCCCTTGCTGTGTGGACACAATGCCACCCCTTTCAAAGCCGATCCGCTCTCTGCTTCAGCCTCACCTTGACGCCCCACCCGGTGGGACATTACAAGAAGATAAACGTACGATTATCTTAACTTTAATCCACAACTATTTATAACAACGCACCACCTTCCATTTAGTGTACATTTAAACAGACAATTCTTGAGCTACGTTTCCCCACTTAATCACATCAAGATGGGCTAACTACACGTACATGACCCATACTATTCCATACATTTCTATCTGTTCTCAAGCAATATCTACCCACTCCCACCCTTTACAAACATATATATATATATATATATATATATATACACATATATACACACTGGGGGTGGGGGGAGGGTACATGAAGCTGCCCAGTTAGGTGAGCTTTTCCTGGCGGTGGTTTCAGACATGTTGGACATGAAAAGCTACAGTCATTGGCCTCATGGTGGTTACCTTTTCCCTGTGGTGGCACTGCCAGATATCACATCCCAATATACAGTTTATAACTGCCTTCAGTGGCCTTAAAACGGGCTTCAAGGCCATTTCATGGTCGCTTAAAAACTTTCCCAGATTCTGACTTACCTACACCCAAAATTGGGGCCACTCTCTGCTACGGTTCGGCCATGAAAGAGTCACAAATGCAAAAACTATTGAAATTATGTGAGGTATACAGGTGTATGTATATATATATATATATATATATATATATATATATATATATATATGTATGAATATATATATATATATATATATATATATATATGTATGAATATATATATATATATATATATATATATATATATACATATATATATATTAATATAGACATACATATATATACATATACATACATATACATAAACATACATACACATACATACACATATGACACAACTCCTGATTGTAAAGGTGAGCATCGCCCTGGATTATGTCTAACACGGTAAAACCGCATAATCCGCAAAGAACAACCATTCCTCTGCCATCCAGACGATTGTTCCCACTAATGCAGACCATTCAACCAGAAGGCACGTGATGCGATCGGCGGTTAAATCGAAACATGTGGAGTGTGACGAGCACTCCTCCGATCTCCATTGGTGGAGGTATTTCTCCATTTCCTGTATTCATTTCCATTTCCTCTGTTTCCATTTCCTCTGCTGGGTGGTGCATTTCACAGCAAAGACAACCATGAGCACCAATGAGCTTTCAAAATTCCTCTGGGATGAAGTTGTGGAAAGGTACAGATCAGGGTATGGGGATAAAAATATTTCAAAGGTCTTGAATATCCCTTGGAGCACAGACAAGACAATCATTAAGAACTAGAAGGCGTATGGTACCACCAAGACCCTGCCTAGATCAGGCCGTCCTTCCAAACTGGATGACTAAGAAAGGAGGAGACTGATCAGAGAGGCCACCAAGAGGCCAATGGCAACTTTGAAAGAGCTGCAGGCCTTTATGGCAAAGTCTGGTCTCTGAATGCATGTGATAACAATATCCCAACCACTCCACAAGTCTGGCCTGTACGGTAGGGTGGCAAGAAGGAAGCCATTACTCAAAAAAGCCTACCTCGAGTCCCGTTTGAGGTATGCAAAAAAAACACTCCAGAGATTATAAAGCCAGTAGCAAAAAGTTTTGTGGTCGGACAAAACCAAGATGGAACTTTTTGGCCGAAATGTAACACGCTACGTTTG
Source organism: Eptatretus burgeri (assembly GCF_056783735.1). NCBI lineage: Eukaryota > Metazoa > Chordata > Myxini > Myxiniformes > Myxinidae > Eptatretus > Eptatretus burgeri. Next base: position 28,831,374 of record NC_140961.1, read on the forward strand.
TTGCAAACCCAACACAGCACATCACCCAAAAACATAATGATGACTGTGAAGCATAGTGGTGGTAGCATTGTGTTTTTGGGATGTTTCTCATCAGCAGGGACTGGGGCACTTGTCAGGACGGAAGGGAAAATGGATGGAGCAAAATACAGAACAATCCCGGAGGAAAACCTGCTCCCCTCTGCAAGAAAGCTGAAATTGAGATGGAAGTTCACCTTTCAGCATGACAATGACCTGAAGTACACAGCCAAAGCTACACTTAAAGTGGCTAAGGAACAAAAGGATAAATGACCTTGAGTGGCACAGTCAGAACTCTGACCAAAATGCAATTGAAAATCTGTGGCATGGCTTGAAGATTGGTCCATCAACGCTCCCCACGCAACGTGACTGAACTTGAACAGTTTTGTACAGAAGAATGGGAAAATATTGCCCAATCAAGGTGTGCAAAGTTGGGAGAGACCAATCCAAATAGACTCACAGCTGTAATTGCTGTCAAAGGTGCTTTCACCAAGTATTAACTCAGAGGGGTGGATACTTATCCAGCCAAGATATTCTAGTTTTGTATTTTTAATTAATTTTCTGAAATTTGTAGAATTTGTGGGTAACAATGTGTAAATAAAGGTGGGGGAAAAAAAAGTCTGATTTAATGCAATTTAATTCCAGGCTAAGGCAACAAAAGGTGAAAATTTTGAAAGTGAGTGTAGAATATATATATATATATATATATATATATATATATATATATATATATATATATATATATATATATATATATATATATATATATATATATATATATATATATATATATATATATATATTTTCCTCTGCCATAAAAAAAAATCTGAACATGTAGAATTGATAATGCAATTGTTTAAGGACTGTGACATCATTCATTCAAAGTGCCTTTTTGGCATGAAGGATATGCAGAAAAGTTTCCACGTAATGCAATTACCTCATGCCATAATCGTTCAGCATGTACAACTCGGTGACATGAGGCAAACTGAGAAAATTTGAAAGTCTTTGAGACACCAGCGGGTGGTTCATCCCGAAAACACATCGATTACATTCCTTATCAATCCATTTAGATTCCATGTCTGTCTGAAAATGAAAGGAATGAAGTCATGGACACCATCAAGCAGGGTCTTCCATGAGCCATTTCAAAAGGCTCTTTATCGTGAAAAGATGGACTGCTTATGAGCTCAGAAGACGTTATCAAGCCACTGGAACAACAAGAGATTTGCCAAGAATGTGATGTTCCAGTGTAATGATACCCGCTCACGACAGATACATTTGCACGACCCATCTACACAATCAGATTAAAACTGCCCAGAGGACTGTAAACACACTCCCTGGACTACGTAGGATAAAACTAAAAACCGTCTTGAGGCATCTACACGATGCAGGGATCTGTGCTCGGCATCCAGTTCAGTGAACAACACTTGCACCTTAACACATACACGCACACTTGCTGTGGTAAAATCAGCACATCTGATGGACACGGCGACAATGGGTAAGTGTTATGTTCAGTGACAAATCCAGGTTTCTCATTGAAAGACATGATGACCGTGCACTGTTCTACAGAAAACGCAATGAGTGATATGCCCCAGTTTGCATCCAGGAAGCCACGCATTTTGGACATGGAAGTGTCATGATGTGGGGTGGATTGCTGAAACCTTTCACACTAACTTGAAAACTTTTCGGGTATGCTGAATAATTTCCATATCCTTGGCAATATGATGGCATATCGATACATTGAGATTTTACAGCGACATGTGTTGCCTGCCCTTCGACAACTTGGTGCAGGACTCAATCCTTATGCACAATAATACTCCTGCTCAAAAGGGCCATTCAACAAGGAACGTTCTTTGCAATTCCAACAAAATCACAAACAGAATATTTTAATCTCCTTTCCCTGTCAAGGCTGGAGTGCCCCAAGGCAGTGTTCTGGGCCCAGTCCTCTTCCTAATCTTCATCAATGATCAGTCTGACTCGAGAAAATCCTCTTTATCTATTATATAATGACTTCACCCTCTGTCGTGACATCCCTCATGCATTGGACAGACAGGCAGCAGCCTCTTTCCATTCCTCAGACCTTGCCAAAAATCACAAACTGGTCAAACACTTGGAATATGTCTTACAATCCTGACAAATATCACACTCTCACCATCTCTCTCCAAAAAGATCATCTGGCAAACCCTTCTATCTCCTTTCTTAACAATCCTCTTGAGGAAGTTCAAACTCCTGGGTCTCACTATCATCCATGATCTTTCTGAGGCAAACCACATTTCAAAGTTCACCACCATCTAAAATCATACCCCAGCCAAAACCATGATCGTTTTTACCCAGTTAACCTTGTCCCCACCCCCCACCCCCCACCAACCTCACCTCCTTCCAAATTTCTAGGTTTTCCTTCCTAAGCGTTTCCCTCTGTATCCATCTTTTCCACCCCATGTGTCCTCCCTTACTCCTCATTCCTCCCCACACCCATTATTTGTCCAAGTCTCCTCCTATTTCATCCTTCAATCATACTGTTGGTGTCCCCCCCCCCCATCTCTGCTGTTGCTTTTGTACCATTGCATCATGATCAGTTCAGTAAACCAGCTCTTCCATGAGCCTTGACCTTGTATACAAAAAAAAAGAAGCCAACATTACTGTCATGACACCCTGACCTGCTATCTCATCAGATGTAAATCCAATTGAACATCTTTGAACATCTCTGGAACGTCAATGATCATCACGTTCCAACATGGCCCAGACAGCCACAGACTCTCGATGAAATGGAATAGGAGCCGATTCGGACGTGGAATGCCATTCCCCAGACTCAGATACGAGTCCTCAAATGGTCAATGCGACGATGGTGGAACGCAGTGATTGCTGCCGGACGAGTGGACATACCTGGTATTGAATTTGCTACTTCCATGTTGGATCCCGATGGGAAAACATTCACCACAATGCAGCATTACATCATTAACTCACAATGAAATGGACAAATAATTATTCAGCACTTATCTCTGTCAGAGGTTTGCACCTCATCTGTATCGCATGATACAACAAAAGTAAATTGCATCAGCAAGAATCATGTGTTGGTATTTATGTGGGAGAGAGAGTGTGTGAGTGTGTGAGTGTGTGAGTGTGTGAGTGTGTGAGTGTGTGAGTGTGTGAGTGTGTGAGTGTGTGAGTGTGTGAGTGTGTGAGTATGTGAGTATGTGAGTATGTGAGTATGTGAGTATGTGAGTATGTGTGTGTGTGTGTGTGTGTGTGTGTGTGTGTGTGCGCACATACATCCACACACACACACACACACACACACACACACACACACACACACACACACACACACACACACACACACACACACACACACACGTTGTTGTGATGCTGGTGGTTAGGTTAATCCCCCGATCCAAATTGTGGTGACGGGTGGTTTACACCGCCAGCCCAGATCGCCGAGCATTTTTAACCTCATGAGGAGGCTGACACGTTGATCCTCGGAGATTATAACGCACACCGGAGGTGTGGGGCGCAATGGTGGAGCGACGGAGGAACAGATGGATGCACAGCACCTGAGCACAGGGGGGTTTATACTCGAACCCAACGACAAATACATGGACACAGCAACTTAAAATAAATGTGAGAATTTAATGAAAACAGACATATATTTACAAAGGACAAGAAACAGAATATAATAAGTGAGGTAAATTAATCCGAAAGTCGAAAGTCGAGGCGCCTCTGCACACGGACTTAAATACAGACAAGGGGAAACGAAATCGAAGAAAATCCTTCCTTTATTCCGGCACTTAGCTTAGTCCAGAGATGGTCTTTATGGAACGTGGAATCGAGGCGTTTCGTCCTGCACGTGTAGACGTGTGCAAAATGGCGCCAAGCTGCTCTCTCACAGCGGGAAAAACGTACGTCAGGCAATTCATGCGTGGTATTCAACACCAAGGATCACCGACCGTCGTACAACTTCTTCGTCTATCGCACCTGCCGATACGCTCTTTGCAGAATGGCGCCGTCCCCTTCGGTGACATACACGAGGCTTCAAGGCCCATCTCATACGACCATGCGAGCCAAATCGCCTCAGCATGAATACGAGAATCGTGCCGTCTTCTTCATGCATTGCACGAAAGCCAGCCGTAAAGCCCTGTTCTTACAGACCATCTCCTAGCTACGTTCTCTCTCGACCGTGTTCGTCCCTCACTCCGCACTCGTGCATTCCTCATCTCTCCACTCTGTCTGTACTGACGTCATCCTGAACAACTGTTCCCTCCGGGGCATGGCTTGTTCGCACCAAACCTGGGAAGGCGGGGCCATCGCCCGGTCAGCACGTTTGGCTAGCTTTTGTTGTAGTTGTCAGAAAAGTGCAACTCCATCTTTGCTGGTTTGTAATACAAAAACAAAGGGAAAAGTCACAGCGGGGAAACTTATCCTTAATCACTACCTCACTAATACCACACCTCCCCCACCCCTCGCCCCCCCCCCCCCCGTGTAGTGGCACGTAACACTTAAGTTCACAGTCTCCCTACTTAATGACATCAAAATGTTTCCTACATGTCCACGGACCAAACAACTCTATTCAATCCTAAAATTCCTCCATCTACCCCATGAACACAAGTGTGTGTGTGTGTGTGTGTGTGTGTGTGTGTGTGTGTGTGTGTGTGTGTGTGTGTGTGTGTGTGTGTGTGTGTGTGTGTGTGTGTGTGTGTGTGTGTGTGTGTGTGTGTGTGTGTGTGTGTGCGCGCGCGCACAGGGCGTCTCAAAAAGATGTTTAAACCCACACAGTATATAATGAATGTCTATTCGTGTAGTCATGGTGGAACCCTAGTTTAACGTGCTTCTAATTAGTTTGGCATACATCTAACAGATGATGTTAGTCGCAAAGACAAAAGCAAAACGAAATCCATAATGCAAAGCATAAACAACGTGGCAGAGGGTCGCATGATGTTTGAACAATGCAATGTGATTTTGAAGTGGGAATGGAAATTCGATAATGAGGTGAAGTGCAAAGACTTTGTGAACACCCTCTACTGTATGTACTTTTTTATGATGCAGCAAGCATTGGGGTGTGGGAAAGAGGGACCAATGGCAGGAAACGATAAATTAGTTGACTGTACCAACCGGGTTTCCAAATGAATAGAACATGTACAAAAAATATTTTTGGTTTCATTAAAAATAAAAACTTCAGTTTCATGTCCCCTTCCCTGACCCCATCCCATTCCTCTGTGTTGAATTAACTTGCAACCTGGAAAACACAAACAGGAGACTGGAGCAAAGGCAGACGTTACTCCAATCCACCACCCTGAGTGAGCAATGTTATTCCTACGTTGTGCCATCTGGATGGTCTTCTCGACTCAAGTCATCAGGCTGGTCGATTGGAGCTGCAGTCGTCTCTTGCTCGGTCGAACATGCCACAGTCCCATAATCTTCTTCTTTGTCTGGTATAATCAATGGCTTTGCATCATCAACCTCTGTTATCAACACAAAGAAAGACATTCGCGTTACACAGCTGGACCATTGCTCGTATTACATTCAACAGCTCAGAAAACGAGCCAACACAGGTACATGCGGTGAGAATGAAATCACTCTTATTCCGAAAGCTTCCTGCGAGCTAATAATTATGTGCATTCAGCAGAGTTACCGGCTGGACTTGAATCATCTTATATTATTAAAAGGAGCAGCATCCGGGTGTCCGTCAAACTTTTCGATGGTTCCTGTTGTCTTAGAATAATGGAAAATGGTTCCGTTGCAAAGCTAATCATCTATTTACTTGGAACAAAAATTAGTGTCCGTTTAATCATAAGCCTAACTTTCTAGGAGTGAAGAGGATGAAGCAAGATTTGGACCTTCATGTAACGGTTTCAACGGTAACATTTTCGTTATCCTAATGACAGCAGGAACCCCTTAGAATAAAGCGTGACGGACACACAAGGAGCACACAAAATTATAGATCATATTTCTCGAAGCAAGAGAAAAATATTGTTACAGTTTTGGAAATGTACACCAGGGGAGAGCATTCATATTTTTGGTAATCCTGCGTGTATGAGTTATTTCATTAGTTTATGTAGTCGGTAGAACTTTGCCCCTTGTCCAGCGATATGGGGGGATGCGTTGTGGTTAGTCTGTGTATCCCTGGTGTGACGTCTTTCCCATCCCCCCCCCCCCAGCCCTCTGCTACTTTCAATCTTTCTCTCAATCCACCGTTGGCCCATTCCAACAACCTGCCTTTGCCCTCTGCCTTTTCAATCCACCAAGAATCTGCTTCACCAAACCTCAATTAAATAACCCCTCCTTCACCCTATCGGTCTTACCTTCAACCCCGCAGGTTTATTCTCATCCCTCAGTCCATCTGTATCCCTCTCAATTGCCAATCCTTCCACACCTAGTTTTATTAACCCTTTGAACCCGCGTGGCCATTTTACCAGCCACTAGCCAAACCTCCATGTACCCCAGCGGCCGGATTTTTCTCCAAGGAGCCGAGGGTGGGGGAGCCGCAAGTCCATGGAGGTCAGGGTTTAAAGGGTTAAAGCAGTGTTTTCCTTACCACTCAAATCCACTCATTATTTTATTAATCCCAATTAACCGTCTGTTTTTTCGTCCCTCACCATTACAGATTATTAATCCTTCATGCCAATCAGATTACCTTCCCACTTTATTCCTTCCCTGCATTTCCACATTCGTGATGTGTGTGGTGGAGTCTGCGGGCCTATGGGGAAGGGCATGGTGATGATGCATGGTGGGCGTGATGATGGGAGGAGTGGCCGTGGGGGGTCGGCAAGGGATATGAGGTGTGCGCGCCGCCTGAGGCGTCGTAGTGGTAATGCTGGAGTCGGCCGGCTCGTGAGTGTACCGAGTACGGAATAAAGGGGAGCCGCGGGCACAGTACGCCCGCGCTCGCACTCGTGCAACACAGCCCGGCTCGACTGTTCCTCCGCTTCGTGTCTGCCTGCTAAGCATCTCTCATTTCAGTACAGTACAGTTGGCGAACGAGGATCTGCGGATCGGCGTGTGTAAGGGCGGCAAGTAACCCGGGCGGTTCCAAGCTACGGAGCCAAGGGTCTCACGGAGCATGGCGGAAGGTCGCGGCATGGCACACGGACGTGTACCCGTGTTCGGGGGAGATGAATTCGAGTTGTTTTCTGAACAGTTAGGTTGCTACTTTCGGGCGAATGATGTAGAGGATGAAGAGAAACGCAAGGCGATCTTGCTCGCCTCGCTATCAACGGAGCACTACCGCCTGCTGAGTGATTTGGTGGCTCCAAATAGACCCAGTGATGATGTGCTATCCTTTCAGGACATCGTGGCGAAAATGAAGACCCACTTGGCGCCGGAGAAGTCGTTACATCTCGCGCGGTTCCAGTTCGATCATCTCGCTAAGGGTGGCGAGGAGCGCGTTGCGGACTTCATGGCACGAGTGAAGCATTCGGCTGTGCCTTGCAAATTCACGGCAGAGGAGCGTCCGACAAGGGTCAGAGATCGTTTTATTTCTGGTCTGCGAGACGCAAAGATGGTAGCGGCTATCCTGCGATTAACCGACATCACATTCGACTCGGCGGTCGTGACTGCTTCGTCTGTCGAGCAGACGCTCACGGATGTCCGCGCCATTGCTGGCCAGGACGCAATGAGTAGCTCCAGCTGGAGCATGGTGGCTAATCCCGAAGTCCACGCGGTAACCGCACAAGTTCCGCGAGTCACGCAGCCCGGAGTCCGAGCGGTGGCTCAAGTGCCGCAGGTCGCACGCGCGCCTGGCGGTGCGGGACGAGGGGCACCGCAGCACGGTCGCACCGGGAGCGAAGGGGCACCGCAGCACAGTCGCACCGGGAGCGAGGGGGCACCGCAGCACGGTCGCGCCTGGAGCGAGGGGGCACCGCAGCACGGTCGCACCTGGAGCGAAGGGACTTTCCGCTGCTGCTGGGGGTGTGGGGGTCCGCACCTGCGACAAATGTGCCCGTATAAGAACACCGTGTGTTTGCATTGTCACAAGGTGGGACATTTGAAGCGTGTGTGTCGGATGGCGGGGGCCTCCGTTGGGGTCTTGGATGACGAGGTGCGAGAGGACCCCAGTGACCTGGAGATCAGCCTGCAGCCGGGGCCTGACAATGCCGGCGAGCCAGAGCGGGAGATGCAACCACGGTTGAGTCTGTTTTCCGTTGGTTCGGAGATGACGACGCCTTTCACGGTTGAGGTCGAAGTGAATGGCCAACCGACTGTGTTTTGCGTGGATACCGGGGCGGCAGTGTCAGTCATGGATGAGCGGGCGGCTCGTGGTCTTCGCGGTATTCGCCTGGTCAAGACGGCCTTGTCGTTATACACGTACACCGGTGAGGCGATTGCACCGCTTGCGAGGGCCGACGTCTCAGTGCGCTACCGAGATCGACACGCCCAGCTCTCGGTGTTCGTTGTACGAGGGGAGGGCCCCCCCCTGTTGGGTCGAGACTGGCTGGCGCACCTCGGACTGGGTCTCCGGTTCGTACCTCCAGATGTGCCAGTACTCTCTTCGAGGCCTTCGTCGAGTACCGAGGGCGAGGCTCTGGCGGGCGGCGAGAGCCGTATCAGCTCTCGCGATGAGTTCCCGCGCTTCGCTCGCGATGAGTTCCCGCGCTGTGGCAGGGTTCGTGAGGCAATGCGCATCGGTGTGGTGCAGGCAGCTTCGACAGGTGACGGTGAGCCCGTGGCGTTAAAGGGAGTCGCGAGTCACAACATCGAGTCGACAACCAAGAAGCGGACTCGTGATGCGGGTTGTGGGTTGTTGTTCATGGCATATGTGCTTTTCCTTGCTCTAGTGATGCAGTTTAACGTTGTTGAAATAAATGCCAGCAGTTCTCGTGTAAAAGTGGATGTGGCGGAGATCAGTCAATGGGAGTTGGATTATGATCAATGGGATGTGGGGGCTTCAGGGGCGGTGGTGGCGAATAAAAAGGTTGAGTTGGCCGTCCACTGTCCCGGGCCGCAGGTAATTGCTTTGTCATGTGCTGGGATTTTATCAAAAAAGCGCGCTGTACGGAAAAATGAATTTGCGATGCTTCGAATATTATTCGTAATGATTTATAACGAGCCTATGATTGCGGTGTGGTTTAAGTGGAGTTGCTCCCGTCTAGCGGCCATGTGGGTCTCGGAGATCGACTCGGAACCAAGACTGGTACCCTGGTCGGCGTTACCCCCACCTCTGATTGCGAGCGCAACTCTCTGTGTTCGCTCAAGGCCGTTGGGACGGGCGTTGGCGTCTCAACTGATTGTGGTGCGTGAGTTGTTTTGGCGCATTAAATGCATGCAGCCAGCGGCGCTGTTCAGTGCCCCCGGCCAAGGTCTAAGGTTGGCGCCACGACTTCCAGATAGCGGGCTGCCGGCCTCGGGATGTTTATCTACGTCGGGTCTGCCTGGGGGGAGTGGGCCGGAGGCGTTTGATGGGGCCGGAGGAGGTTGGCTCGAAAGGTCGTTACGACCTTGGCGAGGGTCATGTCAGCATGGGCCGCCTGGGGGCGTTTTTGCTGCGTAGTGCTGCTGTGCTTCTCATTTTGCTGCTTCATATCGGTAACGCGGTCAGACCTGACCTTTGCTGCTCCACTCGCTCGCATCGACACATTATATGATGTGGTGTGCTATTATACTTTGCTATTTTCATTTTATTTCCATGATTATTATACGAAGTCCTTCGTGTTCTGCATGCGTCTTATAATGGTAATCAGTTAATAATCATAGTTTTAGGGGGGAGGAGTGTGGTGGAGTCTGCGGGCCTATGGGGAAGGGCATGGTGATGATGCATGGTGGGCGTGATGATGGGAGGAGTGGCCGTGGGGGTCGGCAAGGGATAAGAGGTGTGCGCGCCGCCTGAGGCGTCGTAGTGGTAATGCTGGAGTCGGCCGGCTCGTGAGTGTACCGAGTACGGAATAAAGGGGAGCCGCGGGCACAGTATGCCCGCGCTCGCACTCATGCAACACAGCCCGGCTCGACTGTTCCTCCGCTTCGTGTCTGCCTGCTAAGCATCTCTCATTTCAGTACAGTACAATGTGGGCCAACACTTCTCGAATACAAAGTACAGGACAATGCTTCTAGAATACATAGTACAGGACAATGCTTCTAGAATACATAGTACAGGACAATGCTTCGAGAATAGAAAGTAAAGGACAATTCCTCTCGAATACATAGTACAGGACAATGCTTCTAGAATAAATAGTACAGGACAATTCCTCTCGAATACATAGTACAGGACAATGCTTCTAGAATACAAAGTAAAGGACAATTCCTCTCGAATACATAGTACAGGACAATTCCTCTCGAATACATAGTACAGGACAATTCCTCTCGAATACATAGTACAGGACAATTCCTCTCGAATACATAGTACAGGACAATGCTTGTAGAATACATAGTACAGGACAATGCTTGTAGAATACATAGTACAGGACAATGCTTGTAGAATACATAGTACAGGACAATGCTTGTAGAATACATAGTACAGGACAATGCTTGTAGAATACAAAGTAAAGGACAATTCCTCTCGAATACATAGTACAGGACAATGCTTGTAGAATACATAGTACAGGACAATGCTTGTAGAACACAAAGTAAAGGACAATTCCTCTCGAATACAAAGTAAAGGACAATGCTTCTAGAATACATAGTACAGGACAATGCTTGTAGAATACATAGTACAGGACAATGCTTGTAGAATACATAGTACAGGACAATGCTTGTAGAATACAAAGTAAAGGACAATGCTTGTAGAATACAAAGTAAAGGACAATTCCTCTCGAATACAAAGTAAAGGACAATTCCTCTCGAATACAAAGTAAAGGACAATGCTTCTAGAATACATAGTACAGGACAATGCTTGTAGAATACATAGTACAGGACAATGCTTGTAGAATACAAAGTAAAGGACAATTTCTCTTGAATACATAGTACAGGACAATGCTTCTAGAATACATAGTACAGGACAATGCTTGTAGAATACAAAGTAAAGGACAATTTCTCTTGAATACATAGTACAGGACAATGCTTCTAGAATACATAGTACAGGACAATGCTTCTAGAATACATAGTACAGGACAATGCTTCTAGAATACAAAGTAAAGGACAACACTTCTCGAATAAAAAGTAAAGGACAATGCTTCTCGAATACAAAGTATAGGACAATGCTTCTAGAATACAAGGTGAAGGACAATGCCTCTCAAATACAAAGTAAAGGATAATGCTACTCGGATACAAAGTAAAGGACAATGCTTCTCAAATACAAAGTAAAGGACAATGCTTCTCAAATACAAAGTAAAGGACATTTCTTCTCGAATACACCATCCAGTATAAAGGACATCTTGCATACGCAATACAGAAAATACTGTCCAGTGGAATGCTTGGGCACACAAAAGGAAGGGTGGGGGCCTTGGGTGCATGAAAGGAGGAACGGGCCGCCCATGTCCTTTCCACAGCATGAAGCAGGATTTTCCACTGCTCGCTCGCTGCACCCGCCTCCATCGGAAGCGCACCAATAAGGAGGATGTTTGCGTGACGTTTACTCCCTCAAAACCATGCCCAGCCAAAGCGGCTTTAAGAGACAGAACACAAGGAGCGTTTGAGGCTGTTGTTGATACCACGGGGGCTGTGATTAATGCACCAAGGGCGCGAATATATCTCAGACTTCCTGATCGAGAGATTGCCTGTCGGAGTACAAGTAGAGCTGGACCTAACTGTGCTGGGATATGAGGGGCAGGAATGAGTCATGCCTGAGCCGGAGGAGAGCAGCCCATGAGCTAAGGAGCATGGTGCAGTTCTCGGGGTTTCACGCAGCTCCATATACGCTCGCACCACACACATTCGCCTCTGCACTTGACCACCCATATTTCCCATCCTAACCCCACTCTCACAATATTTAGCCTGAAGTAACCCCGCGTGGTTACCGTTTTGGGCATGAAGTAAGGGGGGCGTCGCCCCCACACTCCGTTCTACTTCTTTCTACTCAATTCTTCTCATCTCTTTCTTCCCAGATTTAATTATGGCCCGACATCTTTTGTCCAAGAAAGTCTGTCTAAGGGGATCTTTGTGCTTGGGGTAAGCTTTTCTTGTGTTTCTGATGTCTGCACATGCCTTGTGAATAATTGCTTTGTAAATATGCGTTTGATTATTGCCTGCTGGTGTGTGTAAATAAATGACTTATCTTTCACATCTACCTTGTTATTGTCCTTTCCTTCATTGGTCTGGCACAGCGTGTTCATATTTGTTATACGGGAAGTTTTGCCCCACAAATTGGCTCCGTGGGCTCGCCAGCGCTGCACCATCTGTCTCGCTTGGCAGTAATCTAATATATGAAAGGAGCTCAGTCTCAGCATGCCTGCGTGCATGCGTCCATCAACGCAGGTGCTTCCAGTAAATTCTCAAATATTGCGGGTTCTAATATTGCGGACATCCCATTGTTTTCCGATTTCGTTATCGCAGTATTTCATTTCGGCAAGTTGAGGTTTTTGCGCCGAGATGAGTCATTGTTTGCATCCGCATGTACGATTAACTCCCATTACAAGCCTTTTCTTGTTTATCGCACACCATTAATTGTAGTAATCAGACCAGCATATGGAACAGAGTTAAGTTTAATAATGAATCGTCATCAAACAGGAAATGACATACGGAGGTCCTGTAATACTAGATCTACAAGATATAGCAGACATAGAACAGTTAATCATGGCACCCAAACGTAAAACGATGGACAAAATCAATCCTGCCAAAAGGCAGAGAAAGGTTATGACATTGTGCGAAGAAAAAAAAAATCGAGTCGTTAGATACGCTGCAAGAGTAAAAGTGCGGCATTTGTTGGCCGCAATTACTGGATCAATGAATCGACTGTGCGGTGAATGTTGAGTCAAATATCCATTCAAGTGTTCCCGTTCCGCAAAACACAAATGTCTCATTCCAGTCCCGTGATCATCATATTGAAAGGATGGAAAAAGCTTAATGTATGGATCGAGGACCAAACAGAAAAAAATGCCTTTGAGTGGAACGGTGTAAGAGAGAAACCATTGCAAATTTACCAAGGCTCCAGTTCAACCATGACTCATGGAACTAATCGAGGTGAAGGGATTTATGCAGGATTAGGTTTTTAACGCCGAAGACGCAGGATTCTTTGGAACGAGGATGCCATCTCGTACCTTCCTCTACATGCAGGGAAGATCTGCTCTGGGTCACGGGTCACGGTGGCTAAGGATCGTTTTACCCTTCTTCGACGTGGCAATGCAGCGGGTGACTTCGTTGTGCTCCCGATGATCCAACAGCCAATGCAAGTTCCACATCCACATCTTTCTAACCTTCACACTCCCACCTCCCACATCATCATCATCTCTGAGCTAAGTCTTGTATTTTCTATTTATGGCAGAGTACAGTACAAACGAGTACGTAATATGTTTACCCTCACCCAACTCGCTGGTTTTGAATAAATTTAAAAGGTAAAACTCTTGTGTTTTTGTTTATCTTATACCGCATTTATTTTAGTTTTATGTATATTTCAATGCTAACATACTATATATATATATATATATATATATATATATATATATATATATATATATATATTTACATATATATATATATATATACATATATTAATATTAATCTATATATATATATATATATATATATATATATATATATATATATATATATATACGATATATACACACACACACACATACATATAAATTATATATATACACACACACATACATATAAATTATATATACATATATATATATATATATATATATATCTACATATATACATATATATATATATCTACATATATATAAATATATACATATATATCCGGATTCGGATCCGACTGCGAGAATTTTTTTAGTGAGTCTTCACCATTGAGAGGTCGGGCCAAAAATGATATATACAGCATGATATTTCAAAAAGGTGTGGACGGATTCGGACGAAACTTGGTGGACAGGTTGGGCGTGTCACAAGGATGAATTGATTAGATTTTGGTGAAGATCTGAATCCTGATCTGGATACGAGAATTATTTAATTTTCAAAGTGATCCTTCACCATTGAGAGATGGGGCCAAAATCGATATAGTACTATACTAGACGACCCATGAACCTGTTGGGTTGCTGTTGTGACAGCAGTTGATAAAAAAATCATTTCAAAAAAAAAAGATAGCTCCAGTGAACTATACCACTGAGGTTGTTTGCATTGCTTAAATTCTCCCGAAGAGTACTTGACTGAATCGTGAATTGATTTTTTAATAATTTTTTTCGTTTCCCTATTTGTATGAAGCTTGATACTGCACACCACAGGCGAATGGTGAGTAAGGTGGCCTGAAAATTTTTGCGCTATCGTCTACCGTTTTGGCTGTATTTCGGGAACATACATACATATATATACATATACATACAAGATGAAAGTTTTAGTAATATATCAATGGCATGATATTTCAAAAATGTAATGGGCCGATATGTTCTTGTGGATCAGCATTGCGTGGCAGAGATATGCCCTCCACCGAGTGCCCTTCTCGTTAGAGAATGCAGCCGTGTAGAACAGAAATGTCGAGGCTCATTGAATATCTGGATAACACAGGGCAATGCACTGACACACCTACCCAGTGCTTCCAAAAGCACTGCTGTATCTCACCTCAGATGAGTTACAAACATGCCATGTTGAAAATGCCCTAAACTGAGTTTAAAACTATACAAGTCAAAGGTAGCATATTCACCTTTGAGTTGTACTGTCTGAGTTGGATTCCCCACACGCCTATAAACTGTCACCCCAGCCGGCGGTCCTGTCTGCTAACATTCATTGGTGGATGTTAAAGATACTGTGGTACCAGATGAAAATACTCAGCCATTGCATGTTGGTAACCTTGTGCCAAATTCTACTCTTGCCTGAATTACAGGTGGCACTGCATCTGATGGGTTCAAGCTCTCATTGAATAAGTTAAATGATGAAAATTTACTCTTATTTCTGATGAAAAATAAAATCAAGTAATTAAAAAGCATGGAATTATTAAAGATCGTTTCAAAATCAAAATTTATAAATAATCTATGAATAGAAAGGTTGCTGTGATGGTTGGTGGTCCCATATAACCTTACGAAGGTCAACAGCACGACTGATGCATTTCTATGGACAAACAGACCAGATTGTGCACATCTTCTCTCTGGACCTGATTCCCCAAGAAGCCGTGGCATTCAAACTCGCACCCATGAAGGCAATGCATCAAGGATGGCCTGTTTAGCATTCGCATCTGAACTGATAGCTCATGATGCTCAGAACCCAGGTTCAAAATCATAAAACTATATACTGTATACAAAAAAGTGCATACTGCCGCCCTCAGGGCCGGAGTGCCCTTCTCGGCTGACTCTCAGCGAGAAATCCAAAAACAAATTTAAGATAAAATTCTTTCGCATTCAAGATTTAAAATATATATATATATATATATATATATATATATATATATATATATATATATATATATATATATTTCATGGAAAACTGAAGTATACACCGAAAAGTTGGTGTCGATTAGCCCAAGGGTCTCCAAGTATTTACTGGACAAACATACATACAAACACCGCTCTGTTTTTTACGTTAGATATAGAGGTATACGTATTTGTCCCGAGGATCCTAATGTCCTTATAATTCACATTCAAGTACGCTGTCTACGAATATTATCCTGTCTGTAATTTATGTACAAGCTCCTGCATAAACCTTAGATTAACATTAAAAAAACAGATATTAAAAGCCTTTAACCCACTCGACTACGAAGCTGCTTAGAGCAAATTAAATATAATTGATCTTTGTATCCCACATGGGCGAGGAAAATTTAACGTCTATTATATTTAAGATTTGCAAATACAAGCTAATGCTTCACCAACAGGGACATTAAGGGTGGGGGAAGAATGTGGAAGGGAGAGAGGAGGAAAGGGAGGCAGGAGAGGGGAGAGGAGGGAGGGGAAACTAGGAAGAGGGGAAGAGCAAGGAAGTGGGTGAGGTGGGAAGATGAGAGAGAAATGCCTCACCAAACGTTGCTATAAACTGAGGGAGGGATGGGTACAAGGCAGTGTGACCACTCCTTGGCTTTTTTCACAAGATCTTGGCTATTCGTTGTTCACCTTGGCATCTTGGTTTTCTATTATCATCGCTTTTCCGACACCTTGTGAATTCTTGGCTTTTTTCATTGGCTCACCTTGGCATTTATGAAAATGAGGAGTGGTCACACTGGTACAAGGAAGGGTGTGTGTGTGTGTGTGTGTGTGTGTGTGTGTGTGTGTGTGTGTGTGTGTGTGTGTGTGTGTGTGTGTGTGTGTGTGTGTGTGTGTGTGTGTGTGTGTGTGTGTGTGTGTGTGTGTGTGTGTGTGTGTGTGTGTGTGTGTGTGTGTGTGTGTGTGTGTGTGTGTGTGTGTGAGTGAGTGAGTGAGTGAGTGAGTGAGTGAGTGAGTGAGTGAGTGAGTGAGTGAGTGAGTGAGTGAGTGAGTGAGTGAGTGAGTGAGTGAGTGAGTGAGTGAGTGAGTGAGTGAGTGAGTGAGTGAGTGAGTGAGTGAGTGAGTGAGTGAGTGAGTGAGTGAGTGAGAGAGAGAGAGAGAGAGAGAGAGAGAGAGAGTGAGTGAGAGTGAGTGAGAGAGAGAGAGAGAGAGAGAGAGAGAGAGAGAGAGAGAGAGAGAGAGAGAGAGAGAGAGAGAGAGAGAGATATTTTATTAGGCGGAGGGAGCGATGAGGGGACAGAGAGAGAGAGAGGGGGTGAGAAGAGAGAAAGGTGAGGGGAGGAGGGTGGGGTTAGCAAAGAGAATAATATGTTATGCTTAATGACTGAAAAAAAAACACACAAACACTAGAGAGGAGGAGGGAAAGGAAAGGGGGGAGAGGGGCTGGGTCAGAAAGAGATAGAGGGGTGGGAGAGAGAAAGGGATGGGATGGGAGTGAGAAAGGGAGAAGTGTGAGAGAGGGGAAAGAGTGAGAGAGTGAGAGGGGAGAGATAGGGGAGGGGAAAAGGGATTCCGGCAGATGAGACACCCAGTTAACGTCCATCCGAGAGGCGGCACATACAAAATGAATCACCATGTTTGTGAAACATTAGGATGACAGTTTATAGCTGGGTCGTCTGTCTCTTTCTTTCTGTGTGTCTGTCTCTGTCTCTGTCTCTGGCAGCTCCTCCACCCCTTCCCCACTGTTCAGGGGGACTGTTAATGACTGACGGTTTCGTTTTGAATTTGGGGGGGCGGGGGGGGATAGAGAGGGAGAGGTGGGATTTTGATGGTTGTGGTTAAAATTGCTGTAAATCAATGTTAATCCAATCCCAAATATAAAATTAAAGATTTGATGCCATGTTTAACGTGACGAATTCCGGATGAAGGCCACCACAATCGATAACCATAAACAGAACCCAGTTCGTGCAAATAATCTATATGCAGAGATATACATATCCTCACAAGTGCATCAGAATGAGTACAGTTCTTTTCCCCTTGAAAATATTGGGACAGCAGTACGCTTCATCTGCCCAGTAAATGAGATTGCACTTTATTTTGTTTGTGTTGCAAAATTTCTCAGGTTACATTTCCCTATTTAAAATGTCGCACGGTCCTTTCATCTACGACCCTTCATAGTAATTACCTTTCCTAGTTTTGTGATTATTCAGCACCAAATATATTTATTTTTGTGCTGCTTATTTATGAATTAGCACTTTAATGTAGCCTATTGGACTGGCAGGATAGCCTTGAGGTATGTACACTCACATCCGAGAAGTCCAGCCTGGGTTTGTATCTTGGCCCGGATATAAACTGTCATCCTGGTGTTCCGCAAGCAGGATGAAGCATCATTCATAGTGTCGTATCTCGGATGGAGGTTGAACTGGGCGTCCCGTCTGCCGGCATCAGTTGGTGGATGTTAAAGATCCCACGGTGTCCTTCGCGAAAAGGAGGCAAGCCATTGCTGAAACCCTATCCAAAATTCCAAATTCCTGCTCCAACTCCAGGAGGCACTGCACCAGTAGCACAGTCACGCGAGTCGCAAAATAATGCAACTAGCTTTCATGTTCTGCATAAAAAAAACAAAGATGAGAAGCCTATGATCAGTCTATCGCAGCATGAAGGTCTTCCTCAACATGTTGTGGGTGCAGTCATGCTCACTGTGCTTGCCAAGCATGGGTTGAGGAGAGAATTTCGTTCAGAATTTGTAATTTGTTCAGGGTGCCCGTGATAACTTGCTTCGTCTTCGTGAAAGTCAACGTGGGACCATCAACGTCCGCCAACGACCAGAGCTGACAGATGGATCCTCCAGCTTGACATCCATCCGATGGATGGCACACACCTTGATGCATCGATCAGCACGTGAAATGCCAGGATTACAGTTTATAGCTGGGTCGACAATGAAGGCAAGGCTAGATAGGTCATAGGTCAGTGTGCACACCTCTAGAGTCGAGGCGATCAACCCGTGGAATTGTTCAGTGTGTAAAGAGTATGAAAACTCTGTAAAACGCATCAAACTTTTGCAACAGCAGTGATCATGGTAAATTGTCCTTCACATTTTCCAAGATTTATGGTTGTGCATCGATTCCTGTTTCGTTCCTCATTTCTCATTTAACCTACAGGTTGTGGACCAAAAATGGAAACACCTGGGTAAATGAGGGGTACCAAGCAACGGCTTACACACAGGTGTGGCCCATGTGGTAATTAAGCAAATAACATCCTAGCATGCTGAGGGTCATGTATAAACAAGCTGCACAGGACTGGTTGCTTATAATTTTGGCAAGCATGTCTGCAAGAAAAGACCCCCCCCCCCCAATGCCCGCATCTCCAGAGCACATGTGGTCGCCCAATGCTTGATATGATGAGCATGACACTGATGTTATTCGTATATCATGGCCGTCTCAGTCACCAGATCTGAACTCAATCGAGCATTTATGGGATATTCTGGAACGACGCCTCAAACAGGCACGAGTCGATTGACTTTCCCGTGGAAGAATTGTGCCGCATCCCTCCTGCAGAATTCCACACGCTGGTGGACTCTATTCCGCGGCGCATACAGGACGTACTGGCCGCACGTATGCGACCAACTCAAGACAAACAGAACTGAACGGCACTCGCTAGAGTGCATATCTGCACCAGGTCGAACAGTTTATGATTTGTATCACAGCGATAGGCCAGACCTGCATCCGGTCCGTTCATCCTTGTCGCACAAAAATCCCATCGGCTTGTTCTTGTCGCCCACCAGGTTTTGTTAGCATCCGGACATAACTTTGAGATATCGTGCTAAATTTCGCTTTTCGGCCGATCGATCAATGGTGAAGAATCACTCAAAAATTGTTGTATCCAGATCTTCACCAAAATCGCATCAATTCTTCCATGTCACACAACCAACCTGCCCACCACATTTCGTCCGAATCCATCCACATCCTTTTGAGAGATCCTGCTCACAGACAAACAGACAGGGATGAAAACATAATTTGCACACACTTTCAGTGGCAGAGGTTAATTATTTGTTTTGAAAAATGAATTATTCATTATTTTTTGTAACCTACTTGCTTCATGGCCTCCATACCACTAATCGGCTCTTCCACGAGTCATCTTGCTACCTCCGCCTCCGAAGGTGTACAGAGGTTATCTATTCACCCGTGTTTGTGTCTGCGAGCAGGACATCTAAAAAAAGTTGTGGACGGATTCAGCTGAAACTTGGTGGACAGGTCGGGTGTACGACAAGGACGAATCGATTCGACTTTGGTGAAGATCCGAATCCGGACGTGGATACGATAATTTTTTGATTTCTTGAGTGATTCTTCACCATTGACAAATACGACCAAACACTATATAAAAGCACGATATTTCAAAAAGTTGTCGACGGATTATAACTAAACTTGGTGGATGAGTTGGGTAGGTGGCAAGAACAAGCCGATTCGATTTTGCTTCAGGTCTGGAATCAGATCCGGCTTTTCAGTCGGATAGATACAAAACGTAAAGTGTTCAGCCTGGCGGAGACATGTGGTGCGCTCTCCTGAGTGCCATTCCAGTTGTTTTTGTTCTAATTGCTCTACCATCCTTACACTCTTCTATAATAATCCCTTGTCTTCGTTTATCTGTTTTAGTTTTATCAATTTAGCCTCTCACCACCAAGGGGTGTACATAATATGTAGATGGCACCTGAGACTGGTAGTGATAGTCATAACAACAAAGGCAACAGTGTATCTCATAAGAATCACACAAATATGTTTACAATAAATACATAAAAAACAATCAAAAGTTTAAGATATTTAATAATAATGCCCACAAACTTAAACACTAAAATTAGTCTGTTCATACAACACATCAAAGACTGGCACGATCATTCAAGAGTGAGCGCACTCACCCTTGACCAACGTCGCTTGGGTTTGATTCCCGACCTGACTATAAACTGTCACCCTGGTTCTTCGTAGGCACGGATGTTGCATCAGTGAGTATGCTGTCAGATGTTCATTAAGCCGGGTGAAAGATCTCACGGTGTCTTTTTACGAAGAGAGGGTTATCACAGGCATCCTGAACAAATTAAAAATTAATTTACGTACCCATCTTTAAATAGTTGAACGGTCAGGAACAGCCAGCTAGTTCGTGAAAGACTTCAGCTGACAACCCTCTGTAAACCACCAACCTCAAAACTAATGGGACATGGCATGATGAATGGGAGACATGATGATGGTGGGAGACATATTGATGACAATCATCATCAACTCCTACCAGTGAAATTCATCTGATGGAAGTACAGATCGGGAACATCATTTCCTTCATTCATAACCTTGTTGTCCATTCCCTCCACACCTCTTCGTACACTGAAGAGCTCCTCGGTGTTCATTCTCAGATCAACGGGTCCACAAGATAAACATTAATGTACAAGATGAATACCTCTTATCTTCCTTTCTTTCCTGGAAGTTTAGGAATGGCTGTCTGTATGAGCTTCGTGTGGCTCTACTTACGGTTGAAACAAGTTGTGTTGGAATATAATAGAAGTAAAAACATTTCTCCATCTAACTTTCCATTTTTTTTTCTGGTGTTCTGCCCTCAGGCAGGTTCAGCGAGTACTGCCAAAGCCGGTTTACACTTGGTGGTATGCCATTGTGACAGTCGGGGATTTGTAATTCGTTCAGGGTGTCGGCGACAGCTCTCCTTCTGTTGGGGAACGACACCGTGGGATCTTAACCTCCACCAAATCCAGCACGCTGGACACCCAGTTTAACGTCCGCCCATCCGAGGGATGGCACGCAATCTTCTTCTTCACTTGACTGAAATTATTCCCACGTTCTTGTGGGGTTGGCCGGAAAAAAAAATTTTGGACCAAAGTCTTTCACGAACTGACTGGCCACTTCGACGAAATGATGGCAGGAACTTGTGCGTTTCTGGGTGCCGGCGATAGCTCGCCGACTCTTCGTGAAGGACTCCCATGGGGGCGTCAACATCCACCAACGAATTCCGGCAGCCGGGACTCTTGTTTAACGTCCATCTGAGGGACGGCACACCCAGTGATTAATCTGTTGATAGCCGGGTCGGGATTCGAACCCAGACTAGACTGCTTCAAGAAAGCGCACGTCCCCTCGAGTCTCGGCCATCCTACCAACCCAATATTTATGTCCAAAATTCTCAATAAGAAGTGTTTATAGTCCCTTCACCATCCTGTAAACAAGAGGTTCAACTAAACTCTATTACCAAGGTAAAAACTCCATGACTGAGGTAAACTCCATGACTGAGGTAAACTCCATGACCGAACTAAACTCCATGACTGAGGTAATCTCCATGACCGAGGTAAACTCCATGACTGAGGTAAACTCCATGACCGAACTAAACTCCATGACTGAGGTAAACTCCATGACCGAGGTAAACTCCATGACCGAGATAAACTCCATGACTGAGGTAATCTCCATGACCGAGGTAAACTCCATGACCGAGGTAAACTCCATGACCGAGGTAAACTCCATGACCGAGGTAAACTCCATGACCGAGGTAAACTCCATGACCGAGGTAAACTCCATGACCGAGATAAACTCCATGACTGAGGTAATCTCCATGACCGAACTAAACTCCATGACTGAGGTAAACTCCATGACTGAGGTAAACTCCATGACTGAGGTAAACTCCATGACCGAGGTAAACTCCATGACCGAGGTAAACTCCATGACCGAGGTAATCTCCATGACCGAGATAAACTCCATGACCGAGATAAACTCCATGACTGAGGTAATCTCCATGACCGAGGTAAACTCCATGACCGAGGTAAACTCCATGACCGAGGTAAACTCCATGACCGAGGTAAACTCCATGACCGAGATAAACTCCATGACCGAGGTAATCTCCATGACCGAGGTAAACTCCATGACCGAGATAAACTCCATGACTGAGGTAATCTCCATGACCGAGGTAAACTCCATGACCGAGGTAATCTCCATGACCGAGATAAACTCCATGACCGAGATAAACTCCATGACTGAGGTAATCTCCATGACCGAGGTAAACTCCATGACCGAGGTAAACTCCATGACCGAGGTAAACTCCATGACCGAGGTAAACTCCATGACCGAGATAAACTCCATGACTGAGGTAATCTCCATGACCGAGGTAAACTCCATGACCGAGATAAACTCCATGACTGAGGTAATCTCCATGACCGAGGTAATCTCCATGACTGAGGTAATCTCCATGACCGAGGTAATCTCCATGACCGAGGTAAACTCCATGACCGAGGTAATCTCCATGACTGAGGTAATCTCCATGACTGAGGTAAACTCTTATGCCTGAAGTAAACTCCATGACCGAGATAAACTCCATGACCGAGATAAACTCCATGACCGAGATAAACTCCATGACTGAGGTAAACTCTTATGCCTGTAGTAAACTCCATGACCGAGATAAACTCGATGACTGAACTAAACTCCATGACTGAGGTAATCTCCATGACCGAGGGAAACTCCATGACCGAGGGAAACTCTTTTAACTGAGATAAACTCTTATGACTGAGGTAAACTCCATCCCTGAGGTAAACGCCATGACTGAGGTAAACCCTACGATGTTCCGTGCGTTGCTCTGTTCGAAGCACGATTTCACCGCTCAGGTGAACAAAACAACGACCGGACAGGTGAGTGAGGGTTGGAGACGAGGACAATCACGAGAGGACACAGAAACCACGAACAGGAGGAAGTAAACACCATGAGCTCCCACACCCGTTTTATGGACCTCGACAGTTGTTGTTGTTTAATGGTTCCTTGCACGTCATCGATCACAGACACACGGGGATCACCGTCGAATCAAATCGAGCTACTGCGAGCTCCCGGTCTTTCAACGGTTACGAAATAACACGGGTGACTGTGAAACAGCGTGAAATAAATGAACGACACACGATCAAGTGTTACCGCACAAACAGCAATGCCATGACACACAAACACCGTTTGAAATCACTGCCATATCATCATCGGAGAAGATTCTTGAATAGGATCAATCGGTAGTTAAAGGAGGTTGGTACCCGAGCCAAGCGGACGAGCTTACCCGAGCGCTCCATGACAAGGCCGTCGATACGTCAAAGCTGGTTCTCACTCACTTCAGCCGAGCCTGACGGGGGGCTGCGCGTTTTCCAGTGAACAAACCGTCCACGTAGCTCTCAAAACGAGCATGGACGCCACGACCTCCGTCCGTACCAAGAAAACGATTTATTAAAACCACCCCCCCTTACGTACAGGCGAATTAACCTCCACTCGGAGCAAGCACCATCGAATCGAGTCAGAGGAACACAAGATCTCGGCCGAATCCAAATCTCGCGATAACACCGACAGCGCCCACGCGAGCCACGTGTTTTCCTCGTTTTGGCCACACCCCTCCCGGAAGTAGGGCGGACGTGGCGCGAAAATGTGAACAGTTTATTGGGAAGATAAACAAAACGGCAAAACATAATACTGCACAATCGAGCGAACCTTTTATTTCCACCACTATAAACGATTTCATTTTAAATACAGGAGGAGTGTGCAAAAAAAAGGGGAGAAAAAGAAAATCATTACCGATGTTTCCTTAATTATAAACCCCAGGCTGAAAGACGAGACGAACAGCACTTTTTTTAAACAAGGAAATACAGGACCACATACACATTTTACAACAGCAGGTAATTGGCAATGAGGATGGAAACGCAATACGATGACGAAGCATCAAGGTGCTGAAACGGGCATATTCAGTTACTTTCAACATCCAAATCAAGTCCTTCCAAAGGGTGCAGAGCACCGTGCGACGCATCCCATTTTAATCGTGAACTCGAAAGGAAAGGAAAAAAAAAAAGTGCAAATGGGCAAAACCAAAACGAAAACAAAGATTAAGAGGCCCAAAGCACAAGTCTGTACAGCATGGAATGACTGGAATCAAAAAAAACACGGACGGAACCACCAAGCAGCAAAAAAAGAAAAGAAAATGAAGAAACAAATCGAAGTAAACTCAATGACATCTTTCTTGAGCCGCCACACAAAGTTCAAGCAATGCTGCGGATCCGCTTCCACGGTAAATTTGCACTGGATAAACAAAAACAGCAGGAGTGGGGGTTGGAGAGCAGAATGGAAATTTCCACCGTGGGTGCAGTACTAGCGGGAGATGCAGCTCCGGACTCAATCTCCCATCTTCGCTCTGGACGTCTGAAAAGAGACGAGGGCAAAAGGGCAGGAGCAGGGGGAAGGTGATAAAGCTCGACACAACTTGCCACTTGCGGAATGGTCACCGATGTTTACTGGCCGTGTTCCTCCTGTCATTGGAACACTAAAAGCTCCACTTCAAGTCTTTTATTTATTTTACATTGATCTGAGGCTCATGGTAGAGTATGTATGGTACATATCACATTCAGGAAGACATTAGTGTCCAATGACATGAATTACAAGAACATGAGTAGATAATGGACAAACACAAGGAATAGGGGATTTTAACCTTTGTTCCACACATTATGACACCTTAGATAGATCAAATATATATACACTTTTTTTTTTCTTCCACCCAACTCGAGACCCAATCATCCTTCTCCCCATCAAAAGCAAAGTGATGGAATCCTTCATTGCTTCAAGCCTTATCCAACTCACGAATCTCCGATCATCCGTTTGGCTTCCATCCCGGTTATCCCACCAAGAACATTTTGCTTATCCAAACTCCATGAAAGGGTGCTCACAATCTAAAATTGAACTGTGTTGGGTGTGTTGTTACTAAGCCCGGCCGTGGACCACCGATCCATCCATCGTGGATGGTGGGGAGCCAGAGGCCTAACTCGGGGTGAGATCTTCAGGAGCTAGTTACAGCACGAACAGAATCCCAGGATGCTGGTCATCATTAATTTCATGTGTAGCTTGTGGCTGCTGGTTTGCATCATTGCTGGGAGCGTGGCTGTGCCCCCTGCTGGTTTTGGGCAGAAATTTGGAATTTTGCCATAGTGCCAGTGAATACTCAGCTACTCTTAGAATGCTGGTGACAAATAATTTCAGTTTCTAAACCAACTTGTTGACAACTCTATCCTGTGCAGCATCGTACACCAGATTTCTGAGAGGCAGGCAACTTCAATGATATCTCTTTGCAGGTGAGGAAGGTGAAACAAAACAAATTACGCCCATCATACATTAACAGCAAGTAGAACAAAATAAATAAAGTGAAATCAAACGTTAACGTTAAGAAGCCCACCATGAATACAAACAATGGAAACAACATCGGAGGTATACGAGAATAAAAAAAAACAAGCGGGATGAGCAACAACGGTGCCGAAGGATATACAAATTTGACACTATCAGCATAAAATATATTACACTCACACGGTGGTATCAACTTTAAAACAAGATATAACGTGCGAGTAAAATGTCGATGTGAAACTCTACTTGGATATGATAATAAGGACATGAAAAAGGAGGGGGAAAATATCACAAGAGATGATAAAGAAAAAGAAAGAATAAAGAGAAAAAAATAGAAAGGAAAGCCAAAGGAAGAAAAAGGAGGATGAGTAGAAATTAAGTTTGAGGAGACATGGGAAAATAAACAAAAAAAAAGACGAAGAAGAAGAAAAGTAGAATGGAGAAACAAGGGGTGGAAATTATCTACAAATCATGGTCAACTTTGGTACCGGTGTGATTTTGGACAATGATTTATAATATTCAGACATCATTGATTGTATGGACAAGATATGGAAGAGGTTAATGTAGCTTCCTTTTGAAGAGTACATTAGGTTAATTTCGGTGATTATAAGAGGTTAATTTCGGTTATTAAACAAGGTCAATTTTGGTGATTATATGAGGTCAATTTCAGTTCGTTTTATGATCAGATGAGGTTAATTTCAGTGATTAGGCGAGGATAATTTCAGTGAGTAGACAAGGTTAATTTCAGTGATTAGACGAGATTAATTTCAGTGATTAGACAAGGTTAATTTCAGTGATTAGACGAGGTTAATTTCAGTGATTAGACGAGGTTAATTTCAGTGATTAGACGAGGTTAATTTCAGTGAGTAGACGAGGGTAAGTCTAGTGAGTGGACGAGGGTAATTCTAGTGAGTGGACGAGGGTAATTCTAGTGAGTGGACGAGGGTAATTCTAGTGAGTAGATGAGGTTAATTTCAGTGATTAGACAAAGTTAATTTCAGTGATTAGACGAGGATAATTCTAGTGAGTAGACGGGATAATTTTAGTAAGTAGATGAGGTTAATTTCAGTGATTAGACAAGGTTAATTTCAGTGATTAGACAAGGTTAATTTCAGTGATTAGACAAGGTTAATTTTGGTTTGTTTTACGATTAGTTGACATTAATTTCAGTGATTAGGTGAGGTTAATTTTGGTTTATTTTGATGGCTCGATGACATTCATTTCAGTGATTAATAATAATAATAATAATAATAATTGGAACCATACTCTGTACAGAGAGTGTCGGTGCTGCCGAAGCAGTTTCCTGGGCTATTGGGCACAATCCTGGACGGATCGCCACTCCGACGCAGGATACTCGAATGGCTCAATTATCTCAGCAAGCTGGTACTCAATTTGCCGACCTCAGAAGGATGACAGGCTGAGTCAACCCCCTGGTGTATAAATTCAGCGGCCAACAGGGCTTGAACTTAGGAACCCAGGATCCCAAGCCGCCACCCTAACCGCTAAGCCAACGCCAGGCTTTTTAATTTCAGTGATTAGGTGAGGTTAATTTTGGTTTATTTTGATGGTTCGATGACGATAATTTTTGTAATTAGGTGAGGTTAATTTTGGTTAGTTTTACGATTAGATGAGGTTAATTTCAGTGATTAGATGAGGTTAATTACAGTGGTTAGACGAGATTAGTTTCACTTTGTTTTAAGATGACATGAGGTTAATTTCAGTGATTATAAAGGGTTAATTTTGGTTGCTTTTGATAATTAGATGCACCCCACATGTTTTAGAGTAGTTTCTGCTTCAAATAGGTGGCCGGTCAAGCATTGCCGTCATTTACAATGGAACGGAGAAAACAAAGAAAGAATGGATTGATTGAGGACTGCTTCATACCGGCAACACGTAAAGGTGTGTTGTAATTGTCTATCATTCAAATAGGCAATTATATTGTTGTGGTTACCAAATTCGCAAACCACCATTCAGGTCCCTTAGGTGAGGTATCTCGGTAAGTATATGTGTAGTTAGGCCCAAACCCGTTGTCTAGTGGGAATACATGTCATTTATGCGTGCTGCGACTCTTCAGGATAGCCGTTTTTCTTTCTCTATCTTTATTTTGGACCAACCGCCATTGTTACCACCACCAGTCACAACATCAACCACCAACCACAACGCCGCTTCACCACTACCGCCACGACCTTCACGTCACACCTCGCAACCGTCGCATCGCCACCGTTCTTGCGCCGCTTGTGGGTACCGGTGTTGGACTCGTGCAGGGCGCGCGCCGAACAGCGTGTACAAAACCACGGATTTTCTGCTTCAAAAACGGATCAAAAACGACACACGCCCACTTTTGTGCCGTCCAATCGGTGAGCGAGGGGCGATTTGGCCCCGCCTCCAGGGCGTTGGAGGGCGATCGCTATATGCAAATTTATGGATCAAAAAGCATTCACGCCCACTTTTTCTCGGGCCAATGGGGAGCGAGGTGAAAGGTCGAAGGGAGGGGGTCAAAGATGAGAGAGCGAAGCCACGGGGCTTATATAAGCGATCGCGTTCGTCAGTCAAGTGAATTGAGAGTTAAGACTTCGCAGTCGGTGGAGTTGGGAAGAAGAAGCAAGAAGGAGTTGGTCGTCGTCGTGTGCGTTGGAGTCGGAGCGAAGGGGACGGAGCTGTGGAGAGGCGGCTTAGGCAGACGAGGGGGTGCTCGCGTCGTGCCGGGAGCTGCACACCAGGGAGGCCGACGGAGCGACCTGGCCGAGGTGGACACGCTCGTCGCGGGACTCGAGGCAGAGTAGAAATCCTCCTTTCCCCCCGAGCATCAGCAACCCCCTCCTGTTTCCCCCCGCGCTGAGATAGTGCGACCAAGGGGGCCCCTTTCCCACCCCCTACCAGACACTGCCCGCGAGGCCCGCGGAGTTGAGGCACCATCGCCGCTCCGCGTCTCATCACCAGACGGGTAGGCCCGACCCGGTCTCGGCCTCAGGCCTGCCTCATCTTTGAGGGTGTTCTCTTTTCTTTTGTTTTTTGGAATGTGTGTTGTCGGCGCCGTCTGTGAAGTAAAATTGTATAAGTGTTGCCGTGTGCTCGCGTAATCGGTATTAGATCTGCATTGTCGCATTTGCTTTTTGTGTAAAATTGCATTGTGTTTCTCTTCTTTTCTATGTGCTTTTGGTGGAATTGAATGTGTGTGCTTTCCGTTCAGCGCGAATAAATGTGCTTTGTGTTGAACTGTTTCCCGCTTCGCTTCGTCATTTCTCTCATTGAATCCTCATCTTGCTTCACGTAAAGGGTTGGTAGTGGGCTGAATACGCCCGATAATTAATCGAACCGTCGAGGCCGACGATAACACCGCTCGGTTATCCCGATAGTACGGAACGGGTCGCTTAAGTGGCCCGTGTCCGAAGTCGACCTGCGGCGAGGTGCGATCGCCCGGTCTACCCTCCGCGTGGGTACTTAGGTAGGTCGAATTTGGCGAGCAACCCTATCCCACGCGGGGGCTGATTGGCTCGATCGCGGTGAGACCGAAAGGTCCACCCGTGACTGGTTCCCGGCGTTAGTCCGAGAGGGTCACGACTGGATTGTCCGTCCGGTGGGCGACGTGCCGCGATTCGAGTTACGTGGCCGTCAGCACGCCGGCGGGCGCGAATCCGTAACAATATATTTGAACTGTGGCAGTTGAATATACAATGAGCTGTGATGTGATGTCACTGTAGTACAAGTTCTTCCTTCTTACTGTTGTTTGAGGAGAATGTGCACCTCTTACAATAATGATGGACATTTGTTATGGACGTTCCAAACATTATTGCAATATCTTACAATATTGCAGAGTGAGGATT
Source organism: Eptatretus burgeri (assembly GCF_056783735.1). NCBI lineage: Eukaryota > Metazoa > Chordata > Myxini > Myxiniformes > Myxinidae > Eptatretus > Eptatretus burgeri. The sequence goes on from NC_140961.1 coordinate 28,860,762, forward strand.
TTGAAGTGAAAGTGGATGTTCATCAGGAGTCAGTCTTGAGCCCAATCCTGTTCATCATGGTTCTTGAGGCTATAATCACAAGAATTTAGAGGAGGCTTACCTTGGGAACTCCTGTTTGTTGATGACCTGACCTCGTGCTGATAGTTGACAGGGTGGAAGAGGTAATGGGTAAATATACAGTATGGAAAGAGGATATGAAGACCAGAGGAAAATGCATACAGGGAAAACAAAAATACTAATTGGTGGTGTGGGGGTAGGAAGTGTGGAAAAAGAAAAGAAAAGAGGTGGCAGCCCTGTGCTATCTGCAGAAAAGGTGTAGGTAGCAATTCAATATTGTGTAAATCTTGCAACTTCTGGGTGCACAAGAGGTGTAGTGGCATCAGGGGTAGATTGTAGGTGGTTCCTGACTTCAAATGTGCTGTTTGCGCAGGTAATCAAGTGGCTCCAGTTCGAGTGGAAAGGTTAGTTTATGGGGGATATATCTCTGGAATGTGTAGATAAAATCCGTTACCTTGGTGATGTGATTTGTGCAGGTGGTGTTGTGGAAGCAGCAGTGAATGCAAGAATTAGAAGTGGCTGGAGGAAGTTTAGGGAGCTGTTACCCCGATTGACATAAAGACGGACCGCTCTCCAATTGAAAGGGAAAACTTTATACAGCTTGCGTTCGAAGCGTGATGTTGTATGGCAGTGAAACATGGGTGATCAAAAAGGAGGATGAACGGAGGTGTGAACGAAATGAAATGAGAATGGTGAGGTGGATGTGTGATGTGACACTGAGGGATAGGAAACCAAATGTGGAATTTAGAGATAGGTTTGGTATAGAAAGCATTTGTGAGGTTATGCGTAGGGGTAGGTTCAGATGGTTCGGACATGTGGAAAGGATGTGGGTGGGTAGTTGTGTGTAGAGGTGTATAAATATGAATGTGAATGGAAGAAGAGCTGGAGACCATCAGAGGAAAACATGGGATGTGTTGCTGAGAGACGATCTTCGAGTTAAAGGACTAACACAGTAAAAGGGCTAGCAAGGGATGGTGCAGCCTGGAAAGTAGCCATGAGGTGAACCACGGCTTACACGTGCAAGCATGGGAAATGGCTGTAAAATGATCATCATCATCATCATGATTATGATGATGGACAGCAACTACCCCAACAACACAACCACAATCCAAGCAGTAACCATCACATGTTGAATTTTAAAGCTTCATGTTTGAAATAAACAATCTATTTTGTACGGATCTATGCCTGAGGGGTTAAATGTCAATTGTATTTGATACGTGTTCTTACATGCCCATTACTAGACTCAACAGGATTAATTTAATCCACAAAAGACAACCGAACCCCAAGTCCTTGTACATGTTCAAGATGTTCAAAGAACTACACGAAACATGTACGGTATCCACAGAAGTGTAGGCTTTGTGTAAATATGTCAATTCTCTCATTGTAAACATAGACTGACACTTCTCAGATTGCTCATAAGTTTGTTTCTTCTTTTGTAATCTTTGATTCAATCGTTGTGCCATCATCTTACTTGCCCAGTTACAAAGAATATGGCTATCAGCAGATTTAAGACGTGGCAAGTCATTTCTCGAGGGGGCCTCGTGAGTGGAAAAGGCCAACAGGTAGACGGCGTGCCTCGTGGTTTCAGCAGGTTGATCGGCATCTCAAGGATATGGGGATGAGCCAGGCATCTACCTGGGGGGTGTCAGACGGAGGCCCCTGGAGTACCGATGGAAAGGACGCAGCGACGTGTTGCTCCGCGCATGCTCCCATACCTGACCGAACTCAAGTCATTTCTACCAGCAAGATGAGTCTGATTTCAGAGAAAAAGGACAATGGAGCTGAAAGCAGAGTGTCAGGGGAAGAAATATCACATAACGATGTTATGAAGCCAAATATGCCTGAAGATGTGACGTCTGGAACAGCAGTGATGACTGCTACTGAATGATTGCTGACTCACCTTCTGAGAAATGCCACGATGAAGCACTTTACCCTGATCTTGCATATATTGCCGAGATAGTTGCATTACTTCCCGTTTCAAATGCCTGACCTGAGAGGGGTGCCAGTACTTCAAACACTGTCAAAAGAAGACTCTGAAACAGGTTGACTGGCTCAATGTTGAAAGTTATTGTCCATGTTTGTATTCATGGTCCAGCACCTGATTCAATAGCATATCAAGCTATTGTCAAAACTGCTGTGCACTTGTGGCTGAAAAAAAAGAGAAATCGAATGAAACTGCCAACAAAATCTCACATTCAGGTGAACCAAGTATCCAATGCAGGGCATGCCATGGATGTGACTCCAACACAAATTCAGGATGCCGACGTGTACACAGATCCCAAAATGTACTGGACAGAGTCTGAAACCTCAGAATAAGTTGAACTTGTTGCAAAAGAGTCTATTTGCAAGTCTGACAAGGATGATTCTGACAAGGACTCAGATTGGTCTGGATTGTTGATGTTAGTTCTATCTATCTTCAATGTATGGCCAGCCCGTGCTGTCAGAAACATGTTCGGAAGACAGTTGGTAGCTGCTCTTGTTTGACTTTTTTGAAAATACATTTTGACTTTTTAAGGCTGAAAATTTTGTGTGTTGCCGCCCTTTAATTGCTCAGAATGCAGGAGTTTTCATTGAGAATTTCATTATTTTCTGGGGTATGGCGGGGGGGAGGGGTGGAGGATGCTGGGTAAGAGGGAGGCGATAAAAGTCAGCTGCCTACTCAAATACTTCATGAGAACCATGACACCAAAAGCATCAGCATATATTTCTACTTACAGTTTTAATGATATTCAAATGGCGACAATCTTTATACCCCATTTATCTTCTCATTTTAATCAGACGATTATTCAAGCCGTCAAAAGTTTTTCTTTTAATCGTTAATTTTCATCCCACTTTGCATGTGACGGGCTGCATCATGGAATCCACCATCCCAATTTTTCCTCTCCCCCAACCTGCATTGTTACTCATCCCAAATCAATGGTATCTGTGATATCAGGACATGAGAGACACAGAAAGGCAGCGGAGGCACCGGGGGTGGGGTGACAAGACAGATGCATCTAAATGTTAAACTACACGAGAAAACAACCTCTCAGAGTAGACAGAGTACAAGCAGAGAGATATATCTAATATGAAAGAATAACATGAATAATTGGAAAAGAAAACAACAGGCATTATGACAAGCTGAACATGGTTACCTGCAATATGGATACAATGACACCGAAGAGGCCGATAGCAGAGCCAAAGATCTCCACGATAAGGATTTTGATGAACAGAGAGGGATTCTGGGCATCAGCGAGGGCTGCACCGCTTCCCACTATCCCAACGCATACTCCACAGAATAGGTTTGACAGCCCAACCGTCAGTCCAGCACCAAACATGGAATATGCTGCCAAGTGTAACAAAAAAAACAAAAAAAACATACAACATATAATTTGGCTTGTGTGGTTGACATAATATTAATAATAATGATAATAATAATAATAATAATAAAAATAATAATAATAATAATAATACAAATAGGTGGGTGGAAAGACTGGTGGCACAAAGTGATGTGAATATCAAGGACACATCTTAGAGAAAGATGCAAGACTTGAGAGAGGGGGTGAATGGAGTGTGGATCTGGACCTGTGCTGGATTGTAAAGTTTCAGGATGTGGTAAGCAAAAAAAAGGAATTTGAAACAAAGGAAGAATCAGTGAAATAGTTTTCAAAAAGGGAAGCAGGATCAGTGCTCTTCATGCCAGAAGCGATCTACAAAGTTATTAAATGGGACTTACAACAATATTGTAAAGTGTAGGGGTTACAAGGAAGTGAGGGAATGGTTCGGGATATAATGCGGCCCTTGTAAGAAATATACCACTTTGACTTGCTTCTCACCTGCATGATAGTTTTTATGTCCAATAGTCTTAGGAGTTGTACCGGTGAAACTCTGGTAAAGAGAAACATAACATTAATTCCAATTAGAGAGTTCATAGAACACACTACCCCACACAGTGTTCAAGTATATAATTCAATTGAAATAAAATGATTTTAAAGTTGGTTAAAAAAAATTCCGGAACTTTATCACTATTGAAGCAGTCATATATATATATATATATATATATATATATATATATATATATATATATATATATATATATATATATATATATATATATATATATATATATATATATATATATATATATGACATAATGCTTCTGGCAACTTCGTCAGCAGAGGCATTACGAAAAATTAAAAAATATTTATCCCAGAAGTTTACCGCCGTTGATGCAGTGGCTATTACATCACCCTATGAAACACTCCACATTAGTCCTTCATGCCTGTTGTTTGTGTCCTTTATGACATCCTTAAAAATAGTAAGTTTCCTGTTTGGATTGATTTTTAATATGGTTTGACTGCCAGCAAGAGTAAATAAAATCATCTCACTCTCTGCGCATGAGCGATCGGAACAAATTCAGACCCAAAGCACTGCTAAACTACAGGTTTGTTTTCCGATTCGTGTTCAAAATACAACATTCAATTGAAATCATGCAGTTCCTCAATCACAATCTGACATTTGTGGACAGACAGACAAAATGAACCAATTGCTTAGCCCTGTTTTTCGCTTCACACGTGGGATAACAAACAATTCCACATTAGACCGTGTACGTTTGCTATTCCCATGGCCAAGCAAATCAGCCCCGTACGCATGCAACTCCACCTCAGCCATGTTGCTGATGATGATCGCCATGATGATTCCATAAATGGCGACTGCCTCGCAGAAGATGATGCTGGAGGAGGAAAAGGGGAGAGTGGATTGAAGAAATGGGTCAGATAGTTTGTGACCACCCACTTTCCTCGTAACATTTTGCCTCAGTGTTTGAATGGCCTGCACCGATTACTAATGTCTTCATCATTCATACAAAAAGTACAGGATGTTTCATTAAAAATAAAAATAATAATAAAATAAACAGATAAAACCCAACCCCATTATTTAAAGTTAAGTGAAATGTGTATTTTTTAATACAACTTCTTTTTTCTGTTGCAGCTTTGTATGAAGCATCGTTTGGAGGAAAAACTGCAAACATCACACAGTCATCCTATTAATTTTGAAGATGGCATGGACAATTAAACAGAGGATCTTTATTGTGGTCTCACTTTGCCACAAAATCATTGAAACAGACTCAAACAGGATTCAGAAAGAGTTCAAGACCAGATTAGCCACAGATAAGTCTGCTATTTTTCGATTGATAAAGAGGTTCAAGTCCCACGGGACAGTACAAAATCTCAATTGCTCAAAGTCTGGTTGCCCGAGAACTGCAAGATCATGAGAAAACATTGAAGCGATCCGTGAAGCAGTTTTGAGGAGCCCCAGGAAATTTCTGCGGCGTCGATCTCACAAATTGAACTTATCTTTATCAAGTACACAAATAATTCTGAATCAGGAACTACAAGTGTACCCATAATCACATACAAGTGAAGCAAAAACTACCAAACAATGAGAAACAATTTCGTGTGATGATGTGTGACTGGTTCGAGGAAAAAATGTGAACAGAACAAAATTTTTCTGAGTAATGTGTGGTTTTCTGACGAGGCCCAATTTCTTTTAAGTGATCACGTTAACTCTAAAAACAACGTGCTTTGGGTTTTAGTTCTCCTGTTGACGTTCTTGAAAGGCCGTTGCACAGCCGGAGATGCGCTGCATGGGTTGCCATAAGCAAATCCAGAATCATTGGGCCTTTCTGGTTTCAAGCTAAAGAAGGGAAATCAGTAACTGTAACCACCAAACTGTACTTGAAAGTTATCCATAAGTTCTGGGTCGTATTAGCAAGGAAGCGCCACATCGACAGGGCTGTGCAATGGTTTCATCAAGATGGGGCTGCACCTCACACCTTCTAACAGATCGACACAGTGATTGCAACAGAAATTCAGTCATCGAATCGTCTCGAGGACAGATGATGAATGGGCGCCCCATTCTCCTGACTTCTATCTTCGGGGTTACCTGAAGGATGATAGAGTGTACCAGGGGAGATCTCAGACTATTGACGAATTCAAAAATGCAATTGCCACCAACATCAAAGCTGTTCCGGTTCAGTAATGCAGCAGTTATCGACAATTTCACCAGGAGGATCCAATTGTGCCTGCTGCAACAAGGCAGCCATTTTGAAAACGTTTTGGAAACAGTCTTCTGAAATCACGAGTTTCATTTTTGCATTAATTTATTCCACATATTCAAGTTTCATGTCGTTTCAATGGAGAGTTAAAAAAGTAACAAAAAAAACAAAAAACTTATATGGGTTGCATTTTTTTTTACAAAATACCTTGTTTGAGCTTTATAAACATTAAGAAAGCTAAAATATGTACAAACAGAAACAGTGCTCAGATTTGAGGATGAGAGCAGAAAGCCATTGTGACATCACCAACTCTTAATCATTTTGATATAAAGGCTGGGAAACTTTGAGCGAAACAGTGTAGATGCAAAGAGTCCTCTAATTCTATTTCATAAAACCTCCACAGAGAGCAAAGTTGAAGCAAGAGAGAAAATAAATGGTGGACAACCTTAAAAACTAAATGGAGCTGTGGTTTTGGGCTAGTAGGCCAGCCTAAAAAGGTACGCACACTCGCCTCGAAGATGTCTGGCCTGGGTTGGAATCCAGACCCAGCTATAAACTGTCATCCCGGTGTTTCCCAGGCAGGGTGATTCATCAATGCATGGTGCCATCCCTTGGATGGACGTTAAACGGGCGTCCCGTCTACCGGCATCAGTGGGTGGATGTTAAAGGTCTCACGGTGTCCTTCGCAAAGAGTAGGTGAGCTATCGCCGGCACCCTGAACCAATTACAAATTCCTGCCCTAACTACTGCTGGGAAAGCAATGGCAAACCACCCAGTATTCCCTTGCTCAAGAAGCTGCTTCGGCAGTACCGATGCTCCTCGAAGAGTATGGTGCATCAGAGAAAGAGAGAAAGAGAGAGCTGTGGTCTTGGCACATAATGGCTTCAGAAATTTGGATAATATAATCCTTAGCAGGAAATGAACATCAGAAGTTCTCTCCAAAATTGAGGCTTACCGAAGAGCGAGCCGACAGAGAGGGGAAAGAGGCAACACACTGACAGTGGGGCAGTGCAGCAACAAGTAAGGGAATAAATGAACAAGACAAAAAAAAGGAAGTTGAGGAAACACAGCAATAAACCCAAACAAAGCCAAAACGTGCATGTGCCATGGACAAGGACACAAACCCAGCACAAAAACCACATGGGAAGGAACTCAATGAGACACACAGCTTATATTTTTGTTATCTTTAAAAAGTATCTGAAGCACGCAGTGGAACATACACATCACACACACGTGGACATACAGAGGAATACACGAGACAACACTGTTAGACGAGACAAGCACAGCCAATGAGCTTGGGGGAAGTGCCGTAACCTCCCAGGGCACTGGGTGCCAGCAACCTCACAACAATGGCACCGCCTTTCTCACCGCACTCAGCAGGGTATTTCCTCAGGAGGATTTTCCTCCTCCCCATGGATGCCAACCTATTGTTGAAAGGCCGTGTTCTATAACTTTGAATGTTGAACGTCAAGCAAGAAAGCAGCAGGCACCATTTTTAAAGTCTTTGGTACGACTCAGCCAGGGTTTGAACCATCGACCTCCCAGACTCGGAGCAGACGCTCTAACCATTACGCCACTGTGTCTGGTTAAAACTGTTAAATTACATCAACAGTCAATAAAAACTGTTAAACAAGTCTGTTCCTCAGCTTTGGAAGACAGCATCTCTGAGCAGAGAAGAAAAGGAATGCAAAATCAGAATATAATCGTTTCGAACAGTGCTGGCAGGCAATAGTGCTGCTCTCATGGAGGGGAAGTGGTGATACAAGTAGTTCTTGGCCGAATGCAAGATCAAGTTAGAATTAAAAAAAAATAAAAACCAATGTCACCCCCAGGGTGACCAGTATCTTGCCAAAATGTGAACATGAGTGACTTATTTAAGGTCACACTGAGGTGAACAGAGCGGCTATCCACCAGGAGCGACTCCTTGAGGAATATCTGCCAACGAGAGATTCCGATGAGAATCGTTCTACAGAGTAACGATGAAAAATATGCGTTTGCCTCATAACGTCACCAAATGATGTCATAATGTCTCAAGCTTGACATATCTAGAAAGCACTCATCGAGGTGTTCAATTTGAGGTACTACACGATATGGTTCCCAAAACTTGAAAATTTGACCTTTGGGTCAAATATGTTTGACCTCAGGCGCTAACCATGAAGGTCAAGGCCAATCGCCACCAAAAATTAATCAGCTGAGCGCCAGACCATGAACTATATTCCCATGAAGTTTGAAGACGATCCGATAAAAATTATTCAAAAAATAAGGGTTTCGTCGACTCCCCTGATTTGCGACAAAGTGACCTTGACCTTTGACCTTCAAAATTTTATGCACTGAAAGGGACCTCCTATAGGCCTCTGATATGCGAAGTTACAAAAATTTCCAATGATAACTGTGCTCTGCAGAGCGATTTATACGTGATTACAGACCAAAAAAAACAAAAAACAAACAAACAAAAAAAAACATGTGAAGGTCAAGGCCAATCACCACCAAAAATTAATCAGCTGAGCGCCAGACCATGAACTATATTCCCATGAAGTTTGAAGACGATCCGATCAAAATTACTCAAAAAATAAGGGTTTCGTCGACTCCCCTGATTTGCGCCAAAGTGACCTTGACCTTCAAAATTTTGTGCACTGAAAAGGACCTCTATAGGCCTCTGATATGCGAAGTTACAAAAATTTCCGATGATAACTGTGCTCTGCAGAATTTTTTTATACGTGATTACAGACAAACAAAACAAAAAAAAACATACAAGGTGACTAACATATCTTGCAAAACTTCGTTTTGGCAAGATAACAAACAAAAAATTAAAAAATTAAAAAAATAAACATACAAGCTGACTAACATATTGTTGCGAATTCGCGCCCGACGGCGTGCGAACGGCCACGTAACTCGAATCGCGGCACATCGCCCACCGGACGGACAATTCTGTCGTGACCCTCTCGGACTAACGCCGGGAGCTAGTCACGGGTGGGTCTTTCGGCCTCACCACGATCGTGCCAATCGGCCACCCGCGTGGGATAGGGTTGTTCGCCAAACTCGACCGACCTAAGTACCCACACGGATGGTAGACCGGGCGATCGCACCTCGCCGCAGGTCGACTCCAGACACGGGCTGCTTAAGCGATCCGTTCCGTGCTATCGGGATAACTGAGCGGTGTTATCGTCGGCCTCGACGGTTCCGATTATCGGGCGTATTAAGCCCACGACGAACCCGTTACGTGAAGCAAGATGGAGATTCAATTAAAGAAAAGACGAAGCGAAATGGGAAAACAGTTCAACATAATGCACATTTATTCCGCGGCACACGGAGAGCACACATATGCAGCCAAACAGAATGCACATATATCAAATGCTACAAAAGAAACAATGACGCAGAGACACCACTGACTACGCGAGCACACGGCAACACAGACACAGTTTTACTTTACAGACGGCGCCAACAACACATTTACTCAAAAGCAAAAGAAAAGGCCACCCTCAAAGACAAGGGGGCAGACAGGCCCGTAGGCCAATGTGTGCGCGGGACCTGGAGGAGCGGCCAGGCCCGCGAGACCGGGGGGGTCCTACCTGCGTCTTCGTGATGAGCCGCAAATGTGGCAGCGCGGGGGTGCCCCGACTTCGTGCTCCTTCGCGGGTTTCGTTGGCACCGCTTGGAGTGGGGTGGGAACGGGGCCCCCTTTTCGCACTATCTCAGCGCGGGGGAAAGGGGGAATTGTTGATGCTCTGGGGAAAGAGTATAGCTGGCTTACTTGGGTCCCGTGACGAGCGATTCCACCGCGACCTCGTCGCCGACCGCCATCTTCCTTGCCTCGGACCCGAGCTCCTCGGACTCTTCCCCCAATTCTCCTCAGTCGACTGCAGAAAACCACCTGGACGCCCTCGCCTCCCGACTCCACTCCGCGCTCCAACCCGACTTGACTGCCTCGCAACAACTCTTGCGCAACAACTCTTCTTTCTCTCTGCCCCAAAACTCTCTTCGCTTTTCTGCCCCTCACTCTGCTTTTCTGCTCGGCGTTTTGAAGGCCGGCAGGAGAACCCATATGCAAATTTCCGGATCAGGATGAGCTCGGGGGCGGAGCCACGCTCGCCCATTGGACGGAGGAAAAGGGGCGTGAATCTCCCCTGATCCTAGAATTTGCATATCTCGATTCCACACAGACGCGCCTGGAGGCGGGGCCAAGCCGCCCCGCGCTTGCTGATTGGACGGATCAGAAGTGGGTGTGTAGCATTCCTGATCCGAATTCTCCTCGGAAAGGCCGCATTTTGCACTCGCAGCTCGGCGCGTATCTTGTACGAGCCCAGGACAGCCCGACGCTCGGTGCTCACAGGTGTTGCGGGAATGGCGGTAGAAGGAGGGAGGTGAGGGTGGTGGAGGGTTTATGGTGGTGGTTTGATGGTCATGGTGCGTTTGGGAATGGAATGATGCGATGATGTGGGAGCGAGTTGTGAAGTTAAAGGTCGTGGCTGTTGGCGTTGTTGTTGTTAAGCGGCGTTGTGGTTGGTGGTTGTTGTGTGATGGCGGTTGGTTCAAAATAAAGATAGAACAGAAAAACGGCTATCCAAAGCGTCGCAGCCCGAATGAATCACATTTATTCCCTCTAAACAACGGGTTTGGGGCTAACTACACATGTACTTACAGAGATATCTCACCTATGGGACCTGAATGGTGGTTTGCGAATTTCCACAACCGTAACAATATCTTGCAAAAACTTCGTTTTGGCAAGATAAAAAATTTAAAGTTCCACACCTTACAAGATTCTTCGTGCGAATTCGAGGAGCTTTCACACCACCGCCAACAATACTCGATCCTGTCAAATAGATACCCCTGTAACAATGAAAAACAGGAAAATTATCACAAAATCCAAGTTAATCATCAGCAAACCAAGCACAGTCATTTATAAATATAAAAAAAGGAGAATTTTTTTTTTTAAAGTTGGCTAAAGGAAGGACGTTTGACCAAATAATCTCCTTTTTTGATAGCTATTCATGGTAGCTATGGGTAATTTACACCTTTATAAAGGAACGATGGATTTTTTTTTAATCTCCCTCGAAGAAGTTGAAAAAAACGACACAGCTCATGATATCCGTTTAGAAATCCTTCCACTGGTTTCAATCCCAAGCCAATGGGATTGATGACCAAGCAAGGAACCACCAAACCGAAGTACAGGTCCCCCATGTCCCTTCCCTCCAATCAATAAATTTCTGTCGACCTTGCATTCTCCAAATTTTATCGAGAAAAAAATCAGATACCTGCAAAGAATGCAAATGGCTAAAACGTGCATACAAGTGATTTGTTCGCAAAATAATGCAACTCACCATGCAGCTCCCACCACAGACAGGGAGATGGCAATGCCAACGCCCAAGTTTGCCCACATGTAAGGTGAGGTCTCTGTAAGGAACCTGGTGCACACGGACATCAGCTGTGACAATATCTACAAACACTTAAGAGAACACGCTAGTTAAATATACTATAACTGTTTCATTCAGAGCTGTACAGTCCCTACTAACAGTTATTACCTCCGCCACCGAAGGTGGACGGAGGTTACGTTTTCACCCCTGTCTGTGAACAGGATATCTCAAAAGGTTTTGGATGGATTCGGACAAAGTTTGGTGCAGAGCTTCGGTGTGTGACAAGGGCGAATAGATTCGATTTTGGTGAAGATCTGAATCCAGATCTGGTTACGAGAATTTTTTAATTTTTCAAGTGATTCTTCACCTTTGGAAGATGGGGCCAAAAACGATATATAGCACGATATCTCAAAACCTTGTAGTCGAGTTAGGACAAAACTTGGTGGATGAGATGGTGAGGTAACAAGAACAAGCTGATTCGATTTTAATTCAGGTCCAGATCTAGATCCGACCTATCAGGGGGATACAAAATATTAACTGTTCAGCCTGGTGGACATATGCGCTCCACCCATGCCGTTCTATAGTGTTGAGAATGAAACCATCTATTTATTACAGATGCACCACAGAAGGAAAGTAAGGGGGGGTTGAAGTTGAAGGGGTGATAAATTGAGGAAAGGAAGCAAACTAAGAACTAGAGAGTTCATAGAAAACATTACCCCACACTGTTTTGGGAAACAAGGACATGGGCGGGGTCTATGATTGGTCAAGATGACGTAAAATGCCGTTATATATTTTATCCAAGTACTGTACTGCTATATAGTACAGCTGATAATCTCTCATATCATAAGAATTGTGCAAATTATGACTAAAGCATGAAATTTCTACCAGTGCTAGTACATGCCATAAGCTTCATTTTCAGATCGGGAGGTAAGGCAGATTTGACCTCTGAGGACCGTGAGAGGTCAATGACCTCAAAGTTTCAAAATATTGATGTTTGGCATCATTGGTTAATGGTAAACATGTTTATGATGTACAAACCATGCATTTGTGTTCCAATAAAAGTGTTTACATATTCCAAACAGCGTTGGTAATTATTTACAGGTGTCGAGCTTTGACCTCTGAGGACAGTGAGAGGTCAATTACCTCAACATATCAAATATTGATGCCAATGAATCAAATATTGATGACAAACACCCAGATGTCCTGGCAGAATTCAAGTCTGGGAAGTTTGTGGTACACAAGACCAGCAACAAGTTCTCTGCCATGGCAAATGACCAATGTCATGAACAGAACAACGCTGTGGTCAAAGGGTCTGGTGGAGCTATTGGACTGACAGGAAACCCTGGGGCACTCAGACGCTGGATGGTGGCAGGGCCAGAAATAGCCAGGATCACTGCAGAGTTTGAAGAGCAGGCGACAAGAGGACATGGCGGTGCTCATGACACTGGGCATCTTCACCATGACCAGAAACCTGGAGTGCAAGCAGCCTTTATGAAGGATGTCAGAGCACTTATAGCAGTGTTTGAAGAGATGGGGAATCCCTTCCTAGAGAACACTCAAGATCTACTGGTCCTTGACACGAGAGACATCATGGACACCGCAGTGGCAGAAACTGTGAGGAAGATCGAGTCCCTTGGTGAGGAGCAGTACACAAAGTTTGTTGAAGAAAGACTGGAACTATGCACGAAGCCAGGTACAGAAACACTGCCCAAGAACAAGTTGCCACTCTTCAGTCGGCCACAGACCAAGACAGTCAAAGCAGCAGATACAACTCGCCGCAGTGAAGAGTGACTGTAGTCTCTTCTCGAGGTTGTATATTGCCTGCCAATCACGTGATGGGGATCTGGACCAGTTCTTCTGCCACAAGAACCAGGCAGCCCCACCAGCATTATCAACAGGAGGAAAACTGCGCCTTGGAGTAAAAGCAGATCTACTACACTGCCTGAAATCAGACCAACCCAAACCACAAGCACACCTGGGGTTGATGCCACAATGATTGACGGAGCAGCTATTGTTGAAATGCTCAATCCTGTAACGGCAAAGACCTTTGAAGAGTATGTGAACACAGTCTTTGCACCTTACATCTCCACTCAACTCGAAAAGGTCAACAGACTCGACCTCATCTGGGATGTATATCTACCTGAGAGCCTGAAAGGCACGACCAGACAGAAGATGGGCAAGGGCGTCAGGAAGAGAGTGGCTCCCTCTACCGTCATGCCTAAGAACTGGAAGGACTTCCTTCATGTGGATCAAAACAAGACTGAGCTCTTTGGTTTCCTGTCACGAGAGGCCATTCGTCTTCCAATAGCAGATGGCAAGGAAATGTATGCAACATGTGGAACTGAGGTCCTGTGCTCTCCTGCCGAGTCCGACTTGACCAGCCTCGCCCCATGTTCACACGAGGAGACGGACACTCGCCTGCTTCTACATGTGGCAGATGATGTGCAGAAGGGGATCGGGAAGGTGGCCATACGCACTGTGGATACTGATGTTGTGGTACTGGCTGTGGCTTCATTCAACAACATCAACCCTGATGAGCTGTGGATAGCTCTTGGTACTGGATCCAGCTTCCGGTACATAGCTGTTCACCAACTGGCTGCCGCCATGAACCCAAGACAATGTGCTACTCTCCCCATCTTCCATGCCCTCACAGGGTGCGACACTGTGTCTTCTTTCGCTGGCAGAGGGAAGAAGACTGCCTGGGAGATTTGGAAAGTGTTCCCATAGGTGATTGATGCCTTTGAAGAACTCTTACGAATGCCAAGTGATGTCAGTGAGGAGTCAATGTCACTGCTGGAGCATGACCGCACCAGTGACACCATGGAAGTGAACGATGCTAGGAAACAGCTCTTCGCATACAAGTCTAGTAGTGGGGCAACTTAGCTAAATATAGCATAACAATTGTGCATTTTGTGAGGAAAGCACTAAATTTGGCACACCAGTAGCCTATCATATTATGAACAGATTTGGATATTGGGCCATCTCAAATTCAGCCGCTGATGGCTGTGGCAGCCATTTTCCACTACCATCAAAAATTTTGAGATGGCCCAATATCCAAATCTGTTCATAATATGATAGGCTACTGGTGTGCCAAATTTAGTGCTTTCCTCACAAAATGCACAATTGTTATGCTAAGTTGCCCCACTATAGGGCTCCAGAAAACATTCCCCCAACGCAGGCAGCACTCCAGCAGCACATCAAGCGTGCATCTCTCCAGGGCAACTGCTGGAACCAAACTCTGGTCCTGAATCCAGAGTTACCAATCCCATCTGACTGGGGCTGGACAAAGGAGGCCTCTGGGTGGCAGCCTCTTTGGACGACACTGCCAGAGGCATCAAAATCTTGCCACAAACTGATCCACTGCGGCTGAGAGAAGGGATGTACCGGCCGCTGCAAGTGCACCAAGGCTGCACTCAAGTGCACTGCATTATGTGCATGTTCGGGAGACTGTTAGGTGCAATCAGACACCTTTATATTTATGCGTCTATATGGATAATGTGTGTGTATTACATGTACCGGTATGTACTATACATGTGTCTGAGGTAACTGACCTCACTGTACTTTAAGCTTATGGACTATGTTCAGTGCACATTGAAAATTAAGGTTGCACAGATGATCTTACAACACGATTTCATGCAAGCTGTTCTGGACGCCACAATAACCTAAATGTGTATTTCAATAAATTTGTTTTCTGAGGTCACTGACCTCATTTAAAGCACTTGTTCAGTCATGGTTGCGTCCTGTGATTATGTATAAAGGCTCTCCAGAAGATAAAGGGACCAACACATGGCAACGTACCTTTTTAATGATTCCCAAAACAGACAAACTGCACCAGAATCGTGAAAAAAATAACAATTTCAATGTAATTGAGGTCATTGACCTCTCACTATCCTCAGAGGTCAAATCTGACTTACCTCCCGATCTGAAAATGAAGCTTATGGTATGTACCAACACTGATAAAAAATTTCATGCTTTAGTCATAATTTGCACAATTGCTATGATTAATTATCTGCTGCACTAAAATAAAAGGGTTATGAAAAAAAGAGCAAACAAGGTGATTTGTGTTCTACAGTGTTCAAATGTACAATTCAATTGAAAGTAAATAAAAGATTTTAAAAGGTTGTGGAATAAAAAAAAAATCCCGGAATTTTACTGCTGTTGCTGCAGCGTCTTTTACACCACTTTATTTAACACGTAACATTAGTTCTTCGTGTCTGTTTGTGTCCTTTACGACATTGTTAAAAACAGTACATTTCCTGTTTGGAATGATTTTCAATTTTGTTTGGTTGCCAAGCAGGCAGACAGAGTAAAATATTATCTCACGCCTCTGTGCATGCGTGATCAGGACGAATTCAGAGCCAAAGTACGGTTAAACTACAGGTTCGTGTTTCGATTCGTGTTCAAAATTTAAATTAAGCCGTTCCTCGATCATCAACCGACGTTTGTAGACAAACAGATAGACAGATGGAAGTGAACCAATTGCTCAACCCCACTTTTCGCTTCGTCTGCTAATATAATGGAATGAAAGAAATGAATACAAGGAAGTGTGGGATGAAGTGGAAAGAGAATGGAGAAATGAGGGAGGATTGAAGGGAAGGAAGGAGGAAGGGAAGAGGCATACATGGAAAGTACGACTACAGGCCTCCAAAAAAACATATTCATGTTGCAATAAATTTAATAGACGACTATTCGTGGTTTGGTTTTGGATGACAACTTCCTGGACACACCAAGCAAATGACAAACAAAAATGGGAGGGGAGAGGAAAAAGAAAATGCCTTATTCGTATAAAAACAAAGCTTGGATCAAAAAGTTTGGAACATGTGACCAATCCTGGAAATGGAGAATAAATGAATAAATAAATAAATGAATTAAGAGGTGACGTATAAAACCTCGACTTTGACAGATTAGCAAAGGTAGCGGGGGGGAGGTGATTTGCCGGGTAAACTGGATGAGCAAGCATGTTCTGATCAGGATAAGGAGCTGTTAAGAACAGACCATATGATGGAAAGTTTTCTTGAATCTTAGAGAAAAAAAAAATCACTGAAATATTATGCAACGCTAATCAATTGGTCAACAACAACATCACCAAAAAAAAAAAACTTTTTGGTGAAAAATAAGGGTAAAAGTGGTCAAACCAAGGCAAGGGCCTCTACCCAAAAACATCTTATTACCAAGTACAGTATGCCAGAGCAAAAAATTCATCAAAGATTTGAGAGTATTGTAAAAGGGTTGTGTTGTGCTACGAGGTGAGAAACACCTGGCGAGATACAAACACAATGCACATAGGTGCTCACTGTAAAGACGAGGGACAAAGGTGAGTTTGGGGACATAAAGGAAGGAGATTCAATCTTACCATCCGACGTCAAAACGAAAACCAAGACCAAAAATGGTGTAACATATTCCTACGGGGGGGGGGGGAGGGGTGAGGAGGACAGAAACATAGAGGGAGGGTGAGCTGGGGGTTGAGAACCCAAGCAAATAAATACGACAATAAATAGCTAATCAAAAGGAGCAATCGATTGTTTACCAATTATTAGTATAAAAATAAAAACAAAAATGTTTATTTTTCACCAATTTATTGAAGAGGAAGGAAAATTTAAAACTTTAAGCATACCAAGCAAGTGTCGCAATAAGTGGTGAAATAAATGACTGTTTGGAAAACAAATCTGTATCAACGGTTTACCTTTATCGGCAAACAGGTCGTGATAAACGTCAGAGACCATAAAGTGATAGAAATGAAACGAATGGATCAGCACAACAAGGTGGTCTCTTGGTGCACGACGTTCCTGAAGATAAAACATCTTGGTTCATCAAATTAGACGCAATCCCAGCAAATGCCCATTGTATGTGGTATTTCTTGCCCCTACCCCCTCAACTGGATTAATGTATGGAGCGTCTCCCCCCTCTCCTCCGAAAGAGAAAATTATACAGGGTGTCTCGCTCTCCCCCAACAAGAGATCATTGTACAGGGTGTCTCACTCTCCCCCCCCCCCCCAACAAGAGATCATTGTACAGGATATCTCTCTACCCCCCCCCCACCCCCAAAAGAGATCATTGTACAGGGTGTCTCACTCTCCCCCCCCCCCCAACAAGAGATCATTGTACAGGGTATCTCTCTACCCCCCACCCCCAAAAGAGATCATTGTACAGGGTGTTCCACTCTCTCCCCCCAACAAGAGATCATTGTACAGGGTATCTCACTCTCCCCTCCCCTCCCCCCCAAAAAAGGAGATCATTGTACAGGGTGTCTCACTCTCTCTCTCCCCCTCCCCCCAACAAGAGATCTTTGTACAGGGTGTCTCACTCTCTCTCTACCCCTCCCCCCAACAAGAGATCTTTGTACAGGGTGTCTCACTCCCCCCCCCCCACCAAGAGACCATTGCACAGGGTGCTCACTCTCTCCCCCCCCCAACAAAAGCCCATTGTATAGTTTGTTCCCCATTCTAGAAACACGTCCCCCCTCCCTCCATGAAGCCCACAATGAGGGACCATGCCAACACCTCACTCTCTCCCTCCATGAGGGACCATGACAACACCTCACACACTCCCTCCATGAGGGACCATGACAACACCTCACACACTCCCTCCATGAGGGACCATGACAACACCTCACACACTCCTACCATGACAACACCTCACTCTCTCCCACCATGAGACCCATGACAACACCTCACTCACTCTCTCCCACCATGAGGGACCATGACAACACCTCACTCACTCTCTCCCACCATGAGGGACCATGACAACACCTCACTCACTCTCTCCCACCATGAGGGACCATGACAACACCTCACTCACTCTCTCCCACCATGAGGGACCATGACAACACCTCACTCACTCTCTCCCACCATGAGGGACCATGACAACACCTCACTCTCTCCCACCATGAGGGACCATGACAACACCTCACTCACTCTCTCCCACCATGAGGGACCATGACAACACCTCACTCACTCTCTCCCACCATGAGGGACCATGACAACACCTCACTCTCTCCCACCATGAGGGACCATGACAACACCTCACACACTCTCTCCCACCATGAGGGACCATGACAACACCTCACTCTCTCCCACCATGAGACCCATGACAACACCTCACTCACTCTCTCCCACCATGAGGGACCATGACAACACCTCACTCACTCTCTCCCACCATGAGGGACCATGACAACACCTCACTCACTCTCTCCCACCATGAGGGACCATGACAACACCTCACTCACTCTCCCCCACCATGAGGGACCATGACAACACCTCTCTCTCCCACCATGAGGGACCATGACAACACCTCACTCTCTCCCACCATGAGGGACCATGACAACACCTCACTCTCTCCCACCATGAGGGACCATGACAACACCTCACACACTCCAAAGCGAACACAACTGGTCCATGATGACAGTTTCCAGTCCCGAAATTCCGACCTCGACATAAATAAGGACAAGACCCTACGGTCAATGACCGTCTGAGTCACGACCCGTGAAGGACCCTGGTAGGACACAGTCCGCAAACATCCACGGTCAGGTTCGGTGAGGACTCAGGACCCAATGACCGGAAGTACGAAACATCCTCAGAACACGACAAGGTCCACGTTGGGCGATTTTCAATCATCACGCGTCGCCATTAACGAGATGACGTTTATCTGCGATTTAACCGCAACATCGGGAAGATGAACTCACCCACGACGAGAATGGTGCTCCAAAAGGCCCCCACGATACCTCCGTAGAAAAGCAAATATCCCGACATGGCGTCGACCGAGGTTACGTCTATGACGTCATTACGTATCGACCCGGAAGTTATTCACCTTCGTCCCCAAAACCTTGTAATCCGTTCTTGATCCCGCGCCCAAATATTATAATTGATAATTGTGACACAATCATCGTTATCATTAATCATCACCAGAGGAGGTGTATAAGTTTGGTATTTCGATAGGTATCTGGGGCTAGATCTTCTCTGTTAGTAATAGTGTGTACACACGAGGAATACAAACAAAAGTACTGCAATAAAATAATGTATATTTTTTCATGTGGAAAGAAAAATCACAATTTTTTTTTGGCGGCAAACACATTTATTAAATTGAACACTTTCTCGCAGCCACGACGGTATAGTTAGCGTCAGGTCATATCTCGAGTTCGTGGCTTCGTCGATGCGTTGAAACTTTAATATTTTTTCTTTCAACTCGTAATAAAGCATATTTTATTTAGTCTATTGTTTTATCGCTGATAAATGAACCGGAACCAAGAAGAATTTTTTTTTATTGTTACGCCGAAATGGTGGGGTGTATAATTCTTCAATTTGTTGCGTGGCCTGTATTCCTCCTTCCTCCATATCCTGCTGTAGTTTTTCAACGACGCAGTAATATTCTTAAAAAAGTGATATATATATATAATACTTCGAAACAATACGCAAATTATAAAAAAGTAAATAAAATGACGTATTTGTGTATTTTTCCTTTTCTCAGTTTATGACGTAAGATGACGTATTTGTAGTGTAGTTTTTATTTTTTTTTTACATAATAGAATGTATAATGTCTCCACATAGTCGTCGAACAACTACAAATGCATTCTTATAATCTTTTCTCATTCAGAAATACTTGTTTATTCCTGTTATCAGGCTAAGCTGTGACTTTGAAGCAAAGCTAATTTTGTAACGGACAAATTCGATGCCGCATAAGGATTGATAAATAACGACGGGATTTCATTCAATTTTTACAATGCAAAAAATAATTGAGAAAATGAGTAAAACTAAAAGGAAGGAACGACTAAAAATTTACCTAAAAAGGAATGGGACCGCCCACCATATAGACTCCGCCCACCATATAGACTCCGCCCACCATATAGACTCCGCCTTCCATATAGACTCCGCCCACCATATAGACTCCGCCCACCATTTAGACTCCGCCCCTCCACTCCAGCAAGCGTGAGGTTTCGCGCCATTCAGGCTCTCACACATGGCGGACTTTGGAGATTGGCTGCAGCGGCCTTTGGCTGTCATCGACAAGATATTCGGTGAAGTATTCTCCGTTTCTTGATTCGTCGTGAAGAAGTTTGCAAACGTAGGTTCAAATCGTCATTAAAAGTTGTGGAGACCAGGGAATCGCACAAATATATCAATAATGACGGTATATATTAATAATCTTAATTGACGCTGACCTGAGATTTGTCTTCGCCCGAACCCCCCAAAATTAAATAAACAAGCTCAAATGAGCCAAGATCCTCGTCCTCTTAATGATGACGTCATTAAAAACGAATATGACGTCATTGTGATGTATCAGGTTTGCGATAAAGTATCCGTGCTAATGCCCGGCTTGATTCCCGAAAACAAAATTGAAGCAGCTTGCCTAGTTTCGGAGATAATGATATAGGAGATTTCCATTAGCGGCGATATTATGACGTCAACTTTTTTTTCAAGGAAGAATTTCCAAAATCGGAGATGGTTACTGTCTGCACGTGGGCTTTCTGCATATACATGGCAAGTTTCACGAAGATCCGATGAAAACTCTGGGTTGTGAAACAAAAAATGTCAAAAATAGGAATGACGTCATAAAAATTGATATGACGTCATAGTGATGTATCATATGTGCGGTAATTCATCTCTGCTAATGCCCTGTTCGATTCCCACAAACAGAATTCAAAAAAGCTTGCCTAGTTTCGGAGATAATTTTTTTCGGCGATTTCCATTAGCGGAGATATTTTGACGTCATAACTTTTTTTCTCGGAGGAATTTTCAAAATCGGAGATGGTTACTGTCTGCGCAGGGTATTTTTACATGTATACACCAAGTTTCAGGAAGTTTCGATGAAAACTGTAGGCTGCGAAACAAAAAAGTCCACAAGAACAACAACGTGAGTAAGACTTAGAGATCCTCCACGAGGATCTAAAGACCCTGAACACGGTGTTGATGTCCCTGATCCTGCCACACTTTTCTCATCCCCATTCCTCTGCCCGTCCCCCGTCCCCCAATTCATTCGGCATGATGGGCCGAATGGTCTTCTCCGACATCAAACTTCCCTCTTGTAGCTTTGTGGCAGGAGCACCCCAAGCCCAGCAACTACTCAACCCCCCCCCCCCCCACCCCTCAAATCCGACCCTGTTCCCCTAATGAATGTTCCTCGATATTTTCACAGAACACAATGGTTCAGACAGTGACTGGCAACAATCGGCAATTCAATTCTTTGAAGACAAGCTTCAAGAAGACGACTCGATGATGCAGGTATGAGTTCAGTTACATCAGCGTTATTGCTTTCACCGACATTATAAAGGGTTAGGAAGTTGAATGGAAAAGAGATTGGGGGGGTGGGAGGTCAGGAAACGGGTGGTGAACAATGGTGTGTGATGGCGTTTTAAAAATATATTTAGAGTCGTGAAAACTCATCCCTTGTGAAGTGCCAGAACATTAACGGAGTCATTTTACCTGTCCCCAGCTCCCCTCACCCCCTCCTGCAGGTGTGTACGACTTATTGATGGACCTTGTCCGTGTATTGCATAGTCGGATAAAGACGTTCGGAGGCATCAATGCACTTTCACCTGGAATTTCAAGGACAGTAGATGGTAGCAGATCTACCTACTGTATGGGATTTGGATGGTAACACCAAGGTTTACCTCTGCCCATGACGGTCTAACATAATTTGGCAAAGTTACTTTCCCAAAGGTAAACATGTTCAGCAAATTGTGGAAAAAAAAAACCATCTGAGAAACACCATATTTTTAAATGCACATGTGGAGACCTTGAACCTCAAGAAGTAGGGCAATCTCCTGAGGTGTGTCCCACGGCTTTGATTCAGTTATTTGAAGATAAACTTTCACATCTCGGTCCCTCCGATGAACCAGCACCCAAACCCTCCGATGAACCAGCACCTCGGTCCCTCCGATGAACCGACGCCCAATCCCGATGAAATTCTCAGCAATGGTATCTGAGGGTCCAACAAAATGGTGCAGAGGTGGTGACTGCACTTACTTTTGTGTTTTCTCAGTTGGGTTTAATTCCTGATTCAACTATAAACTGTAAGATTGGTGCTTCGTAGACGGTGCGTTGCATCACCAAGCGCGCCATCCCTCCTGTGGATGTTAAACTGGGGTTCCCTTCTGCTATCCTTCTGATAAACGTGTACGTTTATCCCACTACACGGTTCATGAATCTTTAGCAAAGTCTACAAGTTATCACCGGCACCCCCAAACAATTTCTAAGTTCATCCCCAAATCATGGCCAGCCGGCTCTTGAAAGACTTGAGACAAAAACATTCCCCGGCCGACCCCACACGAGCGTGGGAATAATTGGGCCTGTTGGTTGGCGTGCGAATATACAGAGCACTCTTCACTTGGCACGTAATGGGTTCAGTGTTTGCGAGTCATCCGTTGCCTTTATTGCCATCGTCTCTCCCGTTCCCCCTCATGAAATCCCATTCCCCGAAAGGCTGCATCATGATACCGCACCAGTCTCTGCTAATTTGTAAAGATAGAAATAAATTTACATCTTGGAACATGATCTCAACTGGAACGGCACTCGGTGGAGCGCGTACCTCCGCCAGGCTGAACAGGTTACGTTTTGCATCCCACCGATGGCCCAGATCCAGATCTTCACCAAAATCGAATCGGCTTGTTCTTGCCACCGAACCAACTTGTCCACCAAGTTTTGTCTCAACTCATCCGCAACTTTTTGAGATGTCCTGTTCACAGACAGACAGACGGACAGACAGATAGGGGTGAAACGCAACCACCGTCCACCTTCGGTGGTGGAGGTAATTACCATCATCATTAACCGAATATTGACAAAAATCACTACACCGGAAGAAATTTCTTCCTAAGTTGCAAGGATTTGTTATTCTCGTAAATGGTTTCAGATGGAAAACATTGCATACCTAAGTCAACGGTGTTGGGGTGTTTACAGGTGTTTGTACTTTTACATATTGCATCCTGCAGGTGCCTTCGCTGAACGACGTTCCGCTGCACCTCCTTCAGCCAAACTGCCTCGTACGTTTCCGGTGCATGGTGCAAGACATGTTTGACCCAGAGTTTTATGCCGGGGTGTACGAAGTGCTGGACCCCAACACGCAAGAGAAGGTGTGGAAGGTTGCCCCGTGCGTGCGTGCGTGCGTGCGTGCGTGCGTGCATGCGTGCGATCTACTCCACTGAGAGGATTTGACCGAGGAAGCTGAAACTTTTCGGGATTAATGAGGGTACCCTGAAGTTGTGCCTGCGCAAGTTTTTATTTATTTATTTATTCATAGCCTATAATTGTTTTTTTGCCCATCTTGGCATTTTTCTTCCTTTTTTGGGGGGGGGGGGGGTGAAGGGGGATGTGCAATTGGAATTAACCGAGCTGTATAACCACGACGTATGGTACATTCACAAAGACAGTACGCATGTTTTTGCTGTCATGATGTACGTAACCCGGTTAATTTCTATTTTCGGGAGCGATCTGGCAGTAGTCTGTTGACTCTACACCATCCGAATAAAAGGATGTGCCAGGAGAACGTGTTGCATGCTTGGAACAAGATCGCCCGAAGGAAGGGTACTCTGCTCGTACTTGTAATGGAACGGAAGACCAAGAAGGAAGCCAAAGCAGTAAAGAGTAAAGATGGAGTCATCAGGAGGAACCTGGATAGGATTCGGGTTTCAGCCGTCGCTCCACAACCCTCAAACCCGTCCAGGCGCAGCCAAGTGAGCCTTACAGAAAAATTTCTGCAATATTTCACTTCTCAGAGAGATAGATAACGAAAGAGAGGAATAGAGAGTAAAAGAGATGAATGATAATTATTTTTTCTACTTTGACAAATTTTTTTCAAAATTCTGACGTCACTAATTACTAGCTGGAAGCCCATGGTTAAAAAAAGATAACTTTTCTTCTTCTATTCCTCTTTCTTTTCTAAGTGGTGAGGTCCGATGGCACCAAACTTCTGCCCTGTCTTGACCACGATACTCCTCCAACGCCCTCTGTCCTCAGCCAACTCCCTCCACTCTCCAACCACCCCTACCTTACTAATATCCTTCACTCCCACAATCCC
Source organism: Eptatretus burgeri (assembly GCF_056783735.1). Taxonomy (NCBI): domain Eukaryota; kingdom Metazoa; phylum Chordata; class Myxini; order Myxiniformes; family Myxinidae; genus Eptatretus; species Eptatretus burgeri. Next base: position 28,885,209 of record NC_140961.1, read on the forward strand.
CCTGACTCGCAAGCCTGCAGCCTCCGTTGTTGTCTCTCCGTCGGTGCTACCGTCTCCTAGCGCTCTTCCCTTCTTCATCCTTTTCAATGCTGTCCACACTTCCTCCTCTGTGATCTCCACCAACTCCACAAACCCATATACATAACACGGTAGCTCCAGCTCACTGTTGCTTCCTTGCCGGTTTAACATCTCTTTGAAATATCCTTCCCACACCTTCACTACTGCCCCCTCTCCGTCACTGGCCTCCCACCACCATGCTTGATCACTGCCCCCCCCCTTCATGTCCTCACAATTATCATCCCTGTCATGAGTCAATTTATATATCATCTTCCTCCCACCATCCTCTTCCAACTTGTACACCTCTTCCATATCATTCCTCGCCTTATCCACAGCTCTCCTCGCCGATTTCTTCTTCTGCCCATAAAGGCGCAGCAACGCCACATCTGGCTGCCTCCCCCGATCCATGATATTCTCTATCCTTTTCCAAACCTCATTATTTTCACCAACTGCCTTTGCTACCTCCTCTGTCCACTATACCTGGTTTCTATCCATTGACGATGCACCCTTTCCTGACGTCCTTCCACACAAAACGTCTGCAATTCCCCAAAACACCTCGACGTACTTCTTCCACTCCTCCTCCTCCTCCTCCTCCAAACCTTCCATTTCTTCATGAAGGTGATCATACCTGGCCCTCAACCTCTCCTTGAACTCTATGAGGACGTTTCCCCAACACTTCCCCCACCTAATAATCTTCTGACCCCTGCTCTTAATCTCTCTCCTTTTCCTCATCCATACCACAAACACCACAGACTTGTGCTGGGTGGTAACATGCTCACCTGCCACTGCCTTACAATCCTTAACTCTCCACAACCGTCACTGCCTGACCACCACCTAATCCAACTCTGTTCTGTACCATCCACTCCTCCAGGTAATCTTGTGGCTTTCCCACTTTTGAAAGAATGAACCAGCTATGGCCATCCCCTTCCTGGTCACCAGCTCCACCGGCTCTTGACCTTTATTCCTCGTTCCCCAACCAAATTTACCAACACCATTCCTCTTCACCCGGCTCCGGTACTCCCATATGTGCAGTGAAGTCCCCCGGAATGCACAGCATCACCTCCAGCTCAACCATTCCCATCATCTTCTCCCTTGAATTCCTGAATTCTTGCTTCTTCGCCACAGTCCTTCCCGCTTGTGGCCAATATACTGACATAACACAAACCATTTGCCTCTCTATGACCAACCATGGCATAACTATCCATCCCCCCCATTTTCCACTCTGACCACCTGCTTGCTGATTTCTTCGGACACTATTATTTCCACACCATTACTCCTTCCGTCCCCATCTGCGTGCAACAGCTTTTATCCTCCTACCAACCTCCTCACCTTATCTCCTTTCCATCTGGTCTCCTGCACACATAACACTTCCAACCTCCTCCTCTGCATCTTCTACATCACTTTGACTCCCCCCCCCCCCCAATTGATCCTACATTCAAACTACCTCGCCTGACCTCGCTTATCCGCTGCCAACCTGGCAGAACTAGTACCATCTTGATGAGTTTTGGATGCTCAGGTCATCAATCAGCAGCACGACCCTGGCTGACCTGCTGGACCTACTATCCTCGGATGTTATCATAATCCTATGTGCGTACACACATTGCTCTTTCTCCACTCTCTCCCCCTCTCGCCCTTGCCCACCCCTCTCCCTCCACACTCGACTCCTCTCTCCCACCCCTCTCACTCCTCCTTCTCTTCCCCCCCCCACTCTTCCCCTTCCTTATGTCCTGCTGTCCCCACTCTCCTTAATACATTAAATCTGTGCTTACTCAGCTTACAAGTAAATGCTTTTCACAAAAATGACTTAGCTGAAAACTCATCATGCTCACGCAAATGCACTCTTTGACTCCCACGCTCGGACCTCCTCGACTCCACGGGCAAAAAGATCAACCACAGCTCAAACGGCCAATCCGCTCCACCGCACGGCCGGCCAAAGCAAGTCCACGGGCACAAAGATCAACCGCCGCTCAAACAGCTGATCCACTCGACCACACCGTGGGCCGAAGCAAGTCCACGGGCACAAAGATCAACCGCCGCTCAACCAGCCGATAACACAGCCCGTGGTAAAAAGAAATAACACAATAGAAAAATAAAAGGAAGCCTTTTGTTCTTGTGCCGGTTGAAAGAGTTAAATCGAGGCAATATTATAATCTTCTCATCGGTTTGGAATAATTTGAAAAAACTTTTTCTGAATTGTTTTTTTTTGTTTTTTTTTCTGCTCGGAGTGTTTCTGTGTTTCAGTGTGGGACAGACAGACTGCAATAGCCGCCGATTATATACAGCATATAAATATGGATTGCTGTTTTGGGAATAAATTGTTGAGTGATGCAAAATTATTTTGTTGCTTTCTTTTAAGGTGCTGAAATCGGGGAAATACCGCGACGTCGTTGATTGTGCGGTGAGTGTGACATTTTTAAAGGCAAAACTTTTCATCGTGATATTTTACTTGAAACCCTACAACGGCTTAAGGAAGTTTCAGACGTTGAGACGTTTGCCGTGTATGGCCATGAGCATCTTATGACCTCGGACAACTCGCACCAAGTGCTGGGAACCTCTGATGAGCATCGATGAAAGCAAAACGCGTGTCCAGGTGGTGGCTCCTTTGCACCGCAGAAGCGTGGTTAAATGAAGAGCGGATGCTCTCGTTAACATTGCTACAGATTCACTCCCTTTGAGATTAAAGCGTTGAAAAAATATCCATTGTGGACCGTTTTTTCCGACCAGTGCGCCAATGACCGGTTCTCTGTGCCTCCCATTCCGCAGCAAGCCAACCTGCAATTCGAGAGGAACTTCACAGCTGACAGGCAGACCTTGTACTGCATTCCCATTCCGGGAGAAGCGGCCTGGGTCAAGGAAATATCCTGCAAATCTTTACGCTCATTCTCTTGGACAGTGATGTTTTACTTCGGCTCAGTGATGTTTTTTCTCTCCTGATAGTTTAGTTCTGAATTTTGAAAAGTTTCTCATTTTGGATTTTAAGTGCTCTTATGGAATGCTTCCTCAGCCAACATCGTTTGGAGATGATGATGAACCATTTTAAAGAACCAACATGTATTTTGACCGCTGTTCTGGGACATACTGCTCTCTTCTGACGGCACGTGATTTAATATTGCAGTCTAGAGTTCTTCAAACTTTCCACCTTTCATTATTCACTTGGTCGGAAGGATATCGTTGCTTCCAGACCACGCGAGCCCTCTCCTCCAGCTGTGTTATCCTTTACGGAAGATTTGCACAAATTTTATCAGCTGGAACAGGGCCGTACATCTCCGTCGACATTGCATTGTGAGGCGAGAAACAAACGGAGCTTGGACGAGGACGGATCGACACAGGCTGCAGGTACACTGCGTATATTTGATGCTGTTCATAACTCTAATAACGAACGTGACATTTTGTGACCTTTTCAAGAATCCAATTTCCTGACTGCTTCGTCGTTCTTTGCAGTGGATGGTCGTTTGGGCAGAAATGTAAAGCGCCATGAACAGCCAAGACCGGCAGGAATCGATGCTGGCAGCACCGCAAGGCTGCCCCTCGACCTTAATTTCCCTCTTCCCGAAGAGAAAGGCCCTGCCTGTCTTGTGAAGGTACTAACTTTGCCTTTTTTTTGTATCTTTGTGGTGTCCAACGTGTGCTGAACGAGTAGGACATGCAAAGGTGGCCTCATCACTGAGGTGTGCCGATGTCTCTGATGCAATGCACCCGTAGGTGAGAGCAGAAATTTGGAATTTGGTCGGGGTATCTGTACGCGATGATCGACCTTTTTTTTTCAAAACGAACCAGGCCAGCGAAATGCTCCGGCCGTCCTCCGACCCGATCCATCAACAATGTGTACGGGGTTTTATTTTCCGCACAGTAGCAACGAATTGCTGTTGAGCTCTGCGTCACCGGGCTGTGGCTGTTCAACGTCTCGGACATCTGCACCAATTGAACGTGTCTAAACAAAAAAAGCAAGATCTTGTGAATTATCCTGCAAACGTATCCGTGGGTATTATGAGCGGGTTTTGTTGGCTTGTTTTTATTGATTTTATTCTCTGTAGGTGTACGATAACTGGGATACTTTCAAAGTGAATGACGTAGTGGAGGTGTTTGGAATCCTTAGCATGGATCCAGCAATGAGCCTTCTTGAGGACAACAGGTTTGTTGGAATAATTTTTGTTTAAAAAAAACACACTCACACGCACACACTCCTTTTACATGCAAATATGACTGGGTTTGAAAAAAAATTGTTTGTTTTTTTTTTCCTCTGTGTAACCTTTTAAGTTCATGCCGCTACGGTGCTCACAGTGATGAAACGGAAGCCCGAGCGGCATTGCAGGTGAGCGAGGAAGATCGCTGCCATCATCCTCCGGCCTCCCTTGTACCCAGACTGCACCTTCTTTTCACTCAAAAGCTCCGACACATAAACCCGTTGCTCCCCAGGAACCCACACGAAGGCAGGTCCCGACTCGCGCCGTCTTTTTCCGTTCGGGAGCCTCGGAAGTGGCGAGCGGTTTAGGATCGCAGACTTTTGCGCGTTCATCAGAGATGCAGCTGTAGTTACTGGCCATGCTATTACGGTGAACTGTTTGTTCTAAGTTTGCGTGAGCCTTGTGTACCCCTTTTGCTCACGTAGACACCATGGAAGACCTGAGAGCTGCCCGTGCGGAACTGCTGGGTTTTCTTACTCATGCCACTCTCGGTGACGAGCTGGCAGCTGAGTACCTTCTGTTTCACCTTCTCTCATCTGTGTGAGTCCCACAAAATTTGTCAGTGGATTGCACGATATGCAGACCTCACTCCGAAGCATCTGTGCTCTCCATGCAAATCCAAACCGCCGCCTTTGGTTTCTAAAAATGCATTCTACGTTTAGCTTAGCTGGAATTGGAATTCCAGAAAAGGTATTGTTATCTTGCACCATCCGTCCTCCTTCTCTTTCGACTTCTCCGGCCAAACCGCTGGGCCGATCCGGCTGAAATTTGGCAGCAATGTTCCGCTCCTGACTGGTAGCGTACAACAAGAGGGATGGGAGAGGGAAGCATAAAATAGTGGGGAATAGACACATGAGGAGATCTGTGGAAGGGAGAGCGATGGGGTGGGGTACACGGGGTAAACAAGATGGACACTACAGGGACTTTCAGGAAGGAAAGCAGGGAATTTGAAGGAGGTGGGTTTGGGGTGGATTAAGGGGAGTAGAAAAGATCGTGGTTTTGGATGGGGGAAGATAAGAGATGGTGGTGAACAGGTGTTTTGAAGGCCTGGAGGGAAGAGTGGGTTTGGAGAGAGTGTGGGAGTTTGTTCCAAAGGTGGGAAAAAGAGGAATGAAAGAGTGAAGGTGAGCAGTGATTCGTGATTTTGGTAGTTTTACTAGAAGGGTGTTGCTTGCAGCAGACAGAGTGTGGGTGGGGGGGGGGGGTCGGGGGTTGAGGCCAGAGAGGAGATTGTAGAAGACAGAAAGAGCACCGACGTACCATCAGTGAGAGAGTGAGAGGCCCAAAGACTCAGCCTCATCGCGGGAGATACCAATAATCCTAAATGCCCTGGTTTCCACAGCATGAAGCCGAGAAAGGTGAGAGGTGGGAGCACCAGCCCAGAGGGGAGAGCAGTACTCCATCAGGCTATGGATGAAAGCTTTGGATGTGGTCAGGAGCTCAGGTGTGCCAAGGAAGGACTTTGCATGACGGAGGATGCTCAATCGGCGACTGGCTTTGGAGGCCAGGTTGGAAATTTGGCTTTCCCAGGAAAGATCATGGCAGATGGTGAGACCCAGAAGCTTGAATGAAAGGACTTCTTCAAGAGGATTGTAGAGAAAGTCGATGGGGGCGGGGGAGGGGGTGGGGGGGATTCCAGATGGTCCTTTCGGAGAGACATTGTGAGAGTGTGAGATTTGTCCGGATTGAAAGACATGTTCCGCGTGTTGGACCAGTTTGTGATTTTACCCAGATCTGCAGAGAGGGAAGAAGCTGCTGCTAGCCAATCTGAGGGATGACCGATGGTACGGCAGAGGGTGGAGTCATCAGCAAAGAGATAAAGAGGATTTTCCAGAGAGTCGGCAGAGGGTGGAGTCATCAGCAAAGAGATAAAGAGGATTTTCCAGAGAGTCGGAGAGACCATTGATGAAAACCAGAGAAAGAACAGGGCCCAGAACGCTACCTTGAGGAACTCCAGCCTGGACAGGAAGGGGGGGATGAAAGAACTCCGTTAAGGGCCACACATTGACTGCGACAGGAGAGGAAGTCTGCGAGCCATGAGTGGAGATGTCGTTGGATACCATCGGAAAAGAGTTTGGTGAGCCAGGTGGGATGCCAGACCGTATCAAAAGCACGCAATCAATATGCTCGAAAAACGATCAATATATTTATTTATTTTGAGGGTGAAAAACATGGGTGCGGTTAATACACGGCCGCAGTTTATACACTAGAAAATACGGTCATTTAAATCATGTCCCATGTCCCATCCATGCCCTTGTTTCTCAAGACTGCGTGCGGTAAGGTGTTCTATGAACTCTAGTTCTTCCATCCATCTGTGCTGTAAAGCTTCACTTTGGCTTTGCTCGTGACTTAACCAAGATGTCGGCTTAACTCCAACTTAACTCCAGAACTTAACTCCAACTTAACTCCGAGCATGGAAACTTAACTCCAGAAACTTTTCTTGGGACTTGGAGTTTTGTTCGAAGGGAAGATTTGTAAATCGACCATTTGCATCAATAAAGCCTCGATTGCAGCGACCGTTTAATTCATGTGAATTCTTGCAACGACAGCTCCCTCCAATTGGCTGTGTCCTCGCCCCTTTTGCACATCCAATATCATAGCAAAAGTGATGGGACACACCTTTCTCGCTGGCATTGCCACGCATATTTTGATTTGCACAACTGATTACATCATTGACAGACGCAGTATAAATAAGAAGGGAACAGCTGAGTCAGACAGTTACGAAGCATTGTCCAACAGGGAGGAGTTAATAGTTCCAAAAAGGAATGATAATTTACTCACTGATAGCTGGCACCTCCTTCAGGACTATTTCGACCTTCTCGAGCCACCCCCATATCAACTGATGAGGACGTCATCGTGAATTGAAGGATTACAGGCAACACTAACCTTAACTGTCAATCTAACAGACCATCGACAATCGGACAACGAGCAAGAGGAACCCTTCAATGGATTGCTCTGCGGAACAGATGTGACAAGCATGATATCAAACCTCCATGATGTGATGAATGAGTTTGGAGATTCATTGGAATGTCAGGCAAGGATCAGTGCAGTTGAAGTGTTGCACTTCATTAAACGCCCATGGAAGAGCAGCTGCACATAAGTCTTTCATCAGTGTGATCGATGCATGCCGTTGTATCCATGGGGCCTCAATAAGGAAATGGATTTTGTTGGGCGACGAGAGCACGAGAACATCTTTCAGGTCTTTGTGGTGTGTTGAACACTAATTACGGGCCTGACCTCAAAACCCACAAGATCTTGAAGAATTATCGGATGCACTCTGTGAGTGCTGAGATCTTTCTGAGCCGCCGGTGCAATGCTGGTTAGGGCAGGAATTTGTAAGTCGTTCAGACTGCCGGCGATAGCTTGCCTACTCTTCACGAAGGACGCCGTGGGATCTTTCGCGTCCACCAACGCATGCTGGCAGACGCGACGCCCATTTAGCATCCATCCAAGGGACGGCACACACGTTTATTAATCACCTTAGAGCCTGTTAAACACCGGGATGATGGTATCGAGCTGGGTTTGAATCCCAACCCAGGCGAGATAGCTTAGAAGTGAATGTACGTACCTTTAGGCTATCTTTTCAACTCGGTGTAAGGTCTCGGCAATGATGAAAATGCTTAACCAGACTGACTGGTTAGGCATTGTCAAAATATTGTGTGTTCCATTTTGATAAGTTTATGTGCCTCTGATAATGACAAGCTGGAGACTGATTTTTTTTTTTTATCAGTAAGAGAAATGTTATTTTTTATTAACCTCTAATATGAGAATTATCCTCTGTCATGTCCATTTGTCTTTCCTTTGAAGGTCTCTTTTAAATGACAGTATGTAAATAAAATTGTGCTGTTTGTCTTGATTATGGCCATTCCTGTGTAGCTATGCAAGGCGTGACGTGATGCCGATGGGAAAATTCACACTGAACCTGAGTGGCTGTGCGAACAGCAATTACAGCCAAGAGTTGTACGCCATCCTTCGCCAGCTTGTACCAACGGTAACCGTGGCAGAAGACTTTAAAACTCACAACACAGCTGTTTTGTGCTGTTTCGTGTCTCCCCGTTTTGACCCTCCAAGCTTTGTCCCATTGGAGCCCGAAAGTATTCATGTATTGTGGATCTTACATGGTTAGAAATTTGAATGGCATTTGTAACTTGTCAGCTTAGGACTATTTTGACACTGACCTCAATTGTTACATGTTTCTATCGACAAGTCGAAATGTGATTGGGCATGTAATTTTGTCAACACAAGAAATAACGGCGTCTTCATTGACCTCACTGTGTCGTCTTCCCACCGAAGGTGCATGTGCAGTCCAAGTTCCGCCCCTTTCCTGACCGAGATAGTCACTGCACCACCATTGGACGATCACAAGTCGGTTTAAATCTCATGTACAGTAAACCCTCCAATATCGTGGAGGTTAGGTTCCTGGAAAATGCCGCGATAGTTAAAACCGTGATGGTGGAAACCAAGGGCCAATGGAACGACATATATATATATATATATATATATATATATATATATATATATATATATATATATATATATATATATATATATATATATATATATATATATATATATATATATATACACAAGCCGGTAGGCGGTGATGGGTCGCCGAGCATGGAAACTATAAGATATAGAGCAAAATGGATGTCATGTCGCGGAAAGGGAATCACCTTAAGATTATGCATATCAAATCTCATCCAGTTCCATCTACTGATAAGTACTCGGTATCCATTTGAATGAAAAGTACCGAAAATGCGGTTTGAAATCGGAAATCCCCAAAGTTCGAGGGGGTGCTGTGGGTGAACAAAGATCTAAATCGAGAATCCGTCTCGATCGTTTGTGCACAATGTATTCCAGACGATTAGTGTGAATTTTCATGACCATCCGACCATAACCCTAGGAGGAGTAGCATTTGGCGCGAAGGCAGCTCCAGCTCTCGCATATTATCGATTTTTGCGCTAATTGACCTATGACCCCTGACCTAAGCGAAATCGGTCAATATGTCCTGAGGCAAAGTTGTAGTACTCATGGAGTACCATAAACCTGAAAAGTTTCATTCGTATCGATGCACTCACCTGGTCGCTAGGGGGCCTTCAATCTTCGCCAATTTTCGCGCATACCCTAATTGTAGGGGGCGCTGCGAATAAAGTATTCCATATATCACAAAAACCAGAATATATTTGATAGAGCATCACCTGGAGATCATTTGTGCCAAATTTCATAACCCTAGGTGGGATAATGACTTTCGGAATTGATTTCTCATGAACGGTACCGATTTTGAAGGTTTTGCGGTTGTTGCTAGGGAACCAAAGCGTCCCTAGCAACCATCACAATTTCCAAAGCACTAGGTCATAAGATGTACCTACCACCCGAGTTTGGTCAAAATCGGCCCACGTTTACGATCAATTATGCTGATGACAAATGAACAGACAGAACAAGCCGGTAGGCGGACATGGGTAGTCGACTACCCAATAGAACCTGATGCAATGGGTCCGTTCGATGGGGAATGACCTGAGGATTAAGCACAAGAAAATTCATAATTCTAGCTTCAAGGGTTAATGCTGCAGATTGTTTTTTCGTTAAAATACCCCCACATTTAGAGGTTTTTCGGCCGTTGCTAGGAAACGGAGGGGTCCATAGCAACGGTTCTTTCTCACACATAACTAGGACATACCATGAACCTGCCATACCAGTTTCATGTACAGGTAGTCGTCGACTTACGACCGCAATTGGTTCCGACCAATCGGTCGTAAGTCGATTTGGTCGTGTCGAACAACGTATATTTTACATACAAAAAAAAAGCTTTTTTTTTTTTTTGGGGCCACTTTAAGTGGTCGTAAAGTCGAACAGTTGTAAGTCACATAGGTCGTAAGTCGACGACTACCTGTATATCTGACTCGTAGTCTGAGATATAACGAACTTCGTTTTTTTATTGTTTTCGACCAGGTTTCATCCAAAGTCAATCTTCTCTGACAGTTTTCATATCATCTGGCTCTAAATTTTTGACAGAGGTTGATTATAGTGCGCATAAAAGCCTGGAAGGTGATTTTTGATTTTCGAAAAAATTAATTTTTAATGATTTTTCAAAAATTTCAAAGTCCCGTTGCTTGGCAACGGGTGGTTGCTTAGCAACGAAACTCAAACGCTCACACTCCCATCCCCATATGGCACCTGTTCGCCAAGTTTCATCGAAATCGGTTTGCTGGTTTGTGCTGTGGAGCCTCGCGTTGCAGACACACACACACACACACACACACACACACACACACACACACACACACACACACACACACACACACACACACACACACACACACACACAGACGGAAAACCTGACAATAAGGGTCGAAAAAAAATCTCAAAAAAAAATTTTTTGGAGATTTCTTTTTTTTCCAACTCGATCGACTACCCAATTACTGACAATAAGGGTCACCAATTTCGGCGACCCAATATATATATATATAGCTATATCCTGGTGTTGGCGCAGCGGTTAGGGCAGCAGCTTGGGATCCAAAAGGTCCTGAGTTCAAGCCCCGTTAGGCCACTGAATTAATACACCAGGGGGTTGACTCAGCCTGTCATCCTTCCGAGGTCGGCGAAGTGAGTACCAGTGTACTGGGCCGGTGAATACCCCGGTTAAAATAGGTGTACCATATCCCTGTGTTGTAAGAGGCGACCAGGGTTGCGTCAGGAAGGGCATCCGGCGTAAAACATGTGCCAAATCACTATGCGGATCATACGGATGATCCGCTGTGGCGACCCCTAACGGGAGCAGCCGAAAGAAGAACATATATATATATATATATATATATATATATATATATATATATATATTACTAAAACTCATCTTGTATGTATGTTCCCAAAATACAGCCAAAACGGTACACAATAGCACAAAAATTTTCGGCCCACCTTACTCACTATTCTCCTGCGGTGTGCAGTATCAAGTTTCGTTAAAATTGGGCAACGAAAAAAACTTATTAAAAAATCAATTCCCGATTCAGTCAAGTACTCTTTGGGATTATTTGGTCAATGCAAACAACCTCAGCGGTATCGTTCGCTGGAGCTATCTTTTTTTTTTTTCTTGAAATGATTTATTTTAAAATCTCAAATATTTAGTACAGACAAAGAACGATTTATTTTGAAGCATAAAATAAACATCGCCATTTTGATCTAATACTCCCGTGTTCATTAATAAATAAAATTGTGTTTAGAAGATGACGCACAATAATTTCTTCGACTTTATCGTCTCCGTTTTTTTCACATCGATGTGCAATATCAAGTTTCATTCACATCAGGCAATGAAAAAAAATATTAAAAAATCAATTCCCGATTCAGTCAAGTACTCTTCGGGATTATTTGAACAATGCAAACAACCTCAGCGGTACCGTTTGCTGGAGCTATCTTTTTTTTTCTTTGAAATGATTTTTTTATCAACTGCTGTCACAACAGGAACCTCACGGGTTCACGGGTCATCTAGTATATGTAATATATATATATATATACATCAGATTGAGGCAGTTGACATAACACATTTTTAAACAAGAAGAAGGCGCTTCCAAACAAAAGTAAAAAAACTCGATCGACTGCTTGTTTGATCAAAAAAGCGAGAGCAGACCCGGTCTCAGGCATAATTTTGCCACCTTCATCAGGCACAATGGACCCCAGGCACAGCCTCGGCACGTGTCTGGTTTTTATTTCGATACGACCGCTCATCTCCGGTCACGTGCTGGTGATCGAGGTGAAATGGAGGAGCGCTTTTTTTTATTTTGCAAAAGCAAAAACAAACGTAAAATCACATTATTGAAGTGGTACTCTGCTCCTTTTTGTTTTTTTATTTCCATGTGATCTGGTGTTGTATGTGTGTGTGTGTGTGTGTGCTTGTTGTTGTTTTTGTGTTGACGGGTAGCGAACACGGCTGGTTTCGTGCCCGGGTTGGGCATGATGAGGTGTTGGTTGTGCGAGTGTTGGGGGTTCTCGTTGGGTGTAGTGCACATGCGGATGTGGTGTTTGGGATTGAGTGGTGTTTGTTGCTCACCTTATCCAGTCGTTTGCACCATCTAGTAGTTTTTGCCATTCGCATCAGAGATGTGTATTGTGTGGGTATGTCCACCATCTCCCCAGTTAGACCACCCTCCCGGCTCTTCACGTGCCACGCTTCCAAAATCAACCTGTACCGTTTGTTAGATGTAGTGTCAAGGACACGAATCCCATCAAAATCAAATTTAGGGCCAGATCGCAGGCAATGACGTGCTATGACTGACTGGGTCACCTTTCCAAGCCTCATTTCTCTATCATGTTCATCTAGCCGTTGTTTCAAATTTCTTCCAGTTTCTTCCAGTGGGGTATGGATGTTGCTCAACCTGGATGAACAGATTCTGCCTTTCCCACATGTTTGTTTGTCGTTGACCACGGTCGGTGCAAATGCTTGTTGTACTGTTGCCTGCTGGTGCTAATATAAAATGACATACATTTTGTCCACAATGCATGCTGATTAGATTTGTGAGGCATCTTCTAATTCCCTTCCTATTGACTTCATAGTCGTTTCGGCTGCCGATGACACTTGAGGTGATGAACGGACAGCGGTTCTGCCCACGGAAAGATTATTCTGCCAATCGGCTGCTTGCTGGCATTCTACAGTTGTCCAGTGGATCTCTCCTTATGATCGATGAAACGGAGCTTCAGACTGGGCAGCTGGATGTTACAGGTAACTATTTGGCATGGCCAGGTTCTCAGCAGAGCATTCTAGAACAAGAGCTCAAGTGAGCACAATATACGCCCGAACAAGAAGGTATATACAGAATTGTGCTACTACATGGAAAACAGCATCCTGGTTGCCATGGCAACCACTTTAGATGACGAATGTATGTCACGGCACACCGTCTCCACAGTCTGTACCTATGTGCCAAATATGAAACGTGAAAGTTGAAAACTTTGGGAGTTCGAGTGCGGACAGGAACGGACGGACGGACGACCGATATCGGATAATACGCCCCGATATATATGTCGGACGGATAAAAATCGATGACATGAAACAGAAATAAAACGAGAACGGCACTTGGTGGAGCGCATAATTCCGCTTGGCTGAGCCGTTTGCATTCTGTATCCCACTGATAGGCCAGACGTGTATCCGGGCCTTAACTAAAATCGAGTCAGCTTGTTCTTGTCACGCAACCAACTCATCCTGCTCGTATTGTCATAACTCATCCACAACTTTTTGAAATATCATGTGATACAGTATATTGTTTTTGGCCCCCATACCGTCTCCCCTCCAGTCTCGCCCCACCTGCTCTGTCTGCGATTTGTCCCCACTATATTTCTGCAGGGCGCTCAAGGTCCGCCAACAACCCCCTTCTGGTAAAACTATCAAAATCATGAATCGCTGCTAACCTTCACTCTTTCATTCCTCTTTTTTCCCACCTTTGGAATAAACTCCCTCACTCTATTCATTCCCATTCTTCCCTCCAGGCCTTCAAAACAGATGTTCACCACCACCTCTTATCATCCCCCATCCAAATCCTCGATCTTTTCTACCCCCGTTAATCCACCCCAAACCCACCTCCTTCAAATTCCCTGCTTTCCTTCCTGAAAGTCCCTGTAGTATCCATCTTGTGCACCACATGTTCCCCACTGTTTTGTCCTTCCCTCTCCCACCCCTCTTGTCTCATGCCCTCCTTGCTGTGCGTTGTGTGTTAGCTCTCACGAGCCTCGACAAGGTATACAAAAAACAAAATATCTCGATGGTGACGAATCGCTTTGTAAATTAAAAAAAAAAAATTATTCTCCGATCCGGATCCAGATCCAGGCTTTCACCAAAATCGAATCAATTCTTCCTTGTCACACACCCAGCTTCTCCACCAAATTTCGTCCGAATATATCCACAACTTTTTTGAGATAACCTGTTCACAGACAAATAGACAGCGGGTGAAACCATAACTTCCGTCCACCTTTGGTCGCAGGGTTAATTAGAAAAACTGAGAATTACTAGATTAGAAAATTGTTCTTCTACTTTGTATGCTTTTATGAAAGAAAATGCACAATTCACGAGTAAATGCAACCTGCATGAATCTCCCAGTAATTTACGTTGGTGCAAAAATGTGTTGTTCATGATTGTCGATGAAACGCGTGATGTAAACTATGTGTTTCAACCAATTATGGGTAAGATATGGTGACCTCTATTGCATTATTGGGAAATTGATGAGTTGTATTTGCTGCTGAATGGTTTTGTTCGATTTTTCTATGACCGTGAAACCCCCGACGTCCGTGGATTTGACACTTGCGGACCCCGCATATTCGCAGTTCATTAAATGTGACCTGCTTCTGCATTGGCGGCCATGTGCTTCGTGTCGTCGCGGTTTTTGCCGGCGGAAAACCATCTACCACCAGCCACGTGCGCGACAGTTCTTAAACCATCTTCCATCAACTGCACATAAAGCACCTCCAGCCACGCATCAACCATCTCCCGAAAGCCGCGCACACAAACCAGTTCTAAAACCATCTCCCACCAACCGCGCATTAAGCAGCTGTATTTGCGCATAAATCATTCCCCACCACCATCTCCCACAAACAATGGTCACACGACCCACCCCTGCTCCATCTACCCACAACCCTTGCATAGCTACGTAAGTGCAGCATCTTCTGGGTCTCATTCTTTCTTATTTACCTGCTAACCCTAATCCTAACCCTCACCTGCATCCTCTTCAGAGGAGTTTACTGGATTCTAGCTCATCAACATCATCATCACCTGGTGTTGGCTTGGCGGTTATGGTGGTGGCTTGGGATCCTAGGGTCCTGAGTTTGAGCCCCGTTGGCCACTGAATTAACACCTGGGGGGGGGGGGGGTTGACTCAGCCTGTCATCCTTCCGAGGTCGGCAAAATGAGCAGCAGTATTCTGGTAATAGGGGCACTGCATCAGCGGCATAGCCATGCCCCTAACCAATGATGCTGCACACAATGGGAATCATCATCATCATCATCATCATAAATACATCGTATCATTAATACAAATTGGAAACATTTCCTGCTATTGTTGTTTTTTTATTTGTAAGCATTTATCATGAAACTGTAATCATGTGCATTCGTGTTCGTAAAATTTTTAAATCTTCACTTATGCATCACGAACCGCCAGGAAACTATCCCCCTTTCCCCAATGAAACAATGCCCCAACATTCGCGAATTCAACATTCACGGAATTTTTCAGTGGCGTTTGCCCCGTGAATGTCGGGGTCTTTCTGTACAAGGATGCAAAGTGAAAAGTAGTACTGATTAGCCCGTCCGCCCGCACAACGGGAGATGGGCTTTTGCAGTTGTGTCTGTCCAGGCCATAAATTTTTCACCAATTGAGCTTTTGTCATCAAATTTATAACAAACTGATTATGCCATTATGGAGAAAATTGGTGTGTGCGTGTGCACGCGCGTGTCCTCCATAATTCCAAAACGATGAAACCTCCCGGCCCCAAACTTTGCATACATACTAAGGGAACTTCAAGGGTTGGAAGGAATGAAAATTGGGTGTTTTGATTAATTTAAACACTCGTTGTGAAGATAATTAACGGCCTTCATTAATTATCCTTAATCAAGACTTCATCGTTGGTCAGCTTGCTCTCCCTCGCTGGGGTCTTAAGTCACAATTTTTTTGGCCCTCTCAACAATGTCTTGACTTGGAAAAGGCCGCAACAGTTTCTTAACGATAAAGTGCTCAAAACGGTTTTTCACTTTCCTCACTCACGTCATCAAAAGTCTCGTCTTCATAACTAGGAATCGCTTATAAACGCCTGAAGCCGCCGGTGTTCATGGCTTTATTTCATTTCCACACATGCAAAAAGCTCTAGAATCTCTTAACCTGAGCAAACATTTAAAATCTAAACTGCAGAATTGACCTTTAGCAGCAGTTGCAACTGCTAAAAAAAAAAAGTGTTCATTTGTCCAATTCGGACATTCTTTGACATTCCCGGCGTCCCAAAATGATGTGTTCTAACTGATCGCTAATCACATGCCAAGCCTGCCGTTCCTTATCTGTTTTGTTGGAGTGCTTGCTTAAGTGCTTAAGCCACTTGGCGAGTGCTGGACAAGCTGCATGGTTGTTTGTTTCAAAGCCATGGCGAGACACGGCAAAAGTACCGGAACCTTAGCCACTCCAGTGTAGCTTCAGCTGCGTGCTTGGGGTCGTTAGCATGCTGAAAGTTGAACCTCCGTCCCAATTTCAGCTTTTTTGTGGAGGGAAGCAGGTTTTCCTCTCGGATTTTTCTGTATTTTGCTACATCCATTTTCCCTTCTATCCTGACAAGTGCTCCAGTCCCTGCCGATGAGAAACATCCAATCACAAGATGCTGCCACCACCATTCTTCACAGTCGTGCTGATGTTCTTTGGGTGGTGTGCTGTGTTGGGTTTGCGCCAAATGTAACGTTTTCCATTTTTGGTTTTGTCAGACCATAAACCTTTTTGCCACGTGGCTTCAGAATCTTCATAGTGATTTTTTTGCATACCTCAAATGGGACTCGAGGTGGGCTTTTTTGAGTAATGGCTTCCTTCTTGCCACACTACTGCACAGGCCAGACTTGTGGAGTGCTGGAGATGTTGTTATCACATGCACACAGAGACAAGTCTTTGCCATAAAGGCATGTAGCTCTTTCAAAGTTGCCAATGGCCTCTTGGTGGCCTCTCTGATCAGTATCCTCCTTGCTTGATCATCCAGTTTGGAGGGACGGCCTGATCTTGGCAGGGTCTTGGTGGTACCATACGCCTTCCACTTCTTGATCATTGTCTTGACTGTGTTCGAAGGGATATTTAAGGCCTTTGAAATATTTTTATGTCTATACCCTGATCTGTACCTTTCCACAACTTTATCCCGGAGGTCTTTTGAAAGCTCCTTGGTGCTCATGGTTGAGTCTTTGCTGTGAAATGCACAACCCAGAAGAGGAAACCTACAGGAACAGCTGATTTTATTCTGAAATAATAAGAATCACTGAAATTTAACACAGGTGGAGGTCAATTAACTTGGGGTGTGATTTTGAAGGTGATTGGCTACACCTTTGTTAATTTACAATTGCTATTAGAAGGGGGGTGCACACCTATCCAACCAAGATATTATAGTTTTGTATTTTTTTATTATTATTATTTTTCTGAAATTTGTCGAATTTGTTTTTCACTTGGAAGTTGTAGTTTGCGATATTAAAATAAAGGTGGAAAAGTTTGATTTCATGCAATTCATTTCCAGCTTATAAGACAACAAATGGTGAAAATTTGAAGGGGGGTGTAGACTGTCTATAGGCACTGTATATTTTACAACGGAACCTTGAACAGGTACTCTCTCACACTTCTCTCCCTTCTCTCTCCCACTCCTCTACATCCTCCCTCCCACCCCTATCCCTCTCTATCTTCCCCTTTCTTGTCCCCTCCCTCTCCCTTCTCGCTACCCCTCACACTGCCCCCATCTCACCCCTTCCCTGCTCTCTCTCCCTTCTCCCTCATTCTCTCTCCCTCTTCCCCCCTCTTTGTCTCTCCTCCTACTCCCTTAATATTCCCGTCATCGAAGCGACTGGTTATATTTACTAGTAATTAATAATTGGGTCAAAATGGGAAAGGGCAAAGTTGTCGTAGTAACTAAATAGCCCACTTGAGTCCCACCACAGAACAGCTGCACAAGTCGCAGGATTTTTTTCCACCTTGGAGATGAGTTCTGGGAATGTGGTTGCTGGGGGAAAACCTCTACAACATGGAATCCCTCTCCTCTCCCTTCAATCGTATCATCCATATTTTTCGTTAGGAACTCTTTTAACCAATCATATGGCTAACCCTTTTTCGTATACAAAGTGAACGCTCGTGTGAGAGCTGCTTGAACATAGAACGGATCAGGATGCACCAGGACAAAGGGAACAGCAGAGAGAGAGAGGGGGGGGGACACCAACATCAGGGCCGAGGGACAAAATAAACGGAGACGGACAAACAAGGGATGCTGGTAAGAATGTCGTTTCGGGGAGGACACGGGGTGGACGACGTGGATACAGAAACAACCTTCATGTTAAAAACGAGGTAATCAAGTCCATGAAGTGTTGACAAAGCTGCTCTGTCTTTTGCAGGTGTTCAGAACATCACAGCACTGGGGAATGCGATCACTTGGCAAAAAGTTGACTACGATTTTGATTTCCACCAGATGGAGTTTCCTTGCAACCTTAACATTGTCGTAACATCTGAGGGAAAGTCCCTGCTGCCGGTGAGAGATTGGTGCAGATCGATTCTCCGTTATAGAAATGTTGGTTCGTGCCGCCTTCGTTCGTCATGTTCATGTCACGGCTTTGTGTTGTGTCCGAACACAGAGCGACTGTCAGGTCCGACTGAAGCCACAAGTCGTCCTTGCCAACTTTAACGAGTACTTTGGGGCATTGCGGAACTCCTTGTCACCTGCTTTGTTGGACAAGTTCAGAGTGTACCTTACGCTGACCCGAATGATGGAGTATAATATCGACGATGTCATAAGCAAGGTAAGAGATTTATAATTACAAGCGTAGTTACACCGTATCTTGCGTATTTATTCAATTTGTACCGTATCTTGCATTGAGCAAGAAGCAGGACCCTGAGACTGAACTTCCTGAAGCAAAATTCCAGTGACATGAAGGGCCTGAAATTCAAGGGACCTGACTGGGTAGTTGTGGGGGGGGGGAGGGGGACACGTTGGTAAGCAGCAAGAACAGTCCACAGTGGAGAGTCGTATTCCACGACACATTGGGTGATGCCTTTGGACATCGTTGTGAAGTCTTGGAGGGAACCCTGGATATTCATTAGCTGAGAAATCAAGATGGTGTGCCAGACAGTATGAAATGCACAAGAGAAGTCCAGTGATTGTAGCGTTGCCCTCTTGTTTTAAATTGGGGGCATCTATCTCTCACATAGCAGAAGCAGCATGTCCAAGCTGGAATAACCTCCATCATGGGCCGAGGCAGAAGCCGAACTGATGGTTGGAGATTGGAGTTGGCTTATCCATTCCATAACATTGGTGTGATGGGGAGAAGGCTCGCTGGTCGGTTTCCAGTTGTGTTAGTTTTTGGACAGTTCTTACTTATTTGTGTCATGTTCCATGCTCTCGGAAAATAACCATGAAAGGAGCAGGTGCTATCAGGATTTGCGCCACCTTGGTAGGAATAAAGGTCACAAGAAGTTGAATGTTTGGAGCGATGAGGTGACGTTGGCCTGTTCTGCAAAAGGCGGCGTTAAGGCAGTCAGCATTGACAAGGGCATTGTCCATCCTGCCAACATTTTTATGGAGTGAAGGAAGAAAGGAGAAACATGTCATGGATGCGTTCTTATGGGTGGTTAAGAAGACTTTCCTCAGTTTGGGCCTCAGGTGGGCCTGATGCTGAATTGAAGAGTGTCTGAGGAATCCCAAACACACTGCGGTTACAAGCTTCACGGAGAGATTACCGGTACAGGCTCTCATCAGTGCCCTTGGATTTCCAGGTAGAAAGTGCAAGGTGCTCTCTGCTTACAAAGCTTTCCTTTTAAATAAATAATAATTTGGACCATTTTTGACGTTCTGCTTTTCCAGGCAGTGGAAGAGGACTTCGTCGAGATGAGAAGGTTGGAGCCGGATAGCATAACGGCCGAGAATCTCCACATGCTTCTCACCGTGGCAAGGTTCGAATCGAAATACTCGGATGGGCATTTTTTGTTTAAAGAGCAGGTTTTGGGTCGCTGATGACTTCGAGTGATTCGAAGGTTGTAATTGCATTAATAATCGTTGTGCATTTATTATCTTACATTTGAAACTCAGAATATGCTAAAATTAACTTTGAAGTCAAAACTTTTGTTTGTGATCGAAAAACGGTCCGGAAGTTTCCGAAGATGCTATGACGTCACGTTCTCCGAAAACGTCGTGAACATTCAGAAACGGCGTGTGAACAATAGCGAGATGCGAATCGGAGAGTGATTTCAGCGGCAATGAAATTGGGTGTTTTCATTCCGATATTGCCGAGGACGAGTCGGAGGATGATGGGAATTTATACTATGATGGAGCACTGAGTGCTCACAGCACAGTGGCCAGTGTCGGGTGTGTGAGGAGCGTTCTCCTCCGTGTCCTCAACGAGGGTCTCGTTACCCACACCACTCACTCACTGGTCGACATTGATCTCTCACCAACAGCTCAAGAAACATGTGCAAACTATTACACATCAAATATCAGTGCCATCGGAATTGAATTGAAATATAATTTGCAACATATCAGACTGTCCATGTGTCAGCACTCACCCTGGCACATGTGAGCTTATCCACAGCACGTAGTCGCTTCTTCCCAGCCACCTTGTCAGTATGCTGAGGAGAGTTTCCTCTCTTGAGAGATGACACAGTGTGAGAAGATGAAGCAGGAGCGTTGCCTTCGTAATCCTCGGCTGTGAAATGGTCACCACAAATGACAAGTCTATCCAAAGGGTCCTCTTTACCCGTTTTCTTTGGGGGAAAATTCGCCCGTTTTGTTCGTACAAATCTTATCCACTGCCGGCGAATGTTTGATTCCTTCGGGAATCGGTGGGAGCGATTACCCGTTTTCCAGCCATTTTCGCAAAACATGACGACGCACGTACGAGGCACGATGTACAAATATCCAAATAACTTTGTTTTACAATAATTCAAAATAAAAAAGGATAATATAGACACTTAGTTGCAAGCTCAAAATAAGCGAAAGAACTGGACGCTTCTTCATTGAGCGAGTGAGCATCCGCTTTGTTTTGGAGAATGTGACGTCACCATCCATATATGGCCACGCGGCTGCTTTTTTTTCAACAGCCTCGAGAAATAACAACTTCGGAGTTAAATTTAATTAATTTTCCCAATCGTTAGGCAACCACAATAGTTTGCATCAAACTATCTAATGCACATATAATCATATTGATAATTTTTCAGAACATGTTTGGTGACCCGCAACCTGCTCTTTAATCGCAATACGACATTTTTCACTGCTTGGAATGTGTATTTTTCTTGGGTTCGTGCATTTGAAAACCTTCAAATTGTTATCGACAGTATTTTTGATACAAAATGGGTGACTTGTTACCTCCGCCACCGAGGGGTTCTTCGGTCGAAACTTGGTGGACAGGTTTGGTGTCTGACGAGGATGAATTGATTACATTTTGGAGAAGATCCGAATCCGAATCCGAGAATTTTTTTGTTAAAGTGATTCTTCACCATTGAGAGACTGGGTCAGAAACGGTGTCGCACGATATCTCAAAACGTCATGAGCTGCTTTGTCATTTGTTACATCGTGTCGTGAATCATTCAGCGGACACACTTTTACTCCTACTGTTATTTAACAGCCGCAGTTATCCCAACCACAAGGCCTGGTGTTGGTTTAACGGTGAAGGTGGCTGGCTAAAGATCCTCGGGTCTTGAGTTCGAGCCCCCTTTCGGGCCCGTTAAATTAACACAAGGTGGGTCGCGACTCGGTCTGTCATCTTTCATCCTTCTGAGATCGGCAAAATGAGAACCAGCGTGCTGGTAACAGGGGCACTGCATCAGCGGTACAGCCGCGCCCCCAGGAAATAAAGCACCAATCAGACAATTTATATTCGGGTCGGGACTCAAACCCCCGATTGGACGGTTCAACTGCGCCCTCGTGTCGGATTAAATTTTGAGTAGACTCCCTGCTCCCGTTTGTGCCAAATTCCTCATTTGTTTTGCCAGATGTGACAACATTGGAACCGAGTCAATAAAGATCAAAAAAGAAGGAAGTAGTAGTATTCCTTGATGTAATGTTACCCGCGCGTGTAACTTCTGTTTCCGTCGTATTCGAACCCAGAGCACGATGATACCGCTCCGCATGTATCGTGCTCACAATGACTAACCAATTGTGCCCAATGACCAAAGCAAGTTTAAAAAATTTTTATCATTATTATTTATTTTTTTTAGATTGCTTTCTTTGAGTGTCGGGCAGTCAAGCCTGACGATGCTGCGTTGGCAACGGACGAAGGAGCTTGAGTTTTCGAGGCGAGCAAGGCCGTGTGAAGACCGGGCCACCGGTGCCCGTGAGCTCTGATTCGCTCGATCCGACGTCGGCTCTGCCGTTCGATTTGGAGGATATTCGAGCCAGCACAATGTGACGGTCAACCTTCGACTGTCCGGTCGTTCTTCATCTGCTTGGGATATCCTGTGGATCGATTAAAAATGTGGATTTTTTTTTCATGCCACTAATAAGGCTCACAGAGGTACCTCTAATGAGCCGTTCCTGTTGGGATGAACATATTTTTGACGTCCAATATTTTCTTTATTAAAGCTTCTGCAGAAACGCTTTAAAGTTTCCATTTGTGATGGAATAATTTCCAGGAACGACATTGTGAATTTGCAGAAAGAGGAACACTCATGTAGAGGGAGGTGTTGCGATGAATCGATTATTTCAAATTTAATTAACCTACTTTCTTAATTGGGTTGTTTGTGTTGAGCATAAGCCCAACATATGATTACCTTGTCTTGTCTTTGACTTTTAGCAATCAACTTCTTTCATTTGCAGCACATGGCTGTGCGCAGCATCATTTGCTGAGGGGGTATTGAGGGGCCAGGGACGTGGCTGCCAATGTGTAGTATCTCCTTCGAACAGGAATTTTTAATTTGTTGAGGGTGCCGGCTATAGCTCGCCTACTCTTTAAGGGCACGGTGGGATCCTTACCATCCTTCGATGAATGCCGGGAGACGGAACTCCCAGTATTGTTGCGGGGCCGGGCATCGGCCGCGAGCACGACCGCGAGATGGAGCTGCAGAGTCGGCTCGACCGATCGCCCGGAATTCAGATCGTACCTTTCGGACCGTGAAGGGTCAATATTTCGGCCACGTGGTACAGGGTTATTCGCCAATTTTCAAAATACCTAGAGACCACGTGGCGATCTACCAAGTCTTCACACCCTCGACGGCTCCCGTACGGGACGAGCCGCTTAGCGTACTCGAACCGTGTGTGACCCGAACGGACGGTCACCAAAGTCCCGTCGGTCCAAATGTCCCCCTTACAGCCGTAACCGCTTTTACTATTTCTCCAACATGCAGCACGCTAAGCCAATGAAAGAATGGATACAGACGAGCTGAAACATTGAACAAATGGGGTTTATTTATACAATAATGGGGGGAAACCAGGGAAGCATGTAAAGGCAGAACTAAACCGAATATAAGAAATGCAAGTATATACAGCAAAGGCACTTTTACTCCTTAAAGACGGGGCCCCAGACACACACGCGCACACACAAATACTCCAAAAATGACGAGACCAAATGGTCATTATTGAGACCTATCTTGGACATGTCCGCTTCGTGCGGTCTTCAAGCTGGTCAGCCCGGTGAGAGGCGAGCCGAACCCGGACACCGGCGGGCGACCCTTGCGGTTCCTGCAGGGACTGGCGTCGCTCGAGCTCTCGGTCATGGTGAGGAGGACCAGAACGATGCTGACCAAGACCGGCCAGACAGGCTCCCTGAGACGAGCGCTCCAGCAAGACGAGATGTTGGTCGGGAAATGCCCTCGTCGGGAGCTGTTCTTGTCGGGAGATGCTCAGGTTGGGAGATGCTCTCTTCCTCATTAGCTCTGAACTCTTTCACTCCTCCGCTCTTTTCTCTTCGACCAGCTTCTTCCTCCCCTTTTATGCGCCTCCACTGGTTCGACCCCTCCCCCACTCGGCCCGCGGAGAATCCCGGAGCAGAGGGTTGTTCTCATTCTCTGCAAAACTGTTCTAACGGTCGTTTCTGTTGTTGTGCTGATTTATTTTCCAATAAGAATCCCAACTATAAAAATAAATCACAGCGCATGGACATTTATTCACCCACGAGACAAGGGAAAGGAAGGGACAAGGATAAATCACATACTTACCGATATAACTAATCTATAGGACCTGAATGTTGTGTGTGATAGGTTTCCAAATTCGTAACAGTATAACGTCCATCCAAGGGACAGCACACACATTGATGCCTCGCCCTGCCTGCGGAACACCGGGATGACAGTTTTAGAGATAGGTGGAGATTCAAACTCTGGCGAGACTGCTTAGTGGCCAGTGTGAGTACCACTCGGCCCTTTTCACCATTTTTACCTCCGCCACCAAAGGTGAAGGTTATGTTTTCACCCCTTTCTGTTTGTCTGTGTACAGGATATCTCAAAAAGTTGTGGACGGGTTCGGTGTGCGACAAGGACAAACTGATTAGATTTTGGTGAAGATCTGGATTCGGATCTGAGAATTTTTAAAGTGATTCTTCACCATTTAGAGATAGGGCTAAACTAACATATAGCAAGATATCGCAAAAAGTTGTGGATGGATTCGGATGAAACTTGGTGGATAGGTTCGGTGTGTGACAAGGAAGAATTGATTCAATTTTGGTGAAGATCTGTATGCGGGTGTTTTTTTTTTTCAGTGATTCTTCACCATTGAGAGATAGGGCTAAATTAATAGTCTAGTCAAAAAAATGAGATACTGTATGTAGCTAAATAACATGCGAGAGGCGTTTTTGACGAAAAGTTGGCAACCAGTTTATTTTACCTAATTTGGGTGTGCTGAATTCAAATTTGCTGTCTGCCAAGCTGTATCTTGACCGCTTGACCCTCAAAATGACGTAATAAGCCATGCCCTTTTTTCCCGAAAGCGAAATAGAATTCTCCTTAAAAAATGGCATCAAAACTATCATGTGTGGTATCAAATTAAAGCTAATGACATGTACATTGCATTCATACTGTCAATTAATTAGTTTTGTATGATCTTTGGTCAATGAAATGTCAAAAGGTCATGATTTGTGTGAAATATACAATCAAAATTATATATACATTTATGGTCCTGTAATGAAAAGGAGAGGAAAGTCAACTTCTACTTTAATTAAAAGTTGGTCAGGTTTTGATTTAAAAAAAAAAAAAGGATTAATATGCATTTAATGTTGTTTGTAAGTGTGACCCATCTTGGTCCCTGAAAAAAATATAGCTTCTCTAGAGGTCGCTAAGTCATCATATTGTGGCTACAGACTGTCTCTACTGCACACATCAGCACATGCAATTGGACAAAAGTTACTCCATTGTTATGTCAACAACCTTGTCAATTATACACTATTCTGGTAAGTTTTTAATATTTTGAGCACCAGTGTGATATTTTGTACGTAACAAGGCATCTGTGAATGTAATTATTTACATGATATTTCATGAATTTGAGTCCTTCCCTTGTATCACGTAATAAAATAACAGTTGCACCAAACACCACACTAAGTTGAGATTTGTTGTGGTGTGTTCATAATTAACGACAAAATCCAATACCCATATAATTATATCAGTGTATAATAATGTAAAAAAAATAGTAGCTCCAGGATACAAGATGGACTGGTTATGTCAAATTTTGAAAGTACAGAAGGCCTTATAAAACAAATGTGATGACATTTTTAATATCAGTTGTAATGGTTACGTAAAATTATAAAAAAAGTACGAAAGGCCTTAAGAGACAAATGTCACGACAGTTTAAATACCGGTCGTAATGGTTATGTCAACTTACAAATGTACAAAAGACCTTTTAAAACAAATGTGATGACATTTTAGCTCGCCTGTTCGAAGAACATTGAGCTATAGCGATACCCCCGGCGTGAGCGTGAGCGTGAGCGTGAAAATGTTAAAGTTTTTGGTGCAAGTTATTTCCTTTCTAATGTTTTTTTATCTACCACACTATTTTTTACAGATTACAATATACAAATACATATATTGCTTTAAAATTATTTGGATCAGACTTCACTGCAATGCTTTATAAAAAATATTATTAGACTAATCTTGTAAAAACAAAAACTGTATAAACAGGTGAGCATTTGAGTGGCTTTGACACCAACCCTCTGGTTAATATCAGTTGTAATGGTTACGTCAAATTTTAAAAGTACAGAAGGCCTTATAAAACAAATGTGATGACATTTTTAATATCAGTTGTAATGGTTACGTCAAATTAAAAAAGTACGGAAGGCCTTAAGAGACAAATCTCACGACAGTTTAAATTCCGGTCGTAATGGTTATGTCAACTTACAAAATAATTTATAGAAGGCCTTATAAAACAATTCTCACAACATTTTAAATAACAAATATTAGAAACATTCTCAAACATGTTTAATTATTACATTTTCAGGGTTATCAACAGCATGTGACCTGTCCTTGGAGCCCTTGCTAAGCCTCAAAAGAGAACGTCCAACTGAGCTTACCCAATGTATCTTTTGCCAAGAAGATACAAGCGAAAAACTACTTGCCGCCAAAGAACAAGGACTTTCTACTTTGAAGAAATGCGTATGCCAAAAACAGAAACTTAGAGACCCCAAAAACAGAGCAGCCACAGATAGAATTGTTTCCGTGTTAACCTCAGAGCAAACACATTTGCTCATACGGCATAAATCATGCTCCTCAAGCTACACAAGCAAAGAAAGGATCTCTTGACTAAAGGAATCAGAGCAAGGGCTATCTGACCATGAAAAATCGAGTCATCCAAGCACCAGTGCAGCAGAACTACTGACCACACCTGCAGCCTCCAGACTAAGAAGCTCATCATCTCCAATGAATTGGGAGGCATGCATGTTTTGCCAGAATGTTGTAGCCATTACAAAGTCGTCATCATTGACTACAATGAAGACGAGCCAAAGGATCCTTGAAGCTGCAAAGTTTGACCAATGGCTGGAGTAAGTGACTTGATAGCATCTGAAGGCAAATATCACCTGAACTGCTACAAAAAAGTTCCTCAGAATTACCTCCAATACCAAACAAAAATCCCAGCAAACAGATTTGGCGATGCAGTGGTTAATTGTGAAAGAATCAAAAAGAACGATATGAATTTAGTCCTGAATTGTCTTTATAGAGCTATGTAGAATTACGTAATATATGACCTCATTTGACCTCTAAATGACCCCACATGATGTGATATTTATTTATTTATTGATCATGTTTTTGCAATGTTCATGTCATTACCTTTCATATGAAACCACACATGATATAACTATCTATAATTCCAGCAATCTCTGTGTGTCTGTCTGTCTATCTGTGACCGCTGTTTCTCGACGGCCACTGGTCCGATCTAATTGAAACTTGCCAGGTATATTGCTGGGGACCTGAGGATGTGCCTTTTCAAGGTTTGATATTAATCAGACAGGTGGTTCCCGAGTTATGGCCATTTATTTACCAAACCAATGACAGGACACGGTGCTATTGTTGCGGGGCCGGGACGTCGGCCGCGGTCCGTCCGCTCGATGGAGCCGCAAGTCAGCTCGACCGATCGCCCGGAATTCAGATCATCGCCCCGGATAAGTCCGGAGTCGACGGGTCCTGTTTTGGATTGTGAAGGGTCAATATTTCCACCACGTGGTACAGGGTTATTTGCCAAATCTTCAAAATACCTAAAGATCACGTGGCGATCTACCGAGTCTTCACACCCTCGACAGAACTCGTACGGAAATGAGCCGCTGAACACGCTCGTTCCATGCGCGATTCCGTGCGGTTTAATCGCCGAAAACCGTTGGTCCCGATTATCCTGTGACAACAACAATGGCCAGCTAATCCCTCACACGCGACACGCTCAATCAATGCAAGAATGGACACGAACGAGCTGAAAACATTTAACAATCGGGGTTCATTTATACAATAATGGGGAACTAGGGAACACAGAAGAGCAGATTTAAACCGAATAAAGCAAGGCAATGCAAATATATACAGCACAAGCACTTAACAGTTTTACTACTTAAAGAAGGGACCCACACACAGACAGAAGTGGACCCCATTGGTCTTTATTTGGATCTCCAGCCCAGAGGGCAGTCAGGCTGCAGATCAGTGGTGGCTGATGCGACAGCACGGTAATCTCGGATCCTGGAGGAACCTAACTACTGTACCTGGCTGTGAACGCGCAGCTGGGCGTCCCCTTCTTCCCGGAGCTCCGGTCACCGTAGGACAGACCAGCGCAGCTGAACCAAACTAAGGTGAATCGAGGTCGTCGCCCAAGCTCGTGATCATTCTGAGGAGGAGGTAGATGAGGACGAGGACCAGGGCTGACGGCGACGAGGGCGTTGAAGAAATCTCTCCTCGTTTTGGTTCAGCCGTCTGCGCTTTTATTTCGTTCCCCCGCAGAAGGGGAGGGGGGTGTCTCCGCCCTCCCCGCTGGTCCACACCAGATGGCCTTCTGCGCAAACTCTCTCGTCGCCCTGTCACTGGCCAGTTTTGGCATGCAAAAATCCTCACTGGCCAAAACGGGCGGCAAACCCCTCGATTGGCCAGGTGGCGTGGTGACATCACTTGGACCGCCCTTCACAGAGTCGGGGAAGTCCGATTGGCTGAGCGACGGTCACCCCACTCGTTGTACGCCGATTGGTCGAGGGCCGCCGCGTGGCTCCTCCCCGAACTCCGCCTTCTTCAAAAGGACCGCCCCTCCAACAGGAAGCTGAGCCACATGTTTCTGCAGGGGCTCTGCCCACCCCTGACGTCGGTCAGAGCGAGGCAAATGTCAGTGGTGTAAAAATAAACGAAAAGAAAACCTGACTTAAAATAACTCCACAGCGCAGGAACATTTAATTACCCACTAGACTAGGGTCGGGACCCTAACTGGCAACATGTATTTACCGATATAACTGATCTTAAGGACCTGTATGTTGTGTGCTCATGGCTTCCAGATTTGCAACATTATGACGTCACAATTGACGTCAATTCTTTTTTTTTTTTTTGCACGTACGGGTACGCACTAGTTTACATTAACTTTTACAGTAAACCATATTGCGGAATATGCAAAAAGGGGCGTGGCTTATTACGCCATTTTGAGGGTCAAGATACAGCTTGGCAGACAACAAAATTGAAATCGGCATACCAAAATTAGGTGAAGTAAAGTGTCTGCCGGCTTTTCCTCAAAAATTCCTCAAGGGTTGTTATATTCAGACAACTTGACTGGTCGATAATATGTAGCACGATAATTATCCTCGTTTGTCTGTCTGTCTGTCCACACAAAACGTGTTTTTCTCCGTAACTGCTTGTGTCGGATTGAGAAGAAATTTCCACCATTGGTGCGACTACTCATGTGGAATGTTTTGATTATGACGTCATAGTTCACGTGACCTGGCAGCCATGTTGGAAAAACGTTGGACCTCCATCTCTGAAACCGCATCAAGGAAAAAAAAATGAAACTTGGCAAATAGCAAGTACTCCTCATGGGGAATGTGATTTATTTATTTTTATGTCATCATCGGTGCTTTCGTTATGACGTCATAATTGCATATGTAGAACGCTACATCTGCTCAATATGAAAATTTTTGAGGGTCATCTTGAGATAAAATGGTACACAGAAAAAAAAAATTGATGACGTTATCGGCCACGTGATTGGGCAGCCATTTTATTTATTTTTTGTTTTTTTTTACCTTTAAAAATCTCTGAAATGGCTGAACATATTGAGGCGAAATTTTCCATGTATGACCGCGTATCCATGAAGAACAAAAGGTTCACACATATGATGTCATTGGTCACATGGTTTGGCAGCCAAATTGGATTTACCCTGAAACCTACAAAAATCTTCTCCAGAACAGCTGGACAGATCGAGAGGAAACATCACATGAATGTTCGCCAAGCCTTGGGTGTAATAGGTTTTAAAGGAATAATTGATAGGTCACATGGTTTGGCAGCCATATTGGATTGAAGAAAAATATTAAATAATGTTTTCTTTGGAACTGCGTAATCGATCGACGTGAAACTTCACAAATATGATCTCGTCGTGATGGGGAATACATGTTTTAAATTTAAACTTAATCGGACACATGGTCTGACAGCCAGAATTATTTAATTTTATCATCTGGGTCCTTCATTATTATTACTTTTTTTTTGTTGGAGTCTCACTTGGCTGTGCCTGGATGGGTTTGAAGGTGGAGGAGGAGCCGCTGAAACCAAAATCCTATCCAGGTTCCTCTTGATGACTTCATCGTTGCTTTTTCCTTGTTCGGGTTCCTTCTGATGACTCCAATGCAAGACTTCCTATTTCGTGTTCCATTTGATTTGAATTGAATTATTTTAATCCCATTCTAAATTCATTTTTATAATTTTTTTAAAAACCTCATGGGTCAGGGTCAGGCGTCCATTCAAAGGGGGACGTCTTGGTACCCGGTCATCACTGCCAGCAGTTCTCATTGTCTCTTATTAATTATGTAACACACCAGTACACACAAACACCACACAAAACAAGTCTTGGTGACGGTCTGCAATGTCTGATTGCTCTTTATCTTGTTCATTACATGTATTAGGCCAGATATGTTCTCGTGGATCAGGCATTACGTGGCGGAGCTATCCGCTCTACTGAGCGCCCTTCTAGTTTTTGGGGTTTTTTGCAACTGTCTCAAGCTTGGTAACCCTAATGTCTACCGGCTGAAAGTGTAATTGGTTATCGTGATGAGATGCCACACTCTTTACAGGGACGAAGCAAGAAACTTTTCTCGGCTCGAAGCAATCCTCGACGTGTCGCCACTCTGCTGCGGAATACTCGAGTGAAGATGACAGGAATTTGTTCAAGGGTGCCGGCGATAACTCGCCTCCTCTTTGCCAAAGATACCTTGTGCATCTTTCACGTCGACCACCACGATCGTCACATTATTTAATGAATCCAAAAATTAGAATAACAGACCGGCTATACTACTGTTGATGCTGCTCCACTGCTCGGTTTGGACAGCAATTCAGAATCTTCCCACGGCACCGGCACACAGTGGTCTACTCTCTTCGTTTTTACGGTTCACAAGCTGCTTTGGAATTCTTGAACACAAACGCAGTACCAGGTGGGACAGCCGTTAGACGGCCCGCTTAATGATGCGATGCTCCGGGGTGACGGTTTACATGGGTTTTGGGATCCACCCCCGTACAAGACTGTTCAAAGATGTGTTTGAGGGTTGAAGGAGGAGAAGAAGACATCTCATTGAGGACAAATTTTCAGCAATCGATTTTTAGGGCCAGCACCGCAGGTGGACGGATGTCGTGTTTTCACCCTTATTCTCAATTTTTCCGTCTGTCTGTTTGTTTGTTTGTAATGGACAGCTCTGGATGCCAGAGGAGTCAACCAATTTTGATGAAACTTGACAGGTAGGTTCATACCAGGATGTAGTTCTATGCTTTTGAGCACCGTTGCTATGGACACCACCGTTGCCTATCAACGGGACTTTGAAATTTTTGAAAAATCATAAAAAATTAATTTTTTTGAAAATCAAAAATCGGCTTCCAGGCTTTGATGCGCACTATAATGAACCTCTTT